>NC_137904.1:57162787-57496112 GCF_963455335.1 Martes martes
GCCTCCACAGGGCTGGGGCTGGCTCTGTGGCTGGCTCTCTCTTCCCGCCTCTCTCCTCCCCTGCCCGTGCCAGACACCCAGGACCGGTTTGCTGGATGAATAAAAGGCTCCTCTTCCCCTGTCTCCTTGGATGGGGGCTGGGGCTGGGGAGGCAGGGAGGAAAAAACCTGAAAATACATCTAAATAGGCTTTTTGGGTTTTTTTGACCTTTGTATACAACAGCCTTGAGAATCAGCCAGGGCAGAGAAAACTCAGCTGCAGCCATGGGGAACCTTGGAGAGAGGAGGGAATTTGCCAGCGTCCTCCCAGACCCTCTCAGGGGAGCAGGAACGAGGCCATGGGAGGGTCAAGTCCTTCCCGGCTGGGAGGAGGGCTGGCCCAAGTTCCAATCTTCCACTTACTTTAATTGGCAGGAAATAGAGCTTCTCCGTCTGTCATTATGACTTAATTAAGCCAAAACGGCCCGGAAGGAGGAAGCCAGGTCGATTAGAGCTGGCGGGCAAGGTGGGGCGTGCGGCTCAGGGGCCCCGGGCAGGAAGCACAGAAGACAAGACTCGGCTCAGACCCCCAGGTGCAGCCCCCAGGCTCCCGACACACCTCTACCCGGAGTGCACATATCCGGGTAGCCCCTCCAAGGCCCCGTATTTTAGTCTGGAACACACACACACACACACACACACACACACACACACACACGACTCAGTGAAAAGTCAATGGTGGCCAGCTGCCCACTTCTCAGAAGCCCCCAAAGGGGAGGAAGCCAGATGTTGTCTCACTGCGTGGACACAACACACCCATATGGGGCAAACTCACAGAATAGATCAGCAGTCACATAGGGCTGGCCAGGGCGTGGGGACCAACGGCTAACAGGCACCAGGAAATTTAGGTCAGGAGTTGGGGGGGGGTGGCAGGGTTGCTAGAAATGTTTCAAAACCACATTGTGGGACAAAAATGACATCGTGGCGATGGTCACACAAGTCTACACATCTACTGAAATTCACTGACTTGTACACTACAATAGATGGATTTTACGGGACGTAAGTTATTTCTCAATAAAGCTGATGTTTAGGGACGCCTGGGTGGCTCAGTAGGTTAAAGCCTCTGCTTCCAGCTCAGCTCATGATCTCAGAGTCCTGGATCAAGCCCCACACTGGGGTCTCTGCTCGGCAGAGAGCCTGCTCCCCCCTCCCTGCCTGCTGCTCTGCCTACTTGTGATCTCTCTCTGTCAAATAAAAAAAAGGAGCTGGTGTTCCCCTAGGCAGCTGCGGGGAAAGAATGAAGCATCCCGTTCGGAGCCGCCAGTGGAGGCCAGCGAGCCTTCCCATGGCTGTCCCTGGCCGGGTGGGCTGCAGAGACCTTGGCTTTCCCGGGTCAGACAAGCCGAGCGCCTCAGCAGCTGTCTGATCCGAGGCCTGCCTTGCTGCTTTCTCGTCTGTAAAACGAGGCTAACAATGTTCACCCGCATGTGCAATGCCCCCAGAAGGCAGCACGTCGTACACACTCAAAGGCCACGTTAGTGCTTTTTCATTCCATTTAACAAGTACTTAAAGGCATCTCTGCGGTGTGCCTGGCCCGCGTGTGACGCTCTGGGGGACACAGAAGTAACAGAAAAAGTGCTCTGTATTTCCAAGTTGACCACCTTGTCGATGCATTAAAAAAGCAGCTGAAGGCAGCTGAGAATAAAACCTCACAACCAGGGCCTAAAACATGAGTGCTGGAAAGTCCGAAGGCCAAGCCGTGGCCTGGAGGGGAGGGGTTCCCAGGAGAGCCTCTCAGGGGAGCTGGGGGCTGAGCCCGCCTTGAACAGAGGCAGGAGGGTCGGGGGGGGCACAAGTGTCAAGACCCGGTTTCAAATCCCTGCTCGGCCCGTCACCAGCTGTGACGCTGCTGGGCAGGACACCGAACACCGCAAGCCGCACTAGGAAAACCAGTGTCCGTGTCTGGAGGGGAGATCTAGCAAGTGAGAAGGATGTGGCAGAGGCCGACACACAGTACAGGCTCAGTTACCCTCGGGCACCTGTGCCTTTAAGGAGAGGTGGCCATGCAAGGGCAAAGAGGCAGAGGGAGGACGATGGGGAGGAGAGAGGAGGAGGAGGAGGAGGAGGACGCCAAGCCAATGGAGACAGACTCACAGGAGAGGCCGGGAAGGGACCAGCCCTGCGCAGTACCGTGTCCTCCATCTCCCCTTCCTCCCTCAGAAAAACCTGCTGGACCCCATAGCTCACGGCCACAAACCCAGCCCAGGGTAGCATCTGTTCCCCTTCCGCCCACCTTAGCTCCAGGTCCCCCGCCAAACAATGGAGGCCCCGCCAAGCAGAGCGGACCCCAAACAATAGGGAAGATGAGACAATTTCCCTCAAGGAACAACCAGCCCCACTCGGGGCCCTGTCTCAGCAGCAGTGGGTCGCTTCCGGAGGCTCATGCATCATCATCAAAGATGAAAACGGAGGGCAGGCCCCCAGGGGTTAAGGAAACGGAAGTGGCACCTGCAGCAGGCCAGGCCCAGGGGTTGGGGCCGAGCACGGCAGGGCAGAGCGAACCCCATCCTCCTCCCACCACCACCCTCTCAATGAGCCGGGGACCGACACTCTGGCTTCTCCGGGCCTCCATCAAACACAAAACATACCGACGCACGGATCCCGACACTCCTGCAAGGCGACGTGCCGGCAGCTAGTGGGAACCGCCGGCTTTTAGGGTCCACGGAGGTCGGGGGCACGTGGGTGACCTTGAGCCAGGTCATTTGACCTTGGTGAGCTCTACCACTGCAAAAGGAGATGCACGAAGGCCTTGCAAGGCTCTGGGGAGAGCTGACAGGACCACGGCAGCCCTGGCTCAGAGCGGCCCTTCCGTTCACGGTGAACCAGCCCAGCGCCTGGAGCACCCCCTTCAGTTTGCCTGGGGGGTAGCCTGCTCTGCCGGCTGGCGGGGGGCTCGCTGACCTTCCTCCGGTCACGGATAAGGATAAGGATGATGGATACGGATGACACCTTCCCCACAAGGCCATCGGGAGGAACACAGGAGTGTGTGTGGCTGCGTACACACGTGTCTGAGCAAGCTTCCACATCGCCTATGTGGGCGTGGGTGTGCACCTGCCTCACAGTGATGCGCCCGGAACAGACTGAGTGAGCGGGTCAGCAACCAGCCCCAGCGAGCCGCTGGGAGTCTGTTCTCAAGCACAGAACGTCTCTCTCAGAACCAGGTTAAAACAGCCCAGCGCCATTCTGACCCCTTGGCCCCTCAGCCCCCGCTGCCACCGCCACGAGGAGTGTGTCGGAGCTGGGTGTCCACACCCCCACCAGGATTTTCCATCGTGGCTCCTGCTGGCAGGTGGCTTGGGAGTCCCAGTTCACCCAGCTTGGAGGGCGGGTGTCCTTGGGCGCCGTGAGGGCTACTGTGCTGGGAACAAGACCCCTCGCGGGAGATCGGGGCACGGCTCTCGCTCTCCCTGGGGGACTGCGTCTCCTGCTGGGGTCCTGCAGGCATGCAGCGTCTGAGCGAGGGCAAGCCCACCCCAACACCCAGAATGCAGGGCTGAACCAGAGAGGGCAGTGTTTCCGAGGAAGAGACAGGACACAGGAAGCCAGCTGAGGGTCTACAACCCCCTCTGGTTAAAGAGCAAGAAATCATTAGTTAGAAACTGAAGTGAGTCACTGGATTTGTGGAGACCCGTCCACAGGGGGCAGCAGGGAGTCTGCAATCTGGAATGTGCACGGGCGCGGGGTGGGGGGGGGGGGTGGCGGTGGTCATGGAGGGTCCAAGGCGGAAGCAGTCCAGCAGGAAGGTCTCATGCTGCCTCCTGCCTCCCCCGGACACCCGAGGTCTCTGGCCCTACCTGTGGCCGGGTGAGCGGTGCCCCACGAGTGTCCTTCTCCCCACATCCCAGAGGGCCTGCTTCCGGGCTGGGAGGGCCTCTCTGCTCAGAGTCAGACCATCCAATCAGCCCGAGTGGGAAGCAAGACCGTAGTCCACTAGGAGCCCCCCCAAAAAGAGAGACCCCTCTATCCATCCTCCCTCCCAAAACCCCAGGGAGACTCCCTTGTGGGATCTTCTCTCGGGTCACCCTCAAGGAACAGAGCGGATAAGGAGCCGATTCCCCCAAACCCTGCCCAGGATGGAGGGCATCAGGGCCGGCCACCCCACAAACTGCCAGCAGAGCTTGCTGTCCTCCTAGGAGCCCAAGTTCCCGACACCGAGGCCGCGATCCGTCCTGTGCGGGAGTCCTCCCCACGCGTCTTCTCCTGCCTCCCCGGCCCTTGCTTGCCCCGACCTCCCCCAACAAAGGTGCTTTTCTCCCTGCTCCTCGGGGTCACCACATTTTCGTCAGACCTGTGCTTGTTTTCTCTCTGCTCGGACCCATCTTGGCTCGCCTCCCCAGGCACCACCGTCCCCCAGAGACAAACACCGTATTGTTTTCAGGGACCTAATAAATGACAACACCCCCACCCCCTGCCACTTATCCCACCAGCCCGTCCACTCCCCCTTTCCCACTGAAGTCTCCCTTGTGCTAAGTGTCACCCCCCCACCTCCAGGGAAAGAACAGGAGGCTTATGTCCAGGGGAGGGAGAAACCTGCCCGGGCCAAGGGCGCCTCCCCACCGGCGGCATGTGAGCGCTGGAGGGGGAGCCCAGAGAGAGGCTGCGGTGGGCAATTCCAAAACCCAGCCCCTTTCCTCTCGCTCAGGCCTGCGGGCAGTGGGAACACATGGGGGTGGTAATTAACAGAGCCGATGATAAACCAGGAGGGTGGTCGGTCCACTTTCCAGAACACGCGTCTCATCAGGAGGGCTCCCCTGGCCCACTGCAAAAGTCCATGACATGAGGAATGAAGCCAAGCATGTGCAGGAGCAGGGAGCGGAAGGACGACACATGTCATCCTGGCCAAACACAGACCCAAGTGTGCTGTTCCAAGCCTCCAAAACAATCCCGAGCCTCCAGCTTTCCTTGGGCGTGAAAGAAGCCACAAAGGGACAGCAGCTGCCCAACGTCCTCAGCCACCTGCTCCCAGCCCAGACCCCAGGCGTGGTACTGCCTGTTCACCGACCTCCCCCCACAACCCCCCCTACAGGGCCGAGACAACAGGTCAGCCACCTCTCCAGGAGACCAGCATCTTGACTTCCTGGCCCAAGCAGAGGCTCCCCGCCTCCCCCGCCCTCGGCCAGGCTGTATGCGCTCACAGTCTCACTGGGGCCATGGCAAGGGTCCCACCTTCCCCTACGCATGGGTGGAGAGGTGGGATGCCCTCCTACCAGGGCAAGAGGGACCCAAAGCACAAGGAAATGTGCCCGAAGAACCAGGAGACAAGACAGTCTGTGCGCATACACAGACACACAGAGCCATGTGCAGGCACATCAGGAAACATGTGACTGCGTTCCTTCTAGAGCTGGATGAAGTCTGGAGCGCGCATCTCGGTATTCTGGCTATGAAATACGCAAAGGCACAGAGAGGCGGGGTGAGCCCTTGAGCTGTCTCTCCTGGGAAGGAGCAAGCTGATATGGACCCTGGTCCAAGACAACTGCCCTCCTTTAGACGACCAACCTATAGATCGCGGCTCCCAAACCACTACACACTGGGATGAGTGTCTCCGAAGCCCTCGCCTGCAGGAAATGAGTCACGTTGTGGCAAAGGTAAAGAAATAACCAGGGCACACCCACGAAAGCCGCTGCCCTGCCTGGAATGACCCTGATCCACACCCACCTGCCACCAGTCCCCTCTGGTGCAGGTTGCCATTGTGGTGTAAATGTCCCCAGGGGATGTTCTGGATCCTGGGGCTGGTAGGGACTCCACGCCAGTAACACTCATTTTCTCAGTCCAGTCCTGGGAGACGGATGCAGAGACCCACCCTCCAGCTGTCCGAGGCAGGGGTGTTGTTTCTCCCTGTCCCCAACCCCTACCCGTGCCCAGCCCCTGCTTCGGAGACCCAACCTCTTCCTCCTGCAGGAAGTCCATCTGGAGAGCCCAGGTGTCTGTCTGTCCGTCTGCAGGAGGCCAAGTTCTCACCAAGGTTGTTCCTCCACCACTTTCCCAGGGACTGGGGGCCAGTGGCACCCTCCTGGTTCACCCTGTAGGCAGGTGCAGGGTAGGGCCAGGGGCCGCGGGCAAGGCAGGCTCCACCAGACAAGGGGAAGGCCCAGGAGCTTCCTGCCCTGGGCTGCCAGCCCTGACTGCCCTGGCAGCTGTGATACTTGAACAGGGACCCTGAACTCGGCCATGAAGCCCCAAAGGGAGAGCCCTCCTGGCTGCCATGCCTCCCTGCCCCACCGCCTCCAGGCACCCACCCCTGGAAAGGGCTGCACGGAGACGGGATACAGGTGACTTGAGAGTTTCAGAAGCCTCCCCCGTCCCCTCCCCCAACTCCCACATACAGGTCAACCCCCAGGAAGGGAAATGGGAAGAGAAAGACAGATTTGGGGCTGGGGGTAGCTGGGAGCTGGGTCAGGGTTCCCCTCTCTCAGACATTGGTGGAGAAGCTTCCTTCTTGACCAGGGCTCCAGCAAAGTTTTTTCGCTCAGCTTGCTTGCTGCAGCAGTCAGGCGTCTCCCCACTGGCCCCCGCTGGACAGCACCCACTCCAGCCCCTCTGCCGTCCCCCCATCAGAGCGGGCACACACGGGAGCCGAGCGCTCCGAGGGCATGGGGGTAGAGAGACCCCAACCAATGCTCAGCTTCATGTCCCAGCACCAAGGAGCAGGTTTCCAGCCAGTGTCGGGTAAATGGAGCGAGGAGCTGCAGGAGGTCATGGACAAAACCCAAACCAAAGCCAGGCCAGAAGGGGAGGGCCTGGGAGCCCCGTCCTTCTGCCATGACCCTGGTCCCCTCAGCACCTCCCCACCCGCCCTTTAGCTGTGTTGGGCCCTCCTGTGGGGCAGCAGGCCGAGGCTCCAGGCTCAGACACAGCGGGGCTAGAACCCCAAGCTCTCCACTGCTTGGTGATGGGAGGCCAGCACGTTCCCTCTCTGGGCCTCCACTCCAGGTCTGCTCAGCACTCAGTAGATGCTCAACTAACAAGACTGGCAATCAGATGACCAATCACAGAAATTTCTGGTTTACATGACAGCGTGAAAACCTCTCCACATTTAATAAAGGCTACACCTGAATTACGGCAAGCGCCACATGTAGGGGCTGGGGGTGCCCACAGACCCAGAGATGATGGGACATGTACACACACACACACACACACACACACACACTCACGGCTGGGGCCTGGCCCACCAAGTGCTCGAGTGCTGTCCTGTCCAAACATGTTGAAGAAAGAAACCAGGGATTCCTCCTTGCAAACGAAGACTGACTCCCCCCAAGAGCTTCTCGGGGACCTGGAGGGGTGAGCCGAGGTGGTTCTGGCCGAGTTAGAGCCTCCTGCCCCCTGCTGAGATTTCTCCTACAGATAAACTGATAAGATAAGGGCCCACAAGGCTCTCCCCTACCAGCCCCACCACAGACCCCTCCTCTGTTTGCTCAGACCCCTGCTCTCCAGCACAAAGTCTCCATTGGTCTCCCTGCAGGGGTGAAAATAAAGGGGGTTTTGTCCTCCTCCTCCCCGCGGGTCTGAGCGAGTTTATCTGACGCTGCAGCCGGCTTTGTAAGCTGAGTATCCCAGGATAAACGCTCCCTTAAGAGTTGCTTGGCTTGGGACAGAGGGACCCTCTCCAGAGGAGAATGGGGAGCTTGTTCCGATGGTCTTTTAATATGGGGGGCGGGGTGTCCCGGAGGACAGGCCTCCAACAGACTCTCACAGAAGGGTCTCTGTCCCCGGGCTACAATGGAAGGAATTCTTAAAGACACAGATGCAGAAAGGGGGAATGCTTTTTTTTTTTCCCCGAGGAGGAGGGGAGGGAGATTAGGGCGGGAAGGAAAGGGGGGCGTGGTGACTTGTCCCTCCCAGAACAGTTCAGGTCATAACCAGGCATCTCTGCCTCGAGGGCACCAGAAATGCCCGCAGAGAGGCCACCCCTCAGAGCAGAATTCTGGTGGCTTCTGGTGGCCTGGCTGTGTTCGCTGGAGCTGGGTCTGCCTCCCAGAGCCAAGTCAGGAACCACCAGCACTCAGAAAAGAATCTCATTTTGACCTATGCGAAGGGCCTTCATTCCCTTGGAGACAGTTTGATTCCAAAGGTTCCCTGTGGAAAGCGGGGGAAAAGCAGGACACCCCTAGGTCTTTCCATAAATAAAATTCTCTCCGGCCGCCAGGGAATGAGGGTAATTGACTCCTCTCGTTATCTTGGTACAAGGTCACCGTAACTTACTTCTGAAGACATCCCAAACGATCACAACCGATGTTTTATAAAGGCGCCCCACGAGACGGCTGTGCGTTTTGATTTCATTTCTGTTCAATGGAGAACTTCCCCCAGGAAGCTGAGAGGTACCACGGAAAGAGCGGGGAGGGATGTGTCCACCCAGAACAATCCGGCGCCGAACACAGTAGGGGACCAAGGAGCCATGGACTGTGCTCTAAGGGAGCAGGGAGGAAGCTGCGGCCCCAAGATGCAGCAGAACCTGCCCAAAGCCACAAGGCAAATTAGGAGACTTAGACATGGGCAAAACCAGGGCTCTCGGCTGAGCCACCTATTCTAGGCACAAGGGACAGAAGCACGCAATGCCTAGGGCCACTTGGAGCAAAGACCAGTAACACCTTCCAGAAAGGGAAGGTGTGTAGCGGTCTTCCCAGTGCACCGTGGATGAACCAGGCAGAGTCCATGGGCCCCACACAGCAACAAGACGGCAGGGTGGCGTGGGCCTTTGACCTGTCGCCTCCCCACATATATACTCTTTCTACTGGAGCTGCCATCAGGCCAGGTGCCATGAGGCACACTTCTGATTGCACCGAATTAGAAAAATCCACGTCTGCGAACCAATCCCCAAGGTACAGAGTAGACTGTTAACAATACAGACATGCAGGCAAGGGGAAGATTGGATAAGAGGAAAAACAGAGAGTGAGCACCCATTGCTGAGTTTAAGGATAGCCTGAGCAGCCACTGGACAGGATTAGTGGACTCTAGGTCCCTTCCACCTGTCAGTGTCACTGACTAAGCCCTGGGACGGCAGGGGAAGGAGATGAGAAGGACACGCCCCCTTAGGAAAGGTTGTAGCTAACAGGTCACAGGGAAGAGTGGGTTGAGACAAGCCCACAGCAGACCCCCAGAAGAAGGACCCCCAAGGGCACCTCACGGCCTTGTCCCCAACCCCCTGCTGCCGTCCGTCCTCTCAGGCCAACAGGGGTCCTGGGGCTGGTGGGTCCCCAGAGTTGCCTGCATGCCAGAGAATGCATGGCCCTTTCACGTGGGTCACTGCATTCAAGTCAATGGAAGCCCGGTCCTGGGCTTTCCAAATTCTACCCTGCAGCCCAAGTTCATCACTTCCGAGAAGAAACCCCAAAGGGAACAACCTCTTGACCAGGAGGTGGAAATTTTCGTCCCCAGCTAAATCCGGCGACATCGGAGTAGAGACAACTACAGCCCAAGCAGGGAAAACCATGGGGCGCGTCCATTTCTGTAACATTGACACAGGTTTTAAGCCAAGAAGGGGCAAGAAAAGAAGGGGGAAGAAGAATCCAAGATTCAGTGTGTCTGATCCGCAAACTAGACACAGCCTGACTGTTACCCCACCCGACCCCAAGGCTACACGGGTTCCCTCTCCACCTTCCCAATCACATCAATTAAAACGTTCTCTGAGCAAAGGACAGAGTGCATGGTGGTAAACGGGAGTGCAGCCCAGATAGGACAAGGATTTCACTGCTGCCCTTAAACCATGTGGAGGCGATGTTGGTACAGCCCAGGACAACTCTGTCCAATTTCCAAGCAGAACATCAGAAAGGCAGACCTCAGTACAGGTGTGGTCCAAAAGCTCAGCTCAGCTTTGAGCTCAAGGAGTCCAGTGCACACAACGCTGTCTCTGCAACAGAAAATTACACCCCCTTCCACCCATCATTGCCATCGAACGCCTTGATCGTGGGCCAGCCTACTTCCCCGTCCCGCTCAAGTAGGTGCACCCAACCTTATGAGGTTCCTCTACCGAGGAGGCTAGACCTCCCCAGAATCATCCCTCTAAATGCCAATGACCACAGGAGATAGAAAAAGTGACAGGAGTCCAACTGGGCACACCACGGCCTGAACGTCCCTCCCGGGATGTCACTAACAAGGGGACGGATGATGCTGACGCGTGCCGGGGACATGGGCCTCTCGCCGTGAACGGTCAGGACAATACCACAGGGAAACGTCGTAGCTTCAAAACGAAATAGGGCTACCTCTGCATCCCAACTCCAGGCTTGCCAGCGTGCAAGAACTTCTCACTCTCCCAGCTGGATTTTATATCTGCAGAGAGGAAGGATGGTGAGAGAGAAGAGGTAGACCTCGGTCGGGGAGAGGCCTGGATCCCGGGGAGCAGTGACTGACAGGTCCTCATCGGGAAACTCCAGTAGATGAATCTTCCCATGAATCTGGGGTAAATTTTTCTGACACTGACTTCACTGAGAAGGAAACACTGGTTTAAACTCGCCCGTGGGTACCTCGGGAGCACGAGGTGAAGGACGGACCGGAGCCGTGGAGACGTCATCAAGTCTACGTGCGACTTCCAGCACTCTCCGCAAGAGGCTGGGGGTGCACGCGGGCGCCCAGAAGCTGGGGGGATGCAGTCATGCGCTGACCCGGAGGCAGGTCAAGGTCCGGCTCTGCCACCGACCGGGGGCGGGGGGGGGGTGTCTTTGAACAAGGGACTTAAGCCCTGGGAGCCTCAGCTTCCTCGTCTAGTAAATGGGGCGACATTAAATGCAGCAGCTGGCATAGGTCGGAGGGCGTCTACCATGTCAACGCAGGACAATCACCCCTCTCCTCCACGGCACCCCTCCCCCCCACCCCGGTTCCTACAGAGGCTACTGACATTCCAGCTGCAGAGCAGAAATAACCCATCGCCATGACAATGAACGTTTACCTCGAGATGGCAAATGAGGACAGCCGGGAGCACCTGCCAGGGCAGCGTGGCTGCCTTTAAGAGCTCACACGACCCAGGAGCATGAGTCAGTGCCCCCCAAACAAAGCCCACCTGTGTAACGTGCGGACAAAGCAGGCAAGGAGGGCCCCTAGCCGGAGCCCAGCAGCCCAGGGAGCGGAGCCATCTCTCTAATACAGAGCTCCCAGGAGCCAGGGCATAAGCCAGCACCTGTGTGTGTGTGTGTGTGTGTGTGTGTGTGTGTGTGTGTGAACACCATCTAAACAAGGCATCTAAAAAAGTCCACACGGGTGGCTGTTCCCGGACACGCCTTCTGTCGGATCTAACTGGGTGCCTGGTCTCCTACCTGGGTTGCCAAACACAGGAGTTCAGCGAGAAGACTGCACAAACCCCTCAGCCCCCTCTCCCATTGCTGGACTTTTCACACCAGGAATAGGACCCAAACTGCCTCTGCGAGCAGACCAGAAGTAACACCATTAGTCTGGAGGCACGCTCCATCGGGGGAAGGGTTTTCCTTCTATTTTGAAGAAATCTCAGGGGAGAGCAGCAAGTTGCTACTCCAGGGACAAGTCTTTCATGCAGGAAGTGAGAACCAACCATGGGCGACCCCCGGCAAGGCTAGAGCCGAATCCCCAGCTCCCTGATGGGGCAAGATGATGTTCCGTGGGAAAAAAATAAGACTCCTGGATCAGAGACTCAGAGGAGGAAAGAACTGGTAAGGTTTGACCATTTGTCACCTGTCATGGAGCATTACCGTACCCCTACAGCTCCTAGGTCCCAGCTAGACCACGGGCATCACAACTGCTTCCCTGCCCACCATTCATTCTGGTGGACTATCCGGTACTTCAGTCCATTCACAGCAAACATCTGATGTTTTGTGCATCCCGCCCTGCTCCTAAGGCCCTAATTTCCATCGGTGCATCCGGGTGGCTCTGGGGAGGGAGGCTGCCTCCACCCTCCAATGAGCTGTGAGGTACGTGACTGCGGGACAGTCCAACACTGCTTCCCACCTACTGGCCCCACCGACGGATTCAGGGCTGAGCTCCTGCAGGGTCAGCCTTCTGGAAAGCTGAGAACTCCTGTTCGGGGTCTGCAAAAACTTGTGCCCTTTCTGCTTCTACCAGGAAATTAAAATACAAGAACAAAAAGCACTGGAGAAAATCACCCCAAATCACCCGAAAGCACAACACCTAGACTTCCCAGGCAAACGAACATCCCAGAAGTTGGGGATTTAAGCCAGTTAGAAGCAGGTTCTTGGTCCCTTGCAACCAAAAGTATCCAACCTAGACACAGGCTCTTCTTTTATGGATGAGGACAGGAGCCCCCAAGGGGCCCAGTGACTTGCACAATGTCACACAGAGGTTGGTGACCGGGCCAAGATGGGACCCCAGTGTCGGGCACATGCCAGGACCTGAATCTGAACCTCGGCTCCACCCTTCAAAGCTCTGGCTCCTAACGGATATTCCTTAAAGTCTCTAAGCCTCTGACATCAGAGACACCGACCCACAGCCAGCCTCGGAGGCTGAAGAACCAGCCTCGGACCACCTGCTCCCAGCTTGCGCAAGGTTGGCATCCCTCTCCTTCCCGACATAACCCTGCCGCGCTGGTTGGCGGACCATGTCTGTTGAACCCTTACCCAGGGAGGCAGAAGGAACAGGGCGAGGTCCTAGTGTAGGGGATCCGGGGAAATCAAAAGGCCATTCTGACCGCAAACCACGGTCATGTTCATACAGGCATGTTCCCCAAGTCAGTGCCCTGCCGAGAGATGCCAGGAGGACAAGGGCAGAGAGAAAGAATCTGGAAAAGGGTTAAGGCGTTTGTTCCAATACAAGGTGGGGTGGTGGTGGTGGGATAAAAACAGGTCGGCGGGAAGTGACCAGGAAAACAATTCCAGGAAAGGGGGAGAACCCCGGTGGTCAGGGTGGAATTCGAAACTGGGACCATCTCAGCTCTTTGGTTAACCACAGTCCCGGTGTCTACTTGAGAAATTTAATTAAAAACCCAAATATCTAAATTTCCCAACTGGCTTGCCAGTGGCCACAGATTCCCTTAGGTTCAGAAAAGCCTCCCCCAGGGTGACTGTGGCCACGAGATGAGTCTTGTGCGAAGTCAGAGGAGAAAGGGTCACAGGCAGGGGCTGCGGGGGGCAGATGTCCCAGGCAGGCACCTCCTCTCTTCCCCTCCCAGAGAGAAGAAAGCCTCCTCGGACTTGGGGCCATCCTGTCCTGTCACCCCTGCCCAGGAAGAGCTTTGTTTCTTGCTGCTTCGTTTTAAAAGTAAAAAGAGACGTCAGAATGACATCAATCGAAATGGACTAGAACCACGGTCATGATGGCCCCTGGGATGGAAGGTCCCTTTCCTTCTGCCGCATGGGAGACGGAAAGCTGTGGGGCAGCCACAGTCGGTCCCGGGGCCAAGAAGACTGCTTACCGCAAACACCTAAGCCCCCACCCCGCCAAGCCTGGACACGCACTTGGGATGTCCGATGCCCAATCGGGTGAGTGTGAGCTTTGGGGGCTCGCACGCGGCTTCGGGAAGAAAACCCGAGGAGGGAGCTGGGCATCTTGACCCAGCCGCTAACCAGGGCTCTCCATGGGAGCCGGGACAGAACTCTGACATGGCACCGCCGCTGTGCTCAAAAGGACATTTCTTAAGCCAGATGACTGTGCGGAAAAGAATTCCATAGAAAAAGAATTAAATTTTTCACACACACACACACACACACACAGAGCCAGAAAACTTCATATATGAAGCCTGACCATATAAAGAGGGTTCCTCCTGGAGTTCTCTCCAATGGTGATGCCAATCTCCATCTTCCCAGCCCTCACACCCTCTCCCCTCCCACCCCTTCTAGAACATTCACTGTTCACAGCTGTCTGCTAGGTTAGGAGTCGGGGGCTGGTCCTTCCTTCTGGGTCAGTCTCTACCTGCTTCCTATCACTCACCTGTGCCTTGACAGCCCTTTCTGGAAAATGGGGATGACATCTGGTTAGGTCGCCGGGTCGAGGGTGGTGCCAGATGGGATAAAGGACACAAAATCACTTGAATAACTCCAGTGCAAAGAAGCAGGACCCAAAGAACTCACTAGATCACCAAACCATTTAATGTACAAAGCAGACGCAGAGCTGAGCGCTGCTCACGAAAACGCCGCTGCTCCTCGTTTCCCCGGGGCACTTAACTCCCAGGAAGGAGCCTTCCTCCGAGAGAAAAGGAGAGCCACAGACATCCTGAGTGCAGATCCCGGCAGGAAACCAGCTCACCGCCCTGCTCTATCTGCCTTTAAAATTAAAGTGCCACTTCACACTCAATGAGATGGTTGTTATCGAAAACAGAAACAAACGTGTCGGCAGGGGTGCTGGGAAGCCGGAGCGCGTCCGCTTCGCTGGTGGGAGTGTAAAATTCTGCAGCTGCTGTGGAAAAACAGTCTGGTGGCTCCTCAAAAAAAAAAAAAAAAAATCACACATGAGATGACCCTGTGGTCCAGCCATGCCACTTCTGGGCATGTGCACAGACGCGCTGAGAGCAGGGACACGAACAAATATTTGCACACCCAAGTTCATGCAGCGTCAGTCACAGTGGCCAAGCGGTAGAAGCCACCCAGATGTCCATCCGCGGACAGATGAATAAACAAAATGTGGTCTCCACGCACTACGGGAAGCAATTCAGCCTTAAAACGTAAAGAAAGCCTGACACCACTTACAACATGGGTCAGCCCGGAGGAGGGGATGCTCGGTGACATAAGGCAGACACTGTGACTGCGTTTCCACGAGGTCCTGTCCATAGAGACAAGAGAGCAGAATGGCGGTCGCCAGGGGCGGAGGGAGGGGGACAGGGAGTTAGTGCAGGACAGGTGCAGAGTTTTAGCCGGGGGCACTGATGAAGGTCCGGAGAGGGATGGTGGCCGGACGGAAGGGCGGTGTGACTGTCATTAACCGTGCATATGAAAAATGGTTACCCTGGGAAAACTGGCCACCATAGCAAAAGGTAAAAATTTTTTAAATCAGCCAAGTGAAGAAAGTACAACTGCCAAGAGAGTTGTCACTTAAAGCTCCTGAGGTCTCCACCCACAGGCTGTCCCCAAAGGCCAGCCTGTCAGAGACCTTCCCTTCCACACCTAAAGGGTGGCAGAAGCTCCCCAGAGGCAGCGAAATCAAGCCAGCTTCCGGCCGAGCCTTCAGCCCCAGCAGAATACAAGGGGCGGCAGCAGTGTCAGAGAAAGCATCCAGCAGGCACTCAGCACCTACAGAGGTTACGAGAGAGGGAGTGTGCCAGTAAGTGATGGGACACGTGTCTCCGGCGAGGGAACGCAACAGTCCGCTGGCGGCTCAGTAGGCAGGTGCTGACGAGGCTAACACAGCATGGCCAGCTGGGTCTGGGAACAGGGGAGATGGTCTGTCC
Source organism: Martes martes (assembly GCF_963455335.1). NCBI lineage: Eukaryota > Metazoa > Chordata > Mammalia > Carnivora > Mustelidae > Martes > Martes martes. The sequence continues at coordinate 57,178,121 of NC_137904.1, forward strand.
TGCCCGGTCCCACTCGGGCGTCTCCGGCCAGTCCAAGGAAAGCACAGACAGTTCTAGGGTGAGATTCTCCGGCCAGTCCAAGGAAAGCACAGACAGTTCTAAGGTGAGATAAGGTCACTTTTTAGGAAAGGAAAGGGGTCTGAAAATCACTACAACCAGACCCTCATAAGGGGCATTTTCCAAACGACAGTGGGGCTTGGGGGGCTCACCGACCCGAGGGGAGAGGCTGAAGGTCTGACTCATTTCTGGAGACCCAGAACTTTTATCATCTGTCCCCATGCAGCCATTGCTCTCTTAACCAACTCAAAAAGCACCTGGTTTCAAGACTTCTGTGTGAAAACCTGTACCAACAAACCAAAGGCGGGAGGAGGCGATGATTCACACCACAAAAAGAATGCTTCGACAGAAACTAGCCTTTTCAGCATTCCTCTGCTCAGATGCTACCTCCAGGCCTTTCGCACGTCATGTGATCACCCGAGATCGGTTTTGTGAAGACCTTTTTTCCAGGTGCAAACCTAGTTTGTAAGGTACGCGATTTTGAATGGGGCGTCCTCAACCGATGGCATGGGTCAAAGCGAGGACATTCGTCCAGGACCATTCCCTTCCTCACATAGAGCGAGCGTCTCCCATGTGAAGAAGGGTAGGCTACCAGCCACGGAGGACCCCAGCCAACTCCACGGTGACAGTAGACATCACCTAAGATGACAATGTCCAGAAACAGAAGTAACAGCGGTCTGCTTGGGCACGACAAACAAAAGTACCAGAAGCCTGCCTATCGTGGGCATCTTCTTCCAGCTCCCAGGGAACTCACAAACCCGAGGAGGGGCGAGCCTGGGGACCAAATTTATTCCCAAAGCCTAGGACTGCTGATCCTTTACATTCACCCAAACACAGCCATTTCTGTCCTCACCAAGTACAAGGGATACCTGATTGCAAGCCTCAGATTTCAAAACATGTACCAACAAACCGAGTAAGTACACATGGGGGCCCAGACCAGGTGGAGGTAAGTCTGGAAGGCTTCCTGGAGGAGAAAAAAGAAAGCAGCTTCAGCAGGGAAAAGGCTCAATTCGGGCTTTTGCTGGCCAAGGAGTCAGTCCACTCCCTGATTCCTGAAATGTCCATCTGTATTGGAATGGCCTGGGGAGCCTGTTAAAAGCAGGCCTCTGAGCACTCCCCTGCCCCTATGCATGAGATGGGGGAGGGGCACAATGGCAGCTGAGACAACTCATTTTTAACAAGCTCCCCAAGCAATCCATTCTTGTGCAAACCACAGCTTGAGGGACTGGTGGGGCAGCTCACAGGGGAGAGTCTGAGCGGGGCCCATGTTGAGCCGAGCCAGGAAGAACAGAGTTTCCTGAGAAGGGAGGGCCCACAAGGAGTCACTGAGGAGTGGGACAAGGCAGGTGCAGACACAAGAAGCTGTTCCAGAACTAGTCACAACATCCCCAACCTGGCTCCCACCTGCCTGTCAGGCTCCTCGCTGGCGCTGCCTGGTGACAGAGAACATGACCTCTGCCCCAGGGGCAGGAGAAGGGCCTCGGCCTTGGGCTTCCTCCACTGCGAACTCTGGTGTTGGCTTATGCAAAGACCCTGGGGCCAGCCCTCCTCTGGGTCAGCCAGCCACTTCCAGAAGCCCCTCCCTAACCCTAACCCTAACCCTAACCCTCAACGCTCTCGGGAGAAACTAGTCCCCTGAAGAGAAGGGGGTTCACTTTCTGGCCCCTGGTGGCTTGACAATACCTAAAACCCAGTCCGAGGGAAGAGCAGAACCCTTTGTTCCTTTACATGTGCCAAGATAACCAGGAAACACAGGCTCTGGTGGGTCTGCACGCTTAGCCGCCCAGCACACCTGCTGCTCGGGCCGCCGTGAGTCACCCACACGGGCACTGCGTGCCGGACTTGTCAGCCCCGGAGTCGGTTCCTTGGCGGCTTGCTCTCACGCACACCGGATGTCATCCCTCCACCTACCCCTTGGAAGACGTGTCAGGACAGATCAGGCTATAACCCCATTTTTACTAAACGACTCACTCCCAGGGGAGGTGTCGGGGGAAGGAAGGAGGGGGACACAGAGAAGATCCTGCCATTCCCGGGTCCGGGCTCCCCTCCCCTCCAGACCCCGATGGGTCTCAGCTGCGCTGCTGGCCCTGACTAGGGAGGGACAAGGGGCAAGTTAACCTGGGGATGAAAGTGCAAGAAGGTTCGATTTAAAACCTTCTCCCGAGTAAAGACACTCTGCTGCGATGAATAAGGCCTAGTGTTCTCCCGGACGGCACGGCGTCCATAGCGAACAATACTGCATTGTACACTTAAACATTTGCTAAGAGGGAAGATCTTCGGGTAAGTGTTCTTATCAACAAAATAATAATGATGATAAAGAGGGCGGGAGGAAACTTTTGGAGGCAATGCCTGTTTATGGCCTAGACTGTGGTAAAGGTCTCACGGTGCCCACTTACTACCAAGCTCATCAAGTCGTATACATTAAATTTGTCCAACTTTGTGTAGGGCAGTCACACCTCAATAAAGTGGTTTAAAAAAGGAGAGGAAGAGCATCTTCTGAATCCCTCTTAACTCCCATTTTTTCATAAGACAGAATTTTCTGCAATGCAAGATTCTGAATTGGGGGCGCCTGGGTGGCTCAGTTGTTAAGCGTCTGCCTTCGGCTCAGGTCATGATCCCAGAGTCCGGGGATCGAGCCCCATATCCGGCTCCCTGCTCAGCGGGAAGCCTGCTTCTCTCTCTCCCACTCCCCCTGCTTGTGTTCCCTCTCTCGCTGTGTCTCTCTCTCCGTCAAATAATAAATAAAATCTTTTAAAAAAGATATTCTGAATTGGATCCTGGACCAGAAAAAGGATATATTAGTGGGACAACTGGAGAAATGTGTTAAGGCCAGAAGATAAGTTCAAAGTATTCTGTCAATGTTAATCCCCTGGCTTTGACCAGCACACTGAGGCTGTGTAAGATGTTAACATTTAGGGAAGCTGGGTGAAGGGTATAGGGGAACTCCATGTACTATTTTTGTGATTTTCCTGTAAATCTAGATTTCCATCAAAATCAAAAGTGAATTCTCTTTCCAAAAAAGGGGGGCAGAATTTTTAATTCAGCCGCCTACTAAATCTTCCCCTGAGGCCTTGCTAAAATAATTTACATCGTACCCCTGGACGCAAACTTTAAGTGACTCTCACACCAATACTGGCTTCTGGAAACCCGAACACAACACTGCATTAGCCCAGCAAGCATCTTCCCCGCGTCTACCGATTTCAGCTCCCAGCGGTGGCAGTAAGTGATAGATACATGGGGCTCTCTTCCTTCCAGCCAATCTTGGAAATGTCCACCCAGAGGGGCCTTCCTTTCAGTCCAGACGTGACTCTGACTTAAAGCAAAGAGAGTGATTTCTAGGAATTTTCCAAAGGAAATAACCCAAAAAGTGGACAAAATCTTTAGGTACAAAAATGCTCACCAATGCACTACTTCTCAAGGTAATCTAGAAATACCTTCGTGTCCAACAAGAGGGGAACTGTAGATTAGGATCGGATTTGGCAGAGGAATACGATCATTACTTGGAGACTGTTTAAGTAAAATCGAGAGGAAAAATACAGTATCCAAAGTTGTATACATTGCAGGGTTTCAGCAGTGAGGAAATGCATCAGAGAGCCGGCACCACTCGGAACTGGCTATTTTTTTTTTCCTGACTTTTCACTTTTTTGTGGTTTTCTAAAGAAGAGAGAGAATGTGTGAATTACTTTTAAAATCCAGTGAGATGCAGAAATGGAGCAGCAGGTCAACCCTGGGACAGTTTAACAGTTCCTCTGTGCGGGGGGAGGTTGGCGGGGGAGAGGCCAGAGGCCAGAGGGACGGGCTGGGTTGGGGGGGTGGGCAGGGGACAAAGACAGCACCAACACATACTACCTTTTCTCTTCCCGTGGTGCCTGGCCCTCCTGCCTGCCCCAGGCAGGTGCTCACCGGAGGCATGGCGCCCTGAGAACATCCCCAGGGAAACCCTTCACAGCCTCCAGAAGTTGTCTGTGCAGGATGGGCTTTTGGGCAGGAAATAGGTCATCACCAACAGGCTGCCAACAGGGTTGTGGGGAAGGAAAGGAATCCCACATCTGGGAAAGCATCTCCAGGAAGCCATCTTCCAGGAGGTGGGGGGAGGGGAGGGGGATTTCTGGAGTTGAGGACAAGTGGCAAGGAGGGAGAAGGTAAAGAAGGACCCCAGTTTATCTGTACATCAAGACTGCACTAGCTCAGTCATTCATTCAACAAACACCTATTCAGGGCCTACTCAGTGACAGACGTGCAGTTGCCCCCAAGAGCGCCAACACAAAAGGACAAGGAAAGGACAAAGCTACAGCTACAGAAGCGGTTTGCTTTTAGTTCAGGGAGCAAGACCAAGCCCCCTTCCCACGCTGGCCTTGAACGTCTTCCAGTAACAGACTGCTGGGGGGGTGGGGGTGGTGAGGGACCAGGTAGAGGCGCGGTGGCCGCAGTGGACCGAAATCCTTCCATCTCCACCCCTCAGAAAGCCTTGCCCACACCACCACCGGTGGCCCTGCCATACAGCCGCTCCCCAAGGCCGGCCAGGCGACAGGGACGTCCAGAAACGCCCCAGCCCCCACCCCCACGGTGAGAGGCGCGGTGCCCCAGCCACATTCTGGGTCGCCCCGGAGCAGAGGCCGGGAGCTCGCCAAGGCGGCACCGCTCCCGAAGTAACGGGCCCGGAGGGCCACGAGGGCAGAGGTAAGGGCAAGGGGCCTTTTCCCGGTGGAGGGTCTGTCCCACGGGGCAGCCTGCGGCTTGGCGGCATCAGGGTCCGGACGGCGCTGACCCGGAACGCCCGGGAGGAACGCTGGCCACCCCGACCAGGGCCAAACGGCTCCGCCCGGAGGCAGAGGGATGGCCAAGTGCCCTCTGCGGAGATGTCAATACAAGAACAAAAAATTCAATCCAAACCCGAGACCTTCCGAAAGCGTCGCGAGGGAGGACGGGGGTGGAGGGGTGGGGGTGGGGGAGGCAAGTCAACTCGAACCTCCTCCCTTGAATCCTGCCGGGAAACTTACCTCCAGGTAAGCGACCCGACCGCTACAGGTACAATGAATCGATCCAAGCACGGAGACGAGGTCGTGGGTCTTCTGAGCCCGGCTGACACACACCAAGTAATCCACGTTAGGGGTCCGGAGCCCTTCCCCACTTTCCATCCAAGGCCAAAGCGCCGGCAGCCCCGGGCTCTGCGCTCAGGCCCCGCGGAGAAGACGGGACCTCTCCGCGGGGGGTCCCAATTGCCGGCATCCCCACCCTGGGGGGTGGGGGGCGGCGAGCGCACCCCGGCTCCTGGCGCTCCGAGGGCACCCAGCACGAACACAGCTCCTCGTCTTTCTTCGCTGCGCATCGCCCGCGCGAGCCCTGAGATCCCCGCCGGGATCCTCCGTGCCAAGCCCGGGAAAGCGTCCAGAGCAGTTCCGTGCTCGGCCGCGGGGCCGGGGGGCCCGGGCGCCGTAGAGTGGGCGCCGCGGGTGAGGAGCGGCGGAGGGAGAAGCGCGGAGCCGCGGGTGCCCGCTGTGTCGGCCGCTTGGTCCCGGGACCCGCACCCTCCGCCGCTCCCGCGCTGCCTCCGCGCTCTGCAGGCGGCCGGGCCATTCGGGCCTTATATACCAGCCGGCCGGAGGCGGGGCGGGGCGGTGTGGGCGGGGCGGGGGGAGGGGGCAGCCAGGGGGCCGCACTGCTTCCTGGGAGGTGTAGTTCCCTCCGCCTAGTCGTAGTAGATGCAGAACAGCTGTAGGAAAGGTTGGGGTCCGCCCCAAACAGCTGTGCTCCCTCGCGGGTTTCTCCGTCAATTCCGTTAGGTCCAGGCTAAATGCCGCCCAGGATGACAAACCTTGGGAGCCCTGGAGTCAGACAAGCCTAGGACTGCTAGGTCGCAGTCCCAGCCTGCCACCGAGTTATCATGTGTACCTCGGAATCTTCACCCGACACACGGGATATTAGAGTCCGTTTCCAGGGGTTGTCGAGGGAGGTGAGCACACTCGTTGCTGGCCCGCCTGCACCCGGAGGTGGGGGGCTGATCTCCCCATCTCTAATATAAACTGTAATTTCCTTACCTTTGTTAAGCACTAAGCAAATTTGGTTTCAAGGCTCCACCTCTGAAAACAAAATGCCACCCTGGAAACCCCCACCCCACCCCACCCCCATTAAAATTCTGGAGCTGCCACGCACTTCATCAGGGCTCAGTTTCTGCAGCTGCCTCCTCGTGCATTCAACACCTGAGCACCTGCGCACACTGCGAGCACAAAGGCAGGAGTCCTCCCTCAAGGAGCTCACACTCAAGTGAGAGGAGGCAGGGACACTGCTGTAACTATGTGGACCAGGGCACCTAGCTATGCCTCCGGGCATGAGCCAAGGCGTCCAGAGGGCTGGTGTCTGAAAGGAGTCTGGAAGAAATGGGTAGGAAGTAGCCAAACAAAGAGACACACAAAACAGAAAACAACAAAGGCAGGCAGACAGCTGGCTGTGTGGAAGAAACCAAGCGGGTATAAAAGAAGGAAGGGGGGACTCCCTGGAGAGGAGGGAAAGGGTCTTGTATAAATTTCGTATGGCTGCTCTACAAACCAGGTGGCTCAGAGTGACAGACAATTATCATCTCAGAATCCTGGAGAATATGTACATGTATGCGTAAACAGGTTCTATCCACACAAAGGACTTCCTGCTCCCTCTGCTTAGAGGATGCAGAAACAATGACACCCCAGCAGCAATGAGCATTAGACTCACGGTTTCTCACACCGCTGTCCAATAAAAGGAACCAGGGCTCCTCAAACAAATGGCTGATTTTAGGAAGGGGCGAAAATATACAAGGCGAGGCATCTGGCATCCTGTAGTGCCAGAAAGTAAGAGGGGCACCTGAGTGGCTCACTCGGTTAAAAGTCTGCCTTCGGCTCAGGTCAAGATCTCAGGGTCCTGGGATTGAGCCCCGCATCGGGCTCTATGCTCAGCGGGGAGCCTGCTTTCCCCTCTCTCTCTCTGCCTGCCTCTCTGCCTACTTGTGATCTCTCTCTCTCTGTCTAATAAATAAATAAAATCTTTAAAAAAAAATAAGAAAGCATGAGCACACATACACACATGCATACACACACATATACACACCCCACAATGATGGGGATACATCAAAGGGATACAGTAACTGACTGAAAGTGTTCCCAATATCCAGAACTGGGAAATATCTGAGTAACAATATAAGTATGGCAGGACTGGATTATAACCCAAAGTAAAAAAATATATAAATATTCATGAGTCCATACTGATATAGATAATTGAATAAATAAATGTATGAGGGAAAATAAACAAATCTGTGCAGAATACTTCTAAAAATTTATGTAGGTATTCTGCCCTCAAGGAAGTAGAACATAACTTTTTACCCCTTAAGTATAGGCTGCCCAAAGTGACTTCCTTCCAAGAGTAAAGTACGAATGGGGGAAAGGTTATAACCTTCTCATCATCTAATCAAGATAAGAATTCCAATGGAGGAACTGTTCGACAGAACACCTGACCAGTATCCTTCAAGGTCATTAAAAAAAAAAAAAAAAAAAAAAAGTCAGGAGCGCCTGGGTGGCTCAGTGGGTTAAGCCTTTGCCTTTGGCTCAGGTCGTGATCTCAGGGTCCTGGGATCGAGCCCCGCATCAGGCTCTCTGCTCGGCGGGGAGCCTGCTTCCCCACTTCCCCTGCCTGCCTCTCTGCCTACTTGTGATCTCTGTCTGTCAAATAAATAAATAAAATCTTAAAAAAAAAAAGTCAAGGTCATCAAAAAATGCCAAGGTTATCAAAAACAGGGAAAGTCTGAGAAACTGTCGCAGTCCAGAGGAGCCTAAGGAGACATCCTGGCCCAGAAAAAGGATACTAGATCAAAACTAAGGAAATCTGAATAAAGTATGAAGTTTAGTCAATAATAATATATCAAAATCAATTATTACAAGAACATTGTACTGATTAAAGATGCTAATGGGGGACTGGGTGTGAGGTGTACGGAACTCCACTATTTTTGTTCTGGAAATCTATTCTAAAACCAAAACATTATTTTAAAAGTTAAAAAAATGTTTTAAATCTTTAAATACCTCACATACGTAAAGGCGATAAAACAATTGTAATACCAACTTCCTCATTCATCACGTTCCATATTTTGGGGGCAGGTTCACAGTTTTCTGCTCTGTCCCACTGGTCAATTTTTCTAACTCTGTAACTCCCATCACACCGTTTTAACTCTCACAAAATTCTGATATCATAACATCTGGTGTGGCCTTTCACCCACTTTGTCTTCTTCAAGAGTTTCCTGACTATTCTTGGACCTCTGCCTTTCCATATTAAATGCAGAATGTGTGTCAGATTTCAAGTACATATAAATGAAAATTGTGGAGGAAAAGTACCTCCAAGAGCCCCTCACTGCCTGCAGAAATTACATATAGACTCGACAGCCTGGCATCAGCGCCTTCTATGGTCCAGCTGGAACCCTCTTCTTCATCCTTGTCTCCCACACTTGCCAACACACGCCCCTGAACTCCGAGCTAACTGAACACTTGCTATTTCCAAGCAAGTCCTCACTGTGGCTTCTGGGGCCCTCTACCCAGAACGTCCACCAGCTCTGCTTGTGGAGTTCTATACTCATCTTCTACCTGCCCTTCAAAGCCAGGTCCCATGCCACCTCCTCCATGAAGTCCTCTTTGAGGCCCACGACCTGAGAGAGCTCCATTCGATGTCCAAACGCTTTGAGTCTTCTCTAGACCAAGTTTCTGGAGGTCTCGCATTTATTCCTCTTTATCACAATCCTCCTGTCTGCTTCGTTGGGGGAATTGCGCATAATAGAATCTCAAGTATTTGGGAACCAACTCTGGTGCTTGCACTGGGGTTCTTGGTGCTAGTTGTACCCTTGTTTTGACAGGTAGCGTCCACACCAATGCCAAAGACGCTGACGTTTCCCAAAAGCTTGCTCCGTGCCAGGCACCGTCCCGCACATTTGTGATGTATCGTGTCCTATAATTTCCCAAGAAGCCAACAGCAGGTACTGTACTAACCCCATGTTAGAGACAAAATCAAAGCTGGCAGCAGTTAGGCAACTTGCTTCAGGTCACAGAGTGAACAAGCGGCAGAGATCGGGCTCGAACCCAAAGTCTTCTTGGAGACATCTCCACCTCGTCCACGGTTCCAGATGATGTGTCTATAAATCTCCCTGCAGCATGGACGGAATCCTCTCCCTCTCGTGCCTGCTGCCCTGGGCTTTGTTCCAGGAACAGCAGGTGCTCCGCCCACGCTCGTGGAAGAACATGGCTGAATGGATCCAAAGGACCCAGCGTGGTCCTGACCATCACGGGTGCTCCATCAATGTTAACCATTGGTGAGTCCGTCTGTCCTCCTCTCCTTCTCTCTGTCCCCTCCCTGCCCACCCATGCTCTTCCATTACCGTTCTACTCTTCACTGTTGAAGGGAGATGCTGCCTAAGGTCCCGTGATGGCAACAAGCCAGGTGATGGGTATAATAGGACGAGAGCACAGGACAGAGGGCCTTGTGAGGGTGGGACCTGGCTTGGGACAGGAGTGCTCAGAGCCACTCAGCTTGTCTCTGGCAATCAACACACATAAAATGCGGTAGCGGGGCTCTGGTCTTCAGGTCATGATTTTGGGAAAAATCTAAGTTCCGCTGTTTCACCTTACAAAGAGGGAACCCCAGTGGAGAAGTTGCGTCGAGGCAAGAAAGCATCAGGTGAAATGTGGGTGACCTGAGCCAGACTAGATCCTAGGCTCAAAGCCTAGCTTTGTCACCATCTAGCTGAGTGGTGTACTGCTGGGTCTAGTGCCTCAATGTTACCATCTGCAGAGTGGGGCTAAGTCGGAGAGTCGTTTCAAGGCCCAGGAGAGTTAGTACCCGAAAGCCACATGCGACAGAGCCTGGCATGAAGCAAGCCCTCAGTCAATATTGACCCCACATAGGCAATAACAGGGCCATCAGGAAGCTTCCAGAAGATCCTAGATGCTAAAGGAGTCCCTAAAACACAATCTGAGTGTAACATAAGGAAGTATTACTGGCATCATCATTTGTCCCACAACTTGCAGATCCTGAAGAGGGTACACAGATAAACAAGACGGAGTCCCGGCCGTTGGGAAGCTTACAGTTGAGAACTGCACTGTCTCCTACAGTAGCCACAAGCCCACATGTGCCTATTTTAATTTAAAGCAGTGAAAAGTAAATAAACTTTAACAGTCAGTTCCTCAGTCGCCATAGCCAGTAGCAACAGGTGCTCAGCCGCAACAGGGGCCTTGTGGTTAACACACCAGGAGGCACAGATATGGAACATTCCCATCACTGATGGAACTTCCCCCAGGCAGCATTGCTACCACGCAGAAGGTGGTCTCAGAATGCAGATTCTCAGGCTATACCCCAAGCATCAGCACCTGCATTGTCTCAGGTACATTTAAATTTTTTTGATTTTGCAATAATCCTACATACATACATAATCCTTTAAAGAATAAAGACGTTGGGGTGCCTGGATGGCTCAGCCGTTGAGCATCTGACTTTGGCTCAGGTCATGATCCCAGGGTCCTGGGATCAAGCCCTGCATCAGGCTCCCTGCTCGGCAGGAAGCCGGCTTCTCCCTCTCCCACTCCTCCTGTTTGTGTTCCCTCTGTTGCTGTGTCTCTCTCTGTGAAATAAATAAATAAAACTCTTAAAAAAAAAATGTCTTAAAGAATGAAGACACTTGGACAGAGTGTTGTTTTTAAACAAATGAAACAATACCGCCATTTTGTTCTGCAAGAACCAAAACGTTTTGGAAAGCCTCCCTACATTTAGCAGTTCAAGGCAGACATAGCATTCGGAAAGAGTATGACATGAAGGAAATTCAACGTAGTCCAGGACTGTCCTGATGGCCCACTCTGCGTGCACCCATAGCCTGTGGCTATGCACACTGGCAAACTAAAATATATAGACGGACTTGGTGCCAGTGTCCAAAAATATCAAAGCGGGTATCGCACAAGGAAAGAGTCAAAGGGACTGGGGTATGTTTGAGAAGTGACAGCCCCTATCTAAGGGCTCGAATTATGAAACCCGGCTAGCTGGGTTTTCTATGCTTCATACAGGCATTAAAATAACTAAGAGACAGCCTAACTCAGACAGATTTTAGGAAAAAAAAATGCTATCATCAAATAGAAGTGAGTGCTCCAAAATCACCAAGAAGTTTCAGGAAGGATCAGCCAGGCCATTCGACTGTGCATATGGTCACACGCGACCACATGAGGCGTCATCAGAGCCCAGACCGCTCTCTCGAATCACAAGACGATCACCTTCTGCCCTTCTGCTTGGAAACAGGCTCAGTTCTCAATAATAAACGATTCTTGAAAATTTCACTGAGCACTTACTAAATGCTGGGCTCTGTGCCAAGCATGCCAACACTGAATGCTCTCGGTAACCTTAAAGGGTAGGAAATAGGATCACTGCTGTCTTACAGATGAGACACAGGGTAACCTGCCTGGGGCTGAACAGACGGGCGCCACCTTCCCACTTCCATCCTCCAGGCTCGATCAGCGAAGACTCAGCCCCTCCTCTGCCAGGGAGCTTGTGCCGGCCTTCTGTGTTCCTCTAAATCCTTCGCTCCCTTGGCTTCTGCGGTGATATGCTAGGTACCCATGCCTGTGCTCTTCTACCATCCCTGTCCCCTAAATGTGGGGCACGTGCCCGGCTGTAGTGCCGAGCGGCCCAATCGTCCCCCTCCTTGGGTGCCTTCTCCTCTGTCACACCCAGTCCTGCCCACTAGGAGTTTGGCTTGACCTCAGCTGTCTCCCACCTGCCTGCTGGAGGTCTCCCCCTCAGGCTGCCCAAGAACCAGCCCAAAGGACGCGTACAGCCGACGCGTCCCCCCCACAGAACCTTGCCACCAGCGGGCCATTCCAGCAAGTCACTGCTTCCTGCCTCGGCCAGCTGTGGTTGTGTTTCCTCTCTCCCGATGCTCCCGGGGCTTCTCCACCTCCATGTAGGAGGCTCTCCAATGTGTCCTCCAAGGACAACCCTCAGGCAATGAGGGAAAGGAGGAAGTCATGGGATAATCCTTGAACCCTGCAATTCCGAAGTTCATGCAGTGGCTCGGAGGGTCTCCAGGGAGATTCAGCCCTGGATGCCCACGGTGTAACTTCTCATTAACCCGCGCTGTACTGCCCGTTCTCCCCTCCTACTCACTCTCCCTCAACCCTTCACTTGTGCCTCCGAAGATGAACTCTTTGATCGATGACTTACACCCAAATTCGTGCCTGCTTTGAGAAGAATCCAAAATGAGACCCCTCCCCACAAATTGGTCTGCGTTTCTGGATTCTTTATTTGTGCCTATGATTTTCTACGTCTCCTGGACATCAGGGTTAAAATCTCGAATTCTTTTTTATTCTTTTGCTCTATCCCTTCCAGCTTTCTGAGTCGTTCTGAATCATGCTTTGACATATCTTATTTCCATTTTTCCACATTCCCACCCTAGTTCAGGTCCTTATCACCTCCCACCTTGACGAAACCCTATTGCTCAACCCATTCCCTCTGCCAGGAATGCGCCTGAGACTTTGCCAGGTTCGTCCTTGAGGGCTCCTTTATGCCATGCTTTGTGCTAGGTGTGTCCTTCAAGGCTCCTCTGGGATGGTCTTCCCTGCCACCCCATTGCAAGGATGGGTCTCTTTTCCTCACTTCCTTTACAATGTTATCTACTCCATTCATCTGACATTGTCAAGATGTTCTCTTTCAGCCCTCGTTACTTACACGTGTATATTTCCTGTTCCTCCAATAAATTTTAAGGACCTTAGGCTCAAGGACTATAACATATGATTTAAAAAAAAAAATCTGGGGCACCTGGGTGGCTCAGTGGGGTAAAGCCTCTGCCTTCGGCTCAGGTCATGATCCCAGGGTCCTGGGATCAAGTCCCGCATAGGGCTCTCTGCTCAGCAGGGAGCGTGGTTCCCCCTCTCTCTCTCTGCCTGCCTCTCTGCCTACTTGTGATCTCTGCCTGTCAAATAAATAAATAAAATCCTTAAAAATAAATAAATAAATAGATAAATAAATAAATATCTCCTTAATAGGGGCTCTGTCAACATGGGCTGGTTTCACGTGACTGACAAGCTCACATTCCTAACAAAGTAAATGCAGGTAAATGGTGGGCAAGCTTACTCATTCCCCACATTACATTAAGTCCTCAGAAGTCTGAATCCCCAGGAGTCCACAAAGCTCCATTCAAAACCTTGATATGACAGCAAGCTGCCCAAGCGGGTGGAATTAATTCACCTGCATTACATGCCAGAGTCACATAATGACTCTGAGTCATTTTTGCAAGTTCATGGCAACACCAGGGGGTTAAAGTTGGTGGTGTTACCATACAGAAAAAGGATAGTGTCTGCTCTAGAAGTACTAGGAGGAATAAGATTCCATAGCTTTCTGTCTCTAGACTGAACAATGGTGAGCATTCATTCTGGCTTTCTCTCATTCAACAAACATCTATTTGGCACCAAGCAAGCAGCAGGCCCTATGCTAGCCACTGGGGGTGTAATTACAAAGCTGACAGTCAGTGCCCATGTCCTCGGGGGGAGGGGGGGACAGATAATAAATAAGTGAACCACCAAATTAAAGAATTGCAAATGGCGGTATGAAATAAGTGCAGAAATAAACAAGTATAGTTTATACTATAGACCATAATAAATATGCTATAGAACAATAAACTATAATAAACAAGGAAGAAAGGCCATAATAGAAGAAAAAGAGGGTCTGACTTGGAAAGGCTTTTCTGAGGACAAGTCACAAAATTGATCAAAACTAGGCCACCACCGGCACGCACAGACACACACGTCTGAGGTGGCAGTGTGAGCAACAGGGGTAGTCAGAGAAGGCTTCCTGGGGGAGGCAGCCTGGACTTGGGCTTTAAAAGCAGACAGGGGGGCACCTGGGTGGTTCAGTTGATTAACCATCTGCCCTTGGCTCAGGTCATGATCTGAGTCGTGGGATCATGCCCCACGTTGAGCTCCCTGCTCAGTGGGGGCGTCTGCTTCTCCCTCTGCCCCTTCCCCTGCTTTTGCTCTCTCTCTCTCTCTCTCTGAATAAATAAAATCTTAAAAATAAATAAATAAATAAATAAAACGAGACAGAGAGGTGCTTGAGTGGCTCAGTCGGTTAAGCATTCAACATTCAACTCGATTTTGGCTCAGGTCATGATCTCAGGATCATGAGACAGAGCCCCGTGTCAAGCCCAGCATAGGGTCTGCTTGTCCCTCTCCCCCCACCGCACCCACTCACTCAATCTGTCTCTCTCTAAAATAAATAAATTTTTTAAATCTTTTATTTTTTTTAATTTTTTTTAAAAGACTTTATTTATTTATTAGAGAGATGGAGAGAGATCACGAGCAGGCAGAGCAGCAGGCAGAGGGAGAGGGAGAAGCGGGCTCCCCGCTGAGCAGGGAGCCTGATGTGGGACTCGATTCCACCACCCTAGGATCATGACCTGAGCCGACAGAGCCACTCAGAGGCCCTAAATTTTAAAAATCTTTCAAAAAACAAGAGCAACAGAGAAGTTTGTTGAAAGGGTGACCGGGAGGTGAGGACCAGGCCGTGCCTGCTGGGGGAGGGGAAGGGAAGCACGGGTAGGCTTTTCTGCTAGAGCCCGCGGTCAGAGCGGTGCCATAGGATCCCAAGTCTGGGTGACATGCGGCAGCCACCTGTCCCCAAGGTCTCCCATAGATGGCAGAAAGCTGCTCAGCCAAGAACCCCCATTCCCCCTCGGGAGTGGGGTGACTTCGGAAAGCCCCAGACACCCAGGCGTGCCTGCACAAGGTGACAGAAGGCAAAGATGGGACAGAGTTACATGACACCTTTTCGATTCCACGGAACTAGCAAAGCCAAAAAGGCATCCATGGGGGGCGGGGGGGGGGGGGAGGTGTGCTTGTGTGCAGGGGACACAGAGGCTGGGGCTTGCACCGGGCTCTCCTCAGGGTGAGCAGGAAGCCCTACCCAGATTTTGCAAGAAGCTTTGTAATGCAAATACTCTCCAAGACATCGGAAAGGCATTCACCTGAGATGCCCTCCCTTCTCTCTCTCTCTCTCTCTCTCTCTCTCTCTCTCTCTCTCTCGTCATTTCTTCCAATCCAGGGAGCAGGTCAGATGGATGGGATATGTGACTGAGCAGTGCTGGGAAAATGCCTGGGCCCCACCCCACGCCTCCCAACCCTCGGTAAGGGGGAGGGGCACACCAGTGCTCCCCTTGCAACACTGAAGCTTTGTTTGCTGGCGGTTCTGAAATCAGCCTCCTCACTTACCTCACCCAACACAGAAAATTCTGTCCCTTCCTTCTCCTTCACTGCAGGGGGGGGGGGGCAGGGACGGCAGGAAGAAGGGGTACCTAATAATGGCCAACATTCATATGTAAGCCTCCCCCCCCCACACCTGTTATTGCCCGTTATTGCCCTCCCCCCATACAGAAGAGAAAATTGGCTTAGAGGGGTGGAAGAATTTGACCAAGGTCATGTGGTGGGTAGATGCCCGAGTGGGCTTTGGATATCCGTCATTCTGTACAACCTGTTGATTCTCCCTGGACAACCCCTGCCTCCCTGCTTGCTGGAAGTCAGACCACCTGAAGGAACGGCTGTCCAGGGGGAAGGAAGGAAGAGGTTCCAGCTCAAGTTCTGAGTCAGCCCTGAATGAACGGAGCCAAGGTTCCCTTGGGATCATGAGGGCTGGCCTTACGTACAGGTTGCTGATCACAGGCTCCAGAGAAAAGGCCCAGGTGATAGAATAACAAACCATCATATTTTCATTCCTTTACTCCATTAAATAGTGACTGAGAGCCTTCCAAATCAACCCAGACATTGCTAAGGAACTGGTGCATTGTTTCATTTTACATTTATTCAAAGTGAGGCCTGGAGAAGGTAAGCAGGTCCTCCAGGCAAATCCATGGGCACAGAAAGTAGGTTGGTGATGGCCACGGGCTTGGGGGAGACACGGGACTAAGGAGAGAAGGGAAGCGTGAGTCTTTCCTGTGGAATGAGGCGCTCCATCTGAGCGATGGCCTGGCTGTATGCTGGCATTCCCTCTGAACCTTGCCCATGAAGGCACATTTGGGAAACCCTGCAACTTCACTGTCACCTAGAGTGGTAATGCCATAAAACCAGTATCACTGAAAATATGCAAAACAGTTGAAATACATATTTACTGGCAAGTGGTAAGATCCAGAAATTTCTAACACAAGCCAGGAACTGAGAAGTCAGGCTGCCCTCCATTCCTGGCCATCTGAGTTCCCCTCCACTGAGGTGCACTTGCAAACATGCCCTTGACTTCACATTAATTGCGTCTTGCATTTCTAGTCCACCATGTGACTTCTGGCTCGGCATTGAGAGCTCACCGATAAAATGAAAGGTGGGGGCAACATTCTCTCCTGATCTAAAACGTGCAGCCTCAATCGCCAGGAGCAGCCACCTGGCAACCATGCCAGTGACCAGCCTCAGGATGAAGGTGACGCCGGGGCTGGGAGAACCCGGGTCCCTGATGACGTCATTGATCCACCAAATCGGCCAGTCCTGGAGCATGTCCTACCTGCGGACTTCTTGCTATGTGATGTCATACGAGTCCTCACTGTTTACAGATTTTGGCAGGATTTGTGTGACTTGCACACAGCACAGAAGGCATGCTGACTGATGACCACTCGTGCTGACGGCACCAGGCTGAAGTCCTCACCCGTAGCCCACTCTAGGACTAACTCCGCCGTGTGATCTTTAAGAAGTCACCCGACATTCCTGTACCCGTTTATGGTACAGGAATGTACCCTAATGTACAGACGTGGGGATAATTTTTCCATCTGTCCTTAATTTGCAAGATGACTCTGAAAACCCATGAGATGTGAGTGGTGCCGGGATTTACAGATTACAGTGTCTTCCTTCTTCCCACTTAAACCCTAAGAGGCTTTGCAACACCATTTTGCAAACATTACATCATTTAAACTTCACGTCAACACTTTGAGGTGATGGTACCGTTATTCCCATTTTTGTAGATAAGGAAACAAGGTTAGGTGTGTTGAGTGACTTGCCCAAAGTCACGAAAGCTCAGGCTTGAACCTGTGTGATCTCATTTATGGTCCATTATCGCACACCCTCAATTACCACCCTATCAAAGAATGAAGGCTCATCCATCAGCAATCAGAAAATAATGACATTGCCAATTACCTGATTTATTTATTTGCTTAACTGATAGCTTCTGTCTATTAAACTGTGAACACGTCAAAAGGCGCTTGTGGAGCCTAGTAAAGTCTCTTAATGTTGGTTACTTTGTTTCTAAAGATAATTGCTGTTGGACAATGCCCGTGATGAACGTTAACTGGCCTCATGAGCCTCCCTTCTTTAAGAACCACTCCTCTTCCTACCACATGGAGAACACAGATCTGCAACGAGAAAGAAGAAAGCTCATGTGCAGAACAAAGCAATGTGATGCGTGTTCTGTATCTAGACTATATCCTCCCCAACCTGATTGTTGATATTTCACTTTTGTTTGGGTTTATTTCTTTGCCCCAAATCCTTCCAGTAAATTCTTCTTTGGACCCATGCTAGTTCCATGTATCTATCACTTGAGATGAAAAGGTTATGAACTCCCAGACTACGTGCAGAGAGGTTGCGACCAGGGAGCCATGAGGCAACCATCAAGGTGGGACAGCAAACATCATGATGGGCACACACGCATTTTAAAACAGATGGATACTTAGAGGGTATCTTCTAGCTAGAAATCCACCAGGTTTTGGAAGACGTTTTTATAAATTGGAACAAAAAAAGCAAATGCTCCTGCTCAGAATCCCCCTCCACTTAGGGCATGCTGGTTCCATTACAGGTGGCTCACCATAGCCAAGGGCAACCCCAATGGCACCATGGAAAGAAGGTAGAAGCTGCTCAAAAGAAATAGCTTTGACTTAAACCAGCAACTCATCTCAGTGTTAAGAAGAAGCGTTGAAGTTACCTGGCCAAGTCGGGAACGGACATAGAATGACAGAGAAGAATCTAGAAAAAGATCAAGAATCAATCCATTAATGTTCAGAGGGATGGATGAGCCCTAGAAAATGGGTGAATCATTTCAGTTGTAGAGTGTTTCTCAATTGTAATGATTATCTGTCCATTTCTTAGATGTTCAAGGTTGATTAGGAATACCATCCAGGAGAAAGAGATAGGATGTGTTCGGTGTGTCCCCAACTCTAGTTTTTGTATTATTCAGGGTCCTGATGGGATAGAGATGGCCCAGCCCAATTGTGGGGTTGACAAGAGTTTAAGGCAGGGACTGGGCACAAGGGAACAGGTGAGGTTCAGGAAAACCAATGAGAGAGAGAGCAGGGTCTCAGCACCAGCCAGTGATGCGGCTTGACCGCCACTAAGCCAGAGGAGACAAGGGGAGCAATGGTTTCCAGCATCTGGAGAGGGCAGCTTCCCAGAGAAGCCCCTGCTGAGAGCTGTGGCTGCTCTCCTCTTACCGTTCTCCTCTTGCCTATTGTTCCTCTGGCTACCGAATCCAACTGGAATCCAGAGGCCAAGAGAGCCTGTTGATGTCATCCGGATAGGGTAGCTCTTGGGGCACGGAGCAGGGTGGGGACAGGATCATGATAGGCCAAGGGAAGAGATCCAGCCCCCCACCGGGGAAGCGTTAGAGTGGAAAGCTAGCGAGACATCGCAGCCCTAACTCCCTGTTCGAGCTCCAGAGTTCCATTTCCAACTGGTTATTGGGTACCTGCTCCTTGGGGTCCTGCTGATCTCCCACACCCAACACATCCAAACCACCACTGCTCATCTTGCTGCCAAATTCTGATCCTTCACTGGATCCTTCCCTGACTTGGCATGTTTCTCCAGCTCTGTCCTCCTGGCCGCCCAGGCCAAGAGCTCAGCACCCCTCCACACTGTGGTCTCCACAGTCCTTCCCCGCCCCCACCTGACCACCCACCATCTTGCCCACCCTTTCTCATTTGTTTCTATCTCGGAGGATCCCCTTCTAACTGGTTTTCACATCACTACTGTCTTCCCCTTTAAATGCATCTTACACACCATAGCCTCATTAATTAAAACCCAACGTGGACCTTGATTCATCTGCCCAGGACTTAACTGAGCGGCCCCTCCTTGCTCCCTAAATATGTTCCAAGCCTGGCTGCCACAATTTCTCTGCTAAAGCTTTTCCTTTGCCTGGAGGAGGGACCCCCTCCCCTTCATTGTTACTTTCTGGAATCTAACCTCCCTTCACGCTACTAAAGATTCTGATCTTTTCCTTCCTCCGTTCTCCTGGGATATTTTGTCTGTACTCCTATATAAGAACCCTAATCCATGAGAGTTCTTACCACTTTGTAAACTTGAGAGGAAGAATCATGCCCTATTCATTTCTATCGTTGTCCCCAGTACCCAACCAAGCGGCTGGCGTGGTGTAGATATTTTAATACCCACACATTGAATGAATGGATGTGACTATCAATTGGGAGATTTGCCAAGGACCCAGGGGGCAATATATTTCTTGGTCTGTCTCTCTAGTCTCCACAATAATACGGATCAAGTTCAGCCCTAATGAGCCCCACATTGACTGCGGCGCATATGACTAAGCCCATGATATACTTGAACTTTATGGAAGTACTTTCCAAACAGCTTTATAGCATAGCCAGGCACACAAGGTTGGGAATAGATATCTAGAGATTTATTGGATCATTAAATGAACTGGGGCACAATGGCCATTGTGTTCATCTACACAGTGAGAGAGAGACCCAGGGCACCTAAACCATCCCCAGGGTAAAAACCAGCCCTCAGGCTCCATGTACTCTGCGACTCACCAAAAAGTGGCCCTTGAGGTCTGGATGAGGCAGCGGGAAGAGTCCACGATGGTGGGTGTAGGTGGGAGGAGGATGGAGGGGGGCGGCGGAGGAGAGAGGAGAGGAATTGTCAAAAGTGCAGTGATTTAGTGTCTGTCTCTTTCTTCCTCCCTCCCTCCCTCTCTCCCTCCCATCACCCTGCCCCCTGCACAAGGAACTATTGAGAAGGGACAGAACAAACGCTCCCTTATGCAGCTCCCACGGCGTCTCTGGGTTTGTCGGAGACAGCTGCCTGTAGCACGCTATGGTTACTCATTACCCGGGTTCCCAGGCAGGAAAAGGAGCAAACTTAATAGACCCGAACTAACCCTGAGCTCAAATACTCCAGCTGTAAATAAATAAATAAGTCAGGTGTACCGGGACACAGGGGACAGGGGTGGGGGAGGGGTGGCGGTGCGAGGTGGGGGGAGGGGATGGGAAAAAAACAAGAGTCTCTGGAAGGGGAGGGGGAGGAGGAGGAGGAAGGCGAACTCCCTTTGGAGAAAGGACAGAGGGGCGCTTGTGCTGGTGCCTGTCCTTGCCTGCAGCGCAGCCTCGGGTCTCAGCAGGCCACTCTCGGACGTCGCAGAGAATGAGGACTTTGAGGGAAGAGAAAAGAAAGCCCCATTTCGCCAGCTGCCATGCCCAACCCTCTGCAGCCCGGGTCGCTTCTTGAAATTACCAACTGCCACCACGCTGGCGTTGGCCGGTGGGAGAGGCTCTGTGGGGTGGAGAATGAGCTTGGCTTCCCTCCTGGCCCCCAAAGCAAAGGCTCCATCCTCTGCCACCAAGGTGCTCACCGAACAGATGGGGGGGGCAGGGATGGATGGAGAGGGTGAAGGGATGAGAGGCAGGGTAACGGCGGGCACGAAGACAGCCATACCCCCCAGTTTAAATATATCGATGCCACTGGTTCTCAACAGGGACATCTGCCCCCCTTCGCCCAGGGCCCGTTGGGCAATGTCTGGAGACATTTTTCATTGTTGCTCCTGGCAGGGGGTGGGGGGCGGGGGTTGGGCTGGGTGGGGGTGGTGCTAGCTTCTGGTAGAGACCACGACGCTGCCCCCTACAACACAGAACAGCCTTCCACGAGACAGAACGGTCCAGCTCTGCACGTCACCATGCTGAAGTTGAGAAGTCCTACCGTCACTCGCCAGCCCAGAGCCCCGTCCCCAGCCGTGGCCACCTCGAATTTTATAGACGGCATCGATCAGCCCGCCAGCCCATAATAGTTCCATAAAGCCCCCCCCTCCCCGCCCTGTTCTTCCCGAATGAATGAGGGAGGAAGATGCTAGAACTGCACGTGCAGTAAGGCATCGACTTCCTTTGGAGTCACTCTGGGAACCGAACCAGAGAGCAAGCACAGCCCCCGCCCCGGGGGAGAGAGGAGATCCACCAGTCACAGCGGCATCGGCATTCCGGCATTCCGCAGTTGCTGCCTGATCGTTGAACAGCCTGCCCGAGGAATTTCGGGACCAAGGGGCTGCGGCCACCTATCACTTTGTCTCCGAGTCTCTGCCGACCCTGGGGTCCAGGGACACTGCGTCCAGGGGTAATTTTTTCCTACCGTGTTTATTGCTCCCCAGCCAAGCGATCTCACACGTGACTCCCACCCTTGCAGGGGCCTCAATTTAATAAAGTCCGCGTGGGCAGGGATGGTCCCCCGTCACCCTCTCAAGACCACTGCGAGGTTTAATGAGCGCTTTCTGGAGTGTAAAGTGCTCCCGGCAGACCTCCTACCGAGATGAAGCCTGACCCAATTCCTGTGGCCAAGTGTGCAGTAAGTGTGGACGACATTAAGGGCGGGGATGACATTTGTTTTCTAGTGTGACTGCGGCAACGAAGCCTTGGTGGTCCAGCACGAGCCTCGGCAGGTTCCAGGAAGACCATCCGACCCAGCTGCCCCGGGGCGACCGACCTGCGGCTGTCAGTTCAAACGCCTCCACGGTCCTCATGCCAGTTCCTCAAAGGAGGGTGTGCGCGTAGGTGGGAGAGAGTGAGGCGTGTGCGCATGGGGTGTGTGCCACGTGTGTTGTATATGTGGTGATGCATGCACGTGTGAGAGGAGCGTGTGTAGGACCACAGACGATAGATGTCAAAACAAGATGACCAAGGAAGACTGCAAAGAGAAGAACTGTCTGAAAACATCTCTGATGGGTACCTTTGGGGACCCAGGATATCTAGAGCCTAGAAACTCCCAATAAAGACTTGTCCGAGTTCAGTGCCTGTCTCTGCTGCTTTGGAGCTATGCGAACTTGGGCAAGGTGTTCAGCTTGTGTCGGATTCCATGTCCTCATCTCTATAAAGGGATAATAAAATCACCTACCATGTGCCTTATGGGAATTAGGGATTATGGGTGATGTACCCAGCATTGGGTTCGTAGCCAGCGCTCGGTAGAGGGCAAACCGCTCTAATTACCACTGCTTCGGGAGGAAAGTTCTTCCTGCAGTCTAACCCAATGCTGCCCACTCCCCTCCCTGCTTCCCAGCGAAAGCCCTTCCCCTGGTTTGATCACCATCTCTGCCTGTCAGAATCCTCTTGACTCCCATAGCCTTTGGTGGAGATGTTAGACCCCCACGTAGCAGCTGGGTCATCTGGTCCACCTGGCCCAGACTTGAAGGAACAAGGTAAGCTGATGACCCACTGGCCACCTCCAGGGCCCCCTGAGAGCCTTCCTTGATGGCCCGTCAGACTGCAAAGCAAGCCTGGCTGGAGCTTCCTCCCTTCCGCCTACAGCTGACGCCAGCTTCCTAAATCCCCCAGATGCCCGATGATGACTTATTGCCACCATAAAGCAATGACTGGCCCCTATCACCCTCCATCAGCCCCGCCTACCCTTCACCACCAGTTTGTCAAAGCCGCCCCTCCCCTCCCCGTTGTTAGCTCCACGCTTGCTTATCTGCTGCTGGAGACAGAAGTCTCTGGTTTAATTGTGGCAAATTAATTATTGAACTCTACAGCCTGCCTCCCCCCACGCACACATGACAATAACCCCTATTCAAAGCCCAAGTGGGAGCCACCGCCATCATAGACTAGCTAGGGGAAGCTAGCTCAGACCCTGCCCCACAGGGGGCTGGAGGCAGCGGAGGGAAATTCTTCCTCCAGAAGCCTCTCCCAACCCTTCTGTTCCAGTACCTCCATGCAAGAGCGACTTTGTAACAACACAAGTTCAAGTTCTTGCTTGCAAATCAGTAACTGATATTGCCACGTAACTCACCAGTTTATCTCCTTGGATCTGCAGAAACCCCCGAGTCTGGTTCAGAGCAGATGCTTCCTAGGTGGTGAATGGATAGATGAACTCAGATGAGCAACATCTCCAACCCAACCTCCTTTGCTCAGGGATAGTTGATAGATACAAAGTAATACACATCACTCACTTCGTGTACCTGACAGGCACTGTTTCCAGCCCTTTTTCCTCCTGACTCCCAGGGAGGTATTGTAGCCATTAATTTCTATTTACAGATGAGGAAATTAGGGACTAGGTTAAGTCACTTGCCCAAGGCCCTGATGAGTAGCAAATCAGGATTCAAACCCAGACAGAGTCCACACGCCCATGGATCACGACCTCCTGCTTCTGCGTGGGTGTTGTCACCCTTACTGCAACAGTAAGACGGAGCCCCCGGAATCCAGCACCCAGCTTAACGAAGCACTACAGCATGACCAAGACCACTGCTATTCCCCGTGCGGTCCTTCCCAGCTGTCCAGCTGTCCTTCCTCCTTCCCGGATGGATAAACACACCGTATTCTGTTTATTGTTCTCTTTATTTTCATTGCAGTTTTAACAAATATGTACGGATCTCCAAACCACACGCTACTCCGTTCTGTTGCTGAACCTCATTAAAACGATCTTATGCTCCATGGAGTCTGCTGCTTCCCTCCCTTGAAGTCGTGAACATATTTTCTGAGATTTTCTTCTCCGTTCCTCTACTTTTTATGCTTTTCTTTATTCTGACACTCCTGGGTATAATCTATGCTGTCTTCATTTATATTGAAGGATATATTGGTTGCAAAGCTTTACAGTATGTAAGAAGAGTTCCTCATCCATCCATTCTTTTGGGTACGTAACCCTTACTTCCTCCTTTTTCGAACAATGAGGAAGGTTCTCTACAATGAGGACCATAAAATAAAAGGGGACCCAGGCTGACACAGGGTATCTGGGCACTTTGGGCAGACTGGGAATGTCACCGGGCACCAGATCAGTATCTCTTGGATGTTGGCCTGTGAGATGACCGACAGCACAGGACCTCAATGGTTAAGACTGGGCTTTGGAGCCAGCCTCCCCTGGGCTGAATCTCCTCTTATTAATATAAGTTACTGGCACAACAGAGTTACAAACATTAGAATGGTATTGTCTTCTAGTAAGAGGCATTTATTCCCACATTTGCAGGACAGCAGGTTGACGGTGGTTCTGCCAGACTGGGATAGACTCAACTGGGCAACTTGACATTGCCTGTTGGCTGAACTTGGATCCTGGGCCACGGGTTGATATCTACAGTTATCTACTGCGGCCTAAAACACCCTCCCCCTCCACAACTTGATGGCTTATAACAACGATTTCTTTCTGATGATGATTCTTGGGACTGGCTGGGCAGATCTACTGATCTTGCCCCGGGCTCACTCCTGTGTCTAGGGTCCAAGGTGGTCTCTCTCACATGTCTAGCAATGGGTGCTGGCGATCCTTGGGGGATCACTGGTTCTCTTTCACATGCCTTCATTCGTCAGTAAGCTAGACTGATGTTTGTACAGCATGGGGGGCTCGGGGTTCCAAAAGAATGAGAGTCTAATGAGCCAGGTCTGTTCAAGGGCCCTGGAATCCACACATATCCCTTTGGCCACACTCTCCTGGTCAGAGCAAGTCACAAGGTGGCCAGCCCAGGTTCAAGGCAGGCAGGGCAGTAGAAACAGGCTTCCCCTCTTGAGAACACAAATGGCAACTTCACATTACAAAGGAACATGGATTCAGGGTGGGGTGATTCATGTGATGGGGCAAGGCAGACAGTTAATTATCAACATGATCTACCATACTTGGGTTCAGATCCATTCCACTTGTGTTCTTCTCTGGATCCAAGACTGAAGGGCCAGTAGAGACCTGGGATATGCTCTTCTTGAGGTAGACCACAGGAAACCAAACCAAGCCAAACCTTGAAGCCTCCTGTTCCTGGCATGGTCACTGACATTCCATTGGCCAAGGCAAGTGATGTGGCCAAAACCAACATCCATGGTGCAGGAATAGAGGGAGGGGGTGGGGGAGTATATACAAACAACACAGGAACCCACACTACGATGGGCCCGCTACAATGTACAATACTTAGTTCTTGCCGGAAAAACATGGGGTAACTCCTCCCTTTGAGGGTTGTTTCAGACAGAGGGACTCAATAAACTCATCCTGGTTTGCCTGGGCCTCTCTGGGTTTTACTTTTTTAAAAAAGATTTTATTTATTTATCTGAGAGAGAGAGAGAGAGCATGAGCATGGGGTTAGGGGAGCAGCAGAGAAAGGAGGAGAAGCAGGCTTCTCACTGAGCAGGGAGCCTGATGTGGGGTTCGATCCCAGGACCCTGGGATCATGACCTGAAGACAGATGCTCAACCGACTGAGACACCCAGGTGCCCCGGGACTCTCCTGGTTTTAGCACTGAAGCTCTCATATCCCAGGACATCCCTTAGTCCTGTGTGACAGTTTGGGTACCAACAACCTCAACGACCCCCTCAATCCTCCCAACAACCCCCAGCTAGGTATTACGAAGTTGATGATTATCCATACAACTCTGGAGCAAAAAGCAATTTCTCAGCAGCTACGGACACCACTGGTGGGAGAAACTCGCTCCAGCAACAGTCGCCAGCTGCCCCACTTCTCCCAAACCCCCTACCTCCCAAGCTTTTCCCTCCTGAGGTCCTTGCTCCCTGGTCTTTATAAACGACCCTCTGGAGGTGAACAGGTACTTCGTAAGGAGAGAAACTGAGGTCCAAAGCAGCGGAGGCAGGCACCTGTGATGAGGAACGAGGAGCTCTCAGGCCAGGGTAGAGCAGAGAGTGACACAGGAAAGAGGGGGGCTAACCTCTGGAAACAGAGGGACTAGCCTATAAGTAGGTGGAGCCCCCCGCACAGCGCGGCACATCATAGCACAGCGCGGCATGGTCCCAGGTGTGGCTGGGAATGTCTGACTCTCACCACTGCACTTCCCTCCCTCCTGTAACTTCAGAACTTCGGGAAAGGGCCCTGTGCGGACCCAGTGGAGCCAGATCCCCATCCTGCCCTCTGACTTGCCTACAGCGTGACCCGCAGCAAGCCGTCCACCCTCTCTGGGCCTCAGTTGCCGTGTGTATGCATCAGCTCCCTGACCTCCCAGGACTCGGGGGGGAAGGCAAACAAGAGAGCCGCACGCTGGAATGGAATGGGAACACCAGGTCCCGGTTATGTGCGTCCATCTAAAAGTCACCTGTCTCGTGTTTGCTCTTGAGGGTGAATCACAATTCTTGTCTTATGCCTTAGTCAGGCTGCCGTGACAAAATACCGCAGACTTGGGGGTGGGGGCTTAAACAACAGACATTTCCTCCCCACGGTTCTGGAGGCTGGAAGTCTGAGATCGGGGTGCCGGCACGGTCAGGTTCTGGCGAGAGCTTTCTTCGAGGCTTCCAGAGGAACGCGTTTTTGCGGGTGCTCCCACGGCAGGGAGAAACGGCACGTAAAGTCTCTCTCTCTTCATCTTCTTATGAGGCCACCAGTCTTGTTGGATGAAGACACTGGCCCAGGACCTCACTAAACCCCGATCACCCTCCTGGAAGCCCGGTCTCCAAAGAGTCACACTGTGGGTTCGGGCGTCCACGCATGCATTTTAGGGGCACAATGCAGCCCACGGCACCTTGGGCTTCTCACCACTGTTGGATCATATCACACCCAGCTCAGTCCCCCAAAAGGCACGCCCACGCCGGAGAGAGGCAGGGCGTGGGGCTCGCTGATACGTCGGTGAAGCAGTGCGTGCACTGATTGGGATCGAGCTGATGGGGGCAGGGGCAATGATACTGAAAAACCCTCCAGATCTCCTCCCGGTTCTCTCAGAGAGTCCCAACTCCTGAGGCCTGGGATTGCCACTCCGGAACCCCTGTCCTGGACCCTTCCGAGGGCATCTGGAGGACAAACACCTTCTGATCGGAATGTTTTCCAAATACTCAACATCTGGAAGGACCTGTAACAAAGGCCCCCTTTGTGCAGCCGGGAAACGGGCGGGCAATAAAACAGTGCCAGACCCCACAGTGCTGGGAAGGGCAGGGGCGCGGAGTGGGTGAGGGTTGTGGGCGGACGGGGGTGATGGGGCGGGGGGCGGTGGTGAGGGAGACCTGGGTGAGCATGAGGTCAGCAGGAGGTGTGCCCGGGGCTTCCCACGAGCTGGGTGCTCTTCTAAGAGCTCTGCCTTTAGCACCTTCTGCGTAGACGAGAAGACAGAGGAGGTGGTCACAGGAAGGGAAGCAGGCGTAGCCAGGAGGCTGCGTGCGGTGGTGCGGAGAGAGCGAATAAAGCAGACGGGTAGGGGAGAGAGGCAGGAGTTCACAGGACAACACGGGAACATTCTTCAGGTCTGGACAGGGCGAGGCAGAGGAATCATCCCTGCTGGAATGTTCAAAGGGGACACTGTCCAACCCTGTGTCTAACCAGCTTTCTTCTCCCACTTCCTTGGAACCGAGTGCTCGGAAAGCAGGCACCAGCCCCCTTGCAGAAATCTCCTCTCCCTTTGTTCCAGCAGGTGGCTGTGTATACGACTCTGCACGCCCCCAGGGGCTGACGGGATCCTGTAATAACAGACCACGGAACACTGTGGCTCGTCCCACACATCCTACAACAAGCAAGCACACCCCGTCTCCGGCCCTCGTGTGCCTACAGCGCCAAGGCGGTCCAAGGACACAGGAGGAGCCCCCTCTGGGCAGAGCTCCTTGGAGACTGAAGGCCCCTTACGCCCCAGTCCCTACCAAAAAGCCAGGAATAGAGCGCTGCCTCCTGCTTCTTTCAAAAAGCACCTGACAGGGATGCCTGGGTGGCTCAGTTGGTTAAGCGGCTGCCTTCGGCTCAGGTCATGATCCCAGCGACCTGGGATCAAGTCCCACATCGGGCTCCTTGCTTGGCAGGGAGCCTGCTTCGCCTTCTGCCTCTGCCTGCCACTCTGTCTGCCTGTGCTCTCTCTCTCTCTCTCTGACTAATAAATAAAATAAAATCTTTAAAAAAAAAAAAAAAAAAAAAAAAAAAAAACACCTGACAGTGAAGCTTCAACCCATCGTAAACCTCTTGCCAGATAAAGGAAGACTGATGGACTTTCTCCTCCAGAGAAAGGAGTGCAAGATGGTCATCCTGCACCCTGCAGGGCTTACGGAAGCTCACAATGGCGGGACTGGGATGAACCTCAGGGGTCTGGTCGCAGGTGGGAGGGGGCTGGACCAGCTGGGTGGGGCCCTGTTCCAGACCCATCCAACGTGCAGGAGCGGGTGTGTGGGCAGGAACCTGGGAATCAGGATTTGGCAAATTATAGGGGCGATTTTTATATGCCCATTCCAGTGCAAGAGCGTTGGTCCGGATCACAACCCGGCCCCCGGGAGCACAGCGTTTATGAGTCAAAGGCACGTGGCGTTTCATTCGATTCTCAGACACCTCTAAGCCTTCTCCTTTCTCAGCATTCACCAAGTCCTTTCCCACTTACATTTTTTACATCTAATTGCACCTGTGTACGCCTCCTTCCCCCGCCAAAGCGTATTGAGCACAAACGATTCGCAGGGCAAGTTCACCACGTACTCTCTCAGCTAACAATCCTCTGAGCTACACACAGGATGGGAGCTGCCAGAGGAACAGAAGAAAACAAGGAGAAAGGAGGTGGTGGGAAAAGGGGTTTGCAGAGAGAAGACACTCTCTAGGCTCCTGGCTCGGGGAAGCAGTAAGCTGACTCCCTGGTGTGTCCTGGTCGTTTCTGTACGAGCAGATATAGTCATCAAAACTCAGAACCGCCACATTTGGAAAAACTTTACGAAATTCTACTCGTGTTTTTCTAGATCTCCTTGTGGCGAGGACTGGCTATTTTACTTATTTCTGACCAAGGAGATGTTACAGGAAGACTGCTTCTAGGAAATCTCTGGCTGTCTTGACGAACGGGAGGGCTGCTGCTGGTGCTGACCTCCCCCTCTCTTCTTCCAGACTTGGATAGTGCATTTGTTTCCAAGGCCTGCCCCCAAAAATGACCACAACCTCGGCAGCTTAAAACAGCAGAACCTTCTTCTCTCACGGTCCGGAGGCCAGAAGTTCAAACTCGAAGTGTCGGCAGGGACACATTCCTTCCAAAAGCTCTAGGGAAGAATCCTTCCTTGCCAGGTCCAGCTCCTGGTGGCTCCCGACAGACCCTGGCTTGTGGCAACATCACTCCAGTGTCTGCTTCTGTCTGCACGCGGCCTTTTCTATCTCTGTGTCCTCTTTCTGCCACTCAAGCTTCCAATGATGCATCACCAGACATTGGGGGGACGTCCCAAGTAGGACAGAGACCAAAACAACACAATGGGGAGGAGGGAGAAGAAAGAAACCCAGGGGAAACTGAGGCACGGAGTGGAAGAAAACAAAAACATCGTAAAACCTACCAACTCCTTTCATTATCACCCTGGGAGAGACAGAAGAAGGTATTGCATCCAAGAAGTGAGAAGGCCATGAGAAGGCTTATCACAGCAACATGAGCTCTTGGAAATGAAGAATGTGACCACAGAAATTTAAAGAAAGGGGCTGAATTGGAAGATAATGTCGAGAGACAGAGACAGAGAAGGACATGGTAAATACAAGAGGGGTGATCAGAAAGTGAGGGTCGAGCCAGGAGTTTCAAGATCCACCAAATAACAATTCCAAGAGAGAAACAGAAAACATTGAGGAGAAACTGTGAGACAAATAATTTAAGAAAGCAGACACACATTTCCAGGGGCTGAAAGTTTCATGTCAAGGGCCCAGTATGATGAATGAAACCGGATCCACACCAATATCCAGCATCACAAAATTTCAGCCCATTAGGAATGAAAAGGAGACCTTCTGAGGAGGGAGGGAGGGAGGAGGGGAAGAAAGGAGGGAGAGAGATCACGTCCGGAAAACCAGAAATCCGAAAGGCACCAAACTAGGTAAGAGCAGCAGGGGCCTCGAGCTGGTAAGGGAGCATCAGCAGGGCCGACGTCCTTCCGGAGGCTCCAGGAGACCATCCACCTGCCGGCCCTTCTGGCTTCAGGCAGCCGCCTCGAGTCCCTGGTTCGCGGCCCCTTCCGTCCTGAAAGCCTGCGATGAGCAGGCGGGTCTTTCTCAACACATCCCTCCGGTGTCCTCCCCTCCGTCCTCCACTCACGTGGACCCTTGTGATGACCCTGGACCCTTCCTGATATTCTAGGGGGATTGCCGCATCTCAAGGTCAGCAGACTAGGAAGCTTCATCCTGCTGGCAGCCTTGCTTCCCAGGCCCGTTCCAGAAGACACTCGCAGGTTCTGGGGACCAGAACGCAGACATCGTTGCCTGCAATAACAGGCATGTTGCTGCTTTGTACAGAATCGGGATCACTTGGTTTAGAAGAGGAAGAGTGGCTGTCCGGTAGGCACGTGCTGAGGTCTCCAGCACGGAGTGGCAAGGGGGAGGCAGGGTCCCCAGTGACACTGCGGGACCCCTGCTCCGATCGCAGGCTGAACCTCGAGCACACTTCCAGTTCCACAAAAGAAACTTCTCCTTATTTGGTTCAGACGCTGCAGGGAGGTTTTTAGCCATGAACCCAGACCTAAGGCTAGGAGAACTTTCACTTCTCAAGGGAAGAAGTCAATAGATAGTATCTGAAACCAAAATACGGAGAAATGCCAGGACAAGCATGGTATTGGGAAATCAGAGGTAAATATCAAAAGAAAACATATAATTGGAATCGAAAAAGGTGTTCGTGGGGAGCAGATCCACCGTTAAGGAAGAAGAGGGCAGAGCACGACTGACTCATTACAAATGTTATCACGCTGTTCGACTGAGTAAGTGGTACTTACCTGGTACTTAATAAACTAATAGTTTGATTTTTAAAATGATGAAAATGGTTTTACACGTTTATGGCAACAACCCAGAAGATTTCAGGGTGCCTCCCCCTTGACGATGCCCAGCAACCTAGTGATCCCCGTCGAGCTGCAAAGGGCAGGGAGTCAGGAGAGGACCCAGTTTCCCATCCCCCACAAGATGCCATTTTTAGGAGCAGAGCTCAGAAGACCAAGCTAAGAGAAGAAAAGCCAGGGGCCCGTTTCCAGGGAGAGGAGAGTGACCACGGCCAATCCTCTCTGCACATCTGCTTCTCTACGCCTGGCCCTGGGGAACGCAGCCAAGATCTTAATCACCCAGCGTCGCTCTGGCACGCTGAGCGTGTGATACACCTGTCTCCACCGTCAGGCAAATGAGTGGGCTCACAGGCAGAGGCCTGCCCTGCCAAACAATGCTGCCCTTTGTCCCCGCCCAGAGCTCAGGCTTTGCAAGGAAGCCAAATCCATCAGCACTTGTCAGGGCCCTCGATGAACACAATGCAAGTTATGATCCACATTCTCCAGCAAAGCCCCAGGCCTGCAGCGGGCAGCTCTCACTGACACGCAAAGTGTCAATCAACCTAAAAGCTCGGGGTGGGGACCTGGGTAGGGGTGGGGCAAAGGGGGGGGGTGTCGCTGGGCTCTCATCCCCAGAAGCCATCCAGGGCCAGGGAAGGTGGCCCTGAAACTGACACATTCTTTCTCAAAACCAGCGCCGAGAGAGGTGTGGCAAGAAAAATCATTTCTCCAGGCAGCCAGAGGGCTCTTCTCGCTATGGTACCAAGCACGACGCAGTGAGCAGCCCCAGCTCATGTGCCCGGCAGTTTAAAAAACAAAAAACAAAAAACAAAAAAACAACCCTGTCTGGGAAGAGGGAAACAGAAGGACAAATTTCCAAATGAGATTCCCTACAAATGAGACACCAGCCAGAAAGCTGTGCCACTGTCCTTTGCAGCCAGAGAGGGGGCAGGCTCCCTAGAACCCGGGGGATTTTGTGGTCTAACCCTGGAGGGAGCAGTACGGCCGCTGTCCTCGTCAGTTATGTGTAGTTCTCGGCAAGTGCTGCAAATCATTTTTGGCCGTCTGGTTCTGCCCGGTGCCCCCTCCCTTCCCACTGTCCGTCCACATGCTGGGAGCCACGTGGCTAGGAACACACAATCACTTTCCCCCGGCAAACAAGTGTCCCACTGCAGACTCCTGGCTGGGATCTGGCGCTCAGCACCGAGGGAGGGCACGAGCACGGAGGGCGTGCTCAAACCTGCTGTCCCTCTGGGTGGGGTCATTGGCACAAGCTGCCAAGGCCACAAGGGCAAGGCAAGTTCAGGGTTATGATAAGGGCTGCTTGCAAGCCACACTCCCTGGGTCTTATTCCCTGCACTTACCCCCATGGGCTTCTTTAGGGAAAGGAAATGAGCCAATGAATGAGTTTTGAGAAAAGCACCAATTCCTTTTAGAAATATGGGATATGTGAGCTAAATAATATCAGGTAAGATTTTACTGTTTTTAGCCAAAGGCCACCACTCGACTTAAAGAGAGGAAATAAGGCATATGCAGTATTTAAAGCAAATTATATAATGTCACTTTTGGGGGCTATAATAATGGTATCAGGGTTGTATAAAAAAAAATCCTTTTCTTTTTGAGATACATACTGACCTATTTATGAATAAGATGAAACAAATGTCTGAGATTCTCTTCTGTCCTTTACTTCCTTCACTTTTTTTTTTCCAAAATAATAACGGAGAGGAAGGTGAAGGGGGCCAGAGAGGTGGGCGGCTGCTGGAACCGCCCAAGGGGCACAAGGAAGTTCGTGACACTATTCTATTTACTCTAGGTGTAGGTTCAAAATTCTCCATAATAAAATTTGAACAAAAACAACTTCTAAAGATCAAAAACACAGAGGAAAGACTAAATCCGCCAACGTAAGACTTCAGTATCCATCGTAAAGCAAATGACCAGGTCTGGCCTTGCTTTGAAAGTACAGCGGCTAAAGCAGACTTGGTGTTCTCGTCGTCGTCGCCGTTGTTGTTGTTTTAACCAGACAGCAGCAGAAAGGTGAGCCCACTCCTGAGGGGCTGGACAGTAACCCGTTCATCATTTTTGGTGGGACAGCGGGGCAACATCCAGGGACATCCCCTCCGACCCTCAAAATACTTCTGCTATAGCACCAGATTATGTCCCAGCAGAGATCAGATGGATTGAGGCCATTCCTAAACACATTTGGTCAAAACTGTAGGCAGGGCTCGGAAGGAGGTTATCGCAAAGACTGATGAGCTGGAGGAAGGGCAGATCGGCCAGGTATGATGGTGGCAAAGTCCCGTGTGATCCCCTTGCCGCCCTCGATCATGCATCCCATGTAGCCTGAAGGACACTGTTACCGTTTCTGTGGGCCGTTTGCCAGAGTCGCGTTTCCCATGGGTGCTCTGCTCAGCCTGCTGTTACCCACAGACTCATTTCCTCTGGCTATTTCTGTTCTTAGCAGATGATGCTGGTGGAGATTAAGATTAGCGGGAATATCAAAAATCACCCATCCACTCCCTGAATCGTCACAGTCACGTCCCAATGCGTAGGTGCTCTCTCTCCTTCCGATTGGCAAGATCCTACCCTCCTTCTCTTACGTAGACACATCGTCCCCCGGGCTGGCTCCATTCCTCTTTACACCTGCCAACAAAATCTCTGCGAGGAGTGGGGCTAACCGATTCCCGGGGCCGGGCAACACAGCGAGTCCATGACCCAGCAAAAGGCAAGGCATCAGGTGCTTATGGGTAACAGCCCCGGGGGCCAAACAGGTGGGACCCGCCTCCCCCATCCATGAAAGTGGGGAGGAAATGACAGCGGGTCTCCCGGTGGGAGGAGACGGGGAGTGGGTGGTGGTGGCAGCCCCGTGCCCTGCTTGTTTGCAGCGCCTCTCCAAACCACAAAGCCCTGCTTGGAGCTCGTCTGCCAAGACCGAGCACCATCTGCCAGGCTATCAGCATTGTCATCTTACGCGGACATGCAGTCAGCGCTGTGAATTCCCGAGGAGCTGCCGTCCTCAAGAAGCCTGCCTTTGCTCACAGGCGTGCCATCTGGCTGCTCGGGGCTACAGCAGCACAATTCTCCAATGGTGCCGACGGTCCCCGTCTGGATCCCCGTTGATGTCCCCCTCTCCTTCCTCTTTACCCTGCCTCCTCTACCCCAAACCCAACCCTGCGATGAGGTTCAACCACCCACCCATCTTCACCCTTGTCTTTCACAGCTGGAAACGCATGTTCAGAAGAACAGAGCTCACGGAGGACAAGTTCGAACCCTGATGGCCGTGTCCTCCGCTCAGAGGTTGTTGCCGTGGCTGGTGCCCGGGTCCACCGAGAGTGGAGAGAGGTGGGCGCTCTCTGCCTGGTGGAGCTGTGAAGATGATGAGGGGAAGCTGGCAGTGGAAAAAGAACCTTTCGGCACCTGCCAAGCTGATAGGGTTGCCAAGAAATTTACATTTGCCAAGAATTCTACATTAAACAAACACACATGCCTACCTCAACCCCCCTCCTAAAGCTGTATAACCTATTGGGTAAAGAAACAGCTCTAGGAAGGAGGACAGTGTAGGTTCATGAACCTTCCTAGTTTCCAGAGCCTGGTCCACTTTAAGCCCTACCTCATGACCTGGGAGTCTATGCATCTCACAGCTTCCTGATGATTAAGTTTGGGTTCCAAAGCAAGAAAGTTAAGGCTTAATTCTGATCTACAAGGTTTTTGTTGTTGTTTTTATTATATAAGTCTATTTATACAAGGTGTGAGTGTACAAAGATACACATTAAAAAAATCCCTGGGAGGTTGCTAGGTCCATATGCTCCTATAGGTCTGGTCGTAGACTGATGTTTGGTGATTGGTGGGGGTGATTGGTGATCCCTTCCTTCCTTCCTTCTTGTCTGCAAAGGACAACCAATGGCTGAGACACAGACGACCACTGCCATGAAATATATAACGGGAGCTGATCTGTAAGAGCTTCTAGACCAAACGAAAGAGAGTGAAAGACATTTAGGCATCTCGGCCTCCTCCCATGTCTTCGGGGAAACTGACACCTGGACTCTGAAGCTGTCTACTTAGCTCTGCTCTGCTAATGAGAGAAGACGGGGTAGGAGGGAGCAGATGTGCAGGTGACCCTCCCCAGTTCCTGCTGCTAGGTCGTGTAAAGAAGCCAAGAGTTGGCCATAGCTCTGACCCACGGTTCTGGGGGATTAGCCCACGAACATCCCTCCGAGGAGGGCAGAAGGACCAGGATCCCCAGGACTCACAGGAGATAGTCCATCTCTCCAGGTGGGCACCCCTGACTCCAGTCTCCCCCTCTCTTCATTCAACCCTTCCAGCACTCTGAGGTGTATGTGCGAGCGAGAGAGAGAGAATAAAGTCACATCCTACCCATGTGGTCTGCTGCATCACACCTAGCCTGACTGATGAAAAGAACAACCGCGAAGGTGTGAAATCAACTCATGTGACCTCGGTTTATGAGCCCAGAGAACATGACAAAGGTGACAGGACGTCACTCCTGTGATTCTGCTACATTACATAAGACTCCCTCTGGTTAGCACAGTCCTGCAGAGGCTGGTTTGATGAAGTAAGCAGCCGCGTTGGGAAAGCCCACGGGCCAAGAAATTGTGAGTGGCCTCTAGGAACCACAAGTGGCCCCTCGGAGCAAAGGGACGCCCACAGCCAACAGTCAGCAAGGAGCCTGGCGCACCTCCCGCCCAGTCCTCCAACTGCCAAGAACTGAATTCTGCCAACCACCTGCATGTGCCTGGAAGTGGGCTCTTCCCCAGTTGAGCCTCCAGAGAACACAGCCCCGCCAACACTCTGACTGCAGCCTTGTGAGACCCCGAGCAAAGGATCCAGTTAAAACCACGTCCAGACCCCTGATCCAGAGAAATGGAAACAAGGATGTGGGTTGCTTTAAGCCACACAGCTGGTGGTAGTTTCACGACGCTAGAAAACTAACACAGGGACCATCTCCCACCCTGTTACTGAATATGACCAGCGCCCCCAGGGAAGAAATCTATAGATCCATGGACCATTTATTTAAGAGAAGCAGGCCTTTTTTCTTTTAACCTATATTATGGACTTGTTAGTAAATGACTGATTTTATATTCGCCATAATCTCACACAGTAAGTTTGATCAGCATTTTCGCTGAAGCAGCAGAAAGGGAGCAGGTGTGATGAGATACAAACCCAAGTACTAGTCCTAAAACAGGTGATGGTTCTTCGAGATGGGACACCCTCCACAGTGCGGGGGGGGGGGGGGGGAGCAGTGTGGACCGCAGACCCAGGGGCGTATCCAGCCCTAAATATCCAAGCCTAAAGCTAAAAGG
Organism: Martes martes; assembly: GCF_963455335.1. Taxonomy (NCBI): domain Eukaryota; kingdom Metazoa; phylum Chordata; class Mammalia; order Carnivora; family Mustelidae; genus Martes; species Martes martes. The sequence goes on from NC_137904.1 coordinate 57,214,328, forward strand.
TCACAGAGGGGGGTGCACCTCCAACACCCTTACTGTACACCTGGAAAGTAGAACCAAACTATGCCGAAGGGTCTCCCCTCACTCTGCATGCTCCGCCTCTCCCCCCCCCCCCCCGCCAGGCGCCAGGCATGTCCTACCTTTTCCTTCTTCCCGACACATCCTAGACTTCTTGGAGGTCCTGGCTTGCCATCGGTGAGGGGATGTAAGCCTGGCCTTAAACCCCAGAGCTGGGTCCTCACCAACTCCAAACACTGTAGACACATGCCCCGCCCTGCTGGACAACAAGGCCACTAAAGGACTTGCTAACATTGTGGTCCCAAGTTTGCCAGAGAGGGGCGAATACATCAGAGGAGAGGCCAAACAATTTCCGGTCTGATCTTTTAATCTGGGGAGGAACCTAGCGATGCAGGGACACAGGTCCCAAGGTGTTGCCTGCGCAGAACGAACCCTAGGCCTTGCCCTGGGCCAACATGATCCAGCTGCTCTTTTCACTCATCCATCCACCCAAGTCTCCCATGTCTTAGCCAGTGCCCTAAGGACGCGAGCGGATCCCGAGGCTGAGCAGCCCCATCAGAGGCCCCATAGATCGCAGCGACAGCTTTTGGGGACAGACGGTGGCCATGCGGGCCCCCTTTGCAATCCAGTCGCTGGCAAAGCCCAGGCACTGTCAAGAGGAGGAGAACTAGAAAGGAAGAGGGTTGAGTGGATCCCAAGGAAGGCTCAGGGGTGCTGTTTCTGACCCTCGATCGCTGGCAGCCAAGGACCAGCCTTGCCTCTGCTTCCTGCGGGAAGAAGGAGAGCGCTTCTTGCAGGCGCCTTCCAGCCTGCCTCCCGCCTGCGGACACGCGCCCACCCTCGCCACAGCTGCGGGGCTGGGCTGCGCTGGGAAGAAGATCACAAGTGAACTTCTGGACCCTCTGAGATCCCCGAGCACTGTCAGGCAGGGCCAGTTACAGCTCGGGCTGTACCTACAGAAGGGAACTTACCTTAAAGCCGGTGAGGCCGGAACCACTGGGACGCTGGGCTCAGGTGCCCCCTCCAAAGCCCTGTGCCTAATGGCGTGTGTGTGTCCTCTATTTTCCCCAAAGAGCGCTCCTCAGATTGTATAAACTTCGGATCCCCCAAATCCGGGCCCACCCCTGCAAGGGACAAGCCTGCAGACAAGCAAGGAGTCCCAGGAAGCCAGGGGTCCCTACGGTGGAGCCCGAACGGCCTAGCCACAGCGGGGTAAGTTCATTGCAGGTGGGAGGCCGAGAGGGGCGGGTCCCAGCGCGTCCCGGGAGCCCCGCCCCCGCCCGAGGCCCCGCCCCCTCAACCGCGGCCCCGCCCCACGCAGGTAAACCGCGGCCCGCACCCCGCGGAGCCAGCCCTGGGACCAGCCCCCGGCGCCCCGCCAGACGCCCCCGGGGAGGTCCGCCCAGCAGGCTCCCTGTAACCCGCCGCGCCCCAGGACGTGCGCCCGCGCAGGCAGGCAGCCCAGCCTCACGTGGCGGGGCAGGCGGCTGACCAGGGCACATAGCCGGGGGGGGGGGGGGGGGGGGGGGGGGACTTAGAGCTTGAGAACCCATGCCTGTGGCTTCCCAAGACCCTGTCGCGAGGCTCGGCCCAGGGGCGCGTAGGTAAAAATTGGAGGAACTGTATACACTTCAGGTCTTTGCCTTTGTTATATGTAAATCATATCTCAGCTTAGAAAGAAGGCGAGGAGGGGAGGGGAAGAAAGACCCCCCACGCGCTCGCAGGTGCTTCCAACTTTCACAGATTCAACCATTTTTTAGAGGATGTTGGGGTGTAAACGTTGCACCTGGAAAGCTTTAGGGAGAAGGGTCTGGGAGGTCACTTTCTACCTCCTCAGCGCAAAGCAGAACCAAACCTGCTGCTGCCTATCACCACCTTGGTGAGAGTGAGGCTTCTGGGACCTCACCTTCCTTGTCAGCAAAATGGGGCAATAATAATATGGAAGTCGAGCTTTAAAGACGGCGAGGAGGGTGCAACCTGTCTGTCCTGGCCCCAGTCTTCACCTAATGGCCTTTTGGTCCTTCGCTCAGAGCATCAGGCTGAGAATGTCACTGATAGGTCCCCAGAAAAGATCCAGAGGCTAATACCTACCCCCATCTCCCAACTACCGTCACCTGGAATGAAGGGCCCATCAGAGACAAAGCCTTGAGGGAACAGGTTTCCTCCATCAAACAGTCAGGAGAGGAGGACTGAGAGGCAGTGCCAGCAGCTTAGAGAAAACACACTTGTACGCTCCAGTCCTGAAATAGTAGCTCAAGGAAAAGACGGAAACCTAGAGATCTCTTACGACTGTTCTTAAATATCCTCTTACCTCTTGTGTCTGTGAGGCTGTGAGAAGTAGAAAGTCACCTGCAAAATCGGATCCCAGCGACCGGCTGAATGTCTGTGCTGGTAAAGTGACAGCCTTTCCACAGAAGGCACTGGTCAGGAAGCAGTGGGATCCGGAAAAGCAAAACAGAGCTATACGGGAGGATTTGAAAACCTTGGAATTTTCTGAATTCTACATCCTTAAAGAGCCTCCTTTGTCAGCTGAAACACACTGCCTTCCTCCAGTCTTCTGAAACATTCCTGAAGACACTGTAATTGCTCTGCCCGAAGGAGTCACCCTGCAAGAGAAAGCCAGTTCTCCTCATACACGACCCTGTACTGGCCCCAGAAATGACCAGAGTTGGAGCCCAGCATGCCTCCGAAGGAAGGGCAGTGGCAAACTCAAACCGGGGACAATGAGTATTGGAAACCAACACAATTTCAGGATTTTTCTAATTTTACTGACAGACCGGGAGGAAATATGTATAGGGATAGATTTTTCAACACGGGAGGGAAGAACAGAAGTCTAAATGAGTCTGGCTTTACTCACATATAATTTTTAGAGAGATCCTGGGGTTACTGTGCTAGCACGAGCAGCATGGGACTCCAGGTGATTATCCCCGAAGTATCGAGTGTCATGTGGGACCCAGGATGTCCATTATGTATGGGCCATCTAACATACTCCTAGAATTCCATTACCTTCCATTGGAAGAGGCAGAGAATGTGGAGCCAGGACACAAAGAATCAGGGTGAGTTTAGAGTTCATCCCCATGGCGGCAGTGGTAGAAGCAAGGAGAAGCAGTTTTGAGGAGCAGTTTTCAGTGTCCTGGGACCAGCATCGAGGGCTGTGTCACCCAAACCAAGCTGTTTTTGAGATGTAACTGGGTCATGGTCTCAGATCTTTAACTTTCTTGGATCCAGCCCATTTTCAAAATCATTTCTCCTACCGGTCTTAGGAGCTCCCAAGGGCCTTCCATTAAATTCCCGTCTAAGTTAGCTGCAGTTGGGTTTGTTGTTGGCAACCATGAACCTAACTAGCCTATCTCTTCAGGGCTCTTTCCTTTGTTTCTACTAATATCAGGTAGGGGAGATGTTGGGACTAACTTTAGTTAGCTCTCACAGTATCAACCCTGGCAAGAAGCAGCTTAGAGACGGAACACGGCTCATTCACAACAACATCCCCTTTATTGATATTAATCACAGTTATGAGGTCTTGTCCATCAGAAAGTCTGCATTATGTAGAACTACATACAAAGACATAAACATACTCATACACCAACCAAGAAACCCATTAATTTCAACCAATCAGAACCTCTGAATGTGTCTTCCATTGTGATCGTCAGTGCTCCAGAAGAACATACACACGCCCAGCATGAGGTTGGCCTTTGAGGTCTTAGAGCATTCACAGAGCAGGGAATTCACCCTTGGAAGCAATTCAACATGTAAACTCAGAGGGCCGGCATTGATAAACACAACACCCGAACGCCTGGGTCTTGGGCTGCCTGGCTGGCCCGCAGAGCCCACTCGAGGTCCCACATGCTGCTCTGACCAACGAGGACGGCAGGCCTTAGCTCTGTTTGAAGCAGACAAATTTATCACCCTTGTTGGAGAAACTACGTGTAGGAAGGAGCAGACTAGCTTCTAGTCTAGTTCAAGTCATCCTTTAGAGTCATTTCAGGATGATGACTTGGCTAAGGTTTACCCTACAAGGGGAATGTAAAAAAAATATCTTTTTCTTCTGACGCCTTCTTTTTTCTTCACCCTTAACAATCTGGCCAAACTCCAGCAAAGCCTGTGACAGCCTAAGGGTTCATGGTCAGGTGACAAGTCACATGGTCAACAGGGAAGGACCTACTGCAGATTCCAAATGTTTTTCTCTCAGTTGGGTTAGCTTAAGTGGCTCGATCCATAACTACCTGAGGGTCTCAGTTCCAGCCGTCCGCTGGTGTCCCCAAGTCTCTGGGAAAACTGAAGGCTATAAATTTACCAAAATAAATGTCTAGGGGATTTGGACACCATGACAAACCTTTTTGTTCTGGAATCTATAGAAAGCAGAGGTCTTTAATCATAGTTCATAGTTGTCTGAATTCCCTAATTCCCTTAACATCAATAGTGTCAATCTTTGCCTTAAAAACATGTAAGAAAGAAAGAAAGACTAACCTATTTCCTTCCCTTTGTCTGTGTCCCCTCCCGTACAGCATCTGCCCCGGGGGATGCAGAGGAAAGGCATTATTCCTCTTGGGCTGGCTGGATCTTGGAGCGTGGGTTGCTCTGTCCATGACGTTCTAGTTCTGGTCTCATGAGTAGATGATCACTAGTGAATGATCAGGAGGAACAGAGGAGAGATGTCCTGGCCATTCTGCTCTGAGTCACGAGGCAAAACTGCTTAGGAGGCTTCTCTCCTGGGGGCTTGCTTGCTCCTGCAGGTGGTGACCTTGAGAAGCTGCCACTGAGCCCAACAAGAAGACCGAGGGTGGGACAGCAGAGACTTCCCTGGTCTGCGTGTCCTTGATAATCCCACCGAAGGAAGGTTCTATGCAGTGGCCGAACAAAAATCTGGAGTTCCATGACACCCTGACATTCTAAATAAAACCAAGATCTCCCTCCAAAAAAGAGTAAAAATTGTCTTATGATCATCAGAGTCAATCAGGATAATGAGATGAAGAGGAGAGAAAGAAAAAGTGTTTTAATGTAAAGAAAGAGGCTTGTTGTCCCACTGAAGCCAACCATTGTGGTTTCCTGGCGCTGCTTTTCCTGGGGTCCGAAGCCTCTCAGCCCTAGCCCAGGCCAACGTCGAGGGACATCATCACCACGAATCCCAGGATGGAGGCCCAGGAGGCCAGTTTCCCGTTACCACTAGGAAGGAAGGGAAGGAAGACCTTAATGTACTCCGGGACACCATCCAAGCTGAAAGCATCCTTTTCGAGGTCCAATTCCAACAGAAAGTACACCACTCTGATTAGTAAGAACATTAATATTGACAAGTAACATTTCTTGGGGCTTGTTACATGCCAGGCAAACTAACTCATGTAACCCCAAAGGGTGATCACATGAGATTGGTCCTGCCACGATTCCCTTGTTACTGGTGGGGAAACTGAGGCATATAGCAGTAACTTGCCTAAAGATACCTCTCGTGGCTCTGGAATATATGCTTGAGTAATTAAATTCTTGACGATATTATTGAGTCTGACCTTTTAAACAGGCCTCAACATCATTCGGCTATAAAAACCAAATGAAACAAAGAGAGGGAGCCCCTACCCCCTGACACCTGGCCCACAGCAACACAATGAGACTATGATGGATAGCTTTGGCTATCAGAGCTTACCTCTCCCCTCATTCTAGCCCCAGAAAAATTCAGAAAGAGAGGAGTGGGAGAGAAAGGGACAAGACACAAAACTGATCATCTGGGTTAGTGGAGTGTGAATGCTCCTGCCTAGTGTGACTGGTCCGTCTCTCCGCCCCCCCCTGCCCCCTGCTCTGCTCTCTTTCGTTTCAGACAGCACAGCTGAGAAGCGGGTGGGGATGATCTTGGGAGGGGGCAGGAAGGAGTGGGAGCAAAGATGAAGAAAGGGAAGATCTGGAGGCTGAGGCCATGGGACTGGGAAAGTGTCCAGGGAAAGATGAGGGACGGTTCGCTCTCCAACCTGATCTGAGCCTCGGGGATGATGTCGTCCATGACCACATAGACCATGGCACCAGCAGCAAAGGCCAGGGCGTAGGGCAGAAGGGGCTCAGCCAGCACCACGGCAAAGGCACCGAAGACCCCAGCCAGCGGCTCCACCATGCCGCTCAGCTGCCCGTACCTAAGGAGAGACCAGAGACATGTGCCACCACGGGCAGGGTCAGGCAGACAGGCAGCCAGCACACTCAGACTGCTGACTCAGCCCCAGAAAACAGAGGAATGAGCCACGTCATTCCACGTCGAATCTCTGCCTGGCCGTGCAAAAGGACTGGGTTGGGTTTTTGGCCCCCTCCTTCTTCCCCGACCTCCTCCGACACGGCAGGTGCCCCCTCCCGCGTGTCCTGTAGGGTTTTAAGTTTTCCGCATTGTCTGTTTTCCACAATAGCATTATGGAGCTCTAATTCACATACCACAGGGCACACCCGTTTCATGTGTACAGTTCGTGGTTTTAGCATAGTCACAGGGTTGTGCAACCATCACCACTACCTGGTTCCAGAACATTCTCATCACCACAAAAGGAAACCCCATACCCATTCGCAGCCACTCCCCCTCCTTCCCTCCCCCAGCTCCCGGCAACCACTCATAGGCTTTTTTGTCTCTACGGACTTGCTTATTCTGGGTATTTCATATAAAGGGACTCATGCGATGCTGGCTTATTTCATCTCACAGAATGTTCTCAAGGTGCGCCCGTGTTGTAACACATATCGGCACTCGCTTCCTTTTATGAGTAAGAGCCCGCTGTGCAGATACACCACACGTTCTCTATGCATTCGCCGGCCGATGCCGGCATTTTCCTTCGACCGGCAGGACACTGGTTAGGAGTGGTGTTTCCCAAGGATGGCTGTGTCCACAGGGTTTGGGGGTTCAAGCCACCTCCGCCCCCCTTCCAAGGCGGCTGCACCCCCGCCCCTCTGCTGAGGACCTACCTGGCCAGGTGTCTACTGAGGGTTGGTTCCACACTACCCCCATCTCAGATTAAGGTGAGATTTCTTCTTGGAGGAAAAAAAAAAAGAATCCCTTTATTTGAGCAAGTGAGAGTGAGCCTCTGTTGCTTGCAGCCTGCATGAGCCCTGAGGATTCGGGTAGTAGGACAGAAGCCGGTACCTGGTCCCCGTAGCTGAGCCCAGCCAGCTGTCGGGTCCCTGGCGCGGGCATCTGGCGAGATATACTATATATCTCTCCAACTGTAAAATGGGGGGCTAGGGAAACCTAGAAGTGCCTTGGGGCATTTCCCTGCCCAGCGGGCCTCCCCAGTGACGGGACAGGACTGTGAAGCTCCCTCCCCACCGCTTCTCCCGGAGCCGGAGCAGACCGTTGGCATGGGGGAGACACTGTCTACACCACAGGACCCTCTAAGGGGAACACCACTTCCCGATTTAGGCTGTGTGGATGGGTCAGCAGACTTCTAGCTCTGGTGCGTGTACAATTCCTGGCCTTGGCTTTGTCACTTCGGGGAAAAAAAATGAGTTTGATGTCAAGCCCAGACTGGACGAAGATGAAATGAAGTTTAGTCTCGGGGGTCCAGATGCTGACCATGAGGCCCCCCTGTGCCCTTGCCTCCTGTCCCATGGTGCTCCCCGTATGAAACGACAGTCACAGCTTTGGGGCTCCTGGAACTCACATTCGAACCAAATCTTTAAGGCCACTTGCCCTGCCCTCGCCCTGTCCTCTGTTCTGTAGACGCCAACAATGGAGAAAGAGACAAGAGAGTAAAATAAAATAATTTAAGTATGTGTAAGAACTTGTAAGTCATAAGGTCCCATAAAATGGAAGGCATTTCTAAATTGTTGTTATTAGCAGTCTTTTAAAATGCCCTCACTGAACATTCTAGAGCAGCGATTATTTCAACAAAGAGGTATTCTGGGGCTCAGAGTCCCGAGTTGAGGGACAAATTAGACTTCTGGTCTCAGAGTCACCACCGAGAACTGGTCGTCTGACACTCTGGGCCCCGGTTCTCCCCTCTGAAAACCGAGGACTGACCTTACATGTCACTGAAAAAATAATGTTAAGGAAAAGACGAGAAAGGCCACGGGGTGAAAACACGAAGTTTTCTGAGTGCAAGAGGCATCATCTCCCAGACCCTACTAACACAGTCCTGGTCTCCATGTTGACAAGGGCTCTGACCAGGGCCAGTTTCATGACTCCTGGGGACTGGCCGTGGTCAGATGGGCCTACGTAAAGGCATGTGACATTGAGAGTAGACCCTACTTGATGGGGGGGGGGGGGAACCCAACACTGGGAGGGCGTGGCTGCAGGCATTCTGAAATAGGAAACATGACCACTGGGGCTGGCTTATGTAAAGGTCGAAGGTCAAGAGATGAGTTTCCTGAGCTTCCTTCCACCCCTGGGGGTGAAGGACTCAAAGAGACGGTCGTCCTTTTATCAGACGCTCCGGGGTCACTTCCGGGATAGAAGAGGTGGCTGTCGGAGAAGGACGCCCGTGCGAAGGGCTGCTCTGAGCTTTACATCAGACACGACCCCCACCCCCAACAGTGGACACTGTGGAGCACTTACCAGAAGGCTCTCCAGGGGGAGAAGCCAGCCCCTCGCAAGGGGAGGCTGACAGCCAGGCCCTCTGGGAAATTCTGGATCCCGATTCCAATGGCTAAATTCCTGAAAGAGCAAGAAGCCACATGAAGGCGGCGCCCGCGCACACACACGCAGGACCCCTGGCCTAGACCCAGGGCCGCTCCCTGGGCGTGAGAGATCCCGGTGAGACCTGCGGCAGGTGCTGGAAGGAGAGAGGTTAGGGCACGCGTGGAGGTGCAGGACACACAGAGAAGGAGGGGCCGACACAGACCCGGTCCCCAGGGATGTTTGATCTTTCTGGCGCCACAGTGGACGGAGAACGTGCTGGTTGGGCATGAGGGTGACCTGGGGGTCTGCCACGTTAGCTGCATAATTCTGTGCAAATCATTTACTGTTGGACAGCTCAGATCCTCATGAATAACACAGCCAAGGTTGCCTGGGAATGGTAACCTCTCCCACGAAGGACTGTGCACGGCCGTGTGGCCCAGTGACCTCGTGCCTGCAAAGTGCCTAGCACGTGTCAGGTGCTCGGAACATTGTGGCTTTATTCCCTTGCAGCATGGGGATGGGGACACGGCATTTTATTAAGAAGCAACCTCAGAAACGGGACACGGGAGTACTGAACAGAGACACCGATCTCCTGGCCTTGGCTATCCTGCCGACTCTGAGGGTCTGGCCCTGGCACCACACTTCTTTGGGCCCCTGTGGTGCTCACTGCGATCCTCTTTCCTTAGCTCCTGTGGGACATAGAGGGGCTGGGCTCTGGGAAATGGTCAGGCTCAAGGACACACTGCCCACTGTCTACAGAGGGTGAAAAGGACCAGCCTTGGAATCAGGGTCAAGAGTCTCACTTCTCACTTCTTGGGTCCCAGGTCCGGGACTCCAAACCCAGCTTTGGATCACACTGTCCAGCCCTGCTTGAGCTATAGGACCCTATAAGCTCCCACCAGCCCTGGGCAGAAACACAGTTTGTTCTAGAGGCTTCTGCCGTCAGTGTCATGGCCCACACTGACCCTGAGCTCCTATTTGAGGAGCAGGGGGCATTTGAAATATATTCCTTTTTAAGAAATGAAACCTAAGGGTCCATTTGCCAATATTTCACTGACCTCTGCCCTGCCTTCTCAAACAGACCCTCAGAGGGGTGATCCTTTTCCACCCACACTTTTCCAGTACCCCCCGCCCCTCAAATGGATAAGTGACTACAACCTGCTTTCTTGACCTTTTGCAAAGCCCTGCATCCAAGATTTCTTTTGTGAGAAAGATCAAAGCGTCTGGCCAGTCCTTGTAGTACCCCTTTGCTGACCGTGGAAACAGCACTTGGTGGTGGGCTCGCCACCCCACCACGTTCCCAGGTAGGCATGTGCCATCCCCCAGCCTGACCCCGGAGCGGCCAGCCCCGTGTCACCAGCAAGTCAGAGGTGGGGCTCCCCGTCCAAAGTCCTCACGGTGACGCAGCCCTGACTGCAGCTACCCGCCAGGCAGACTGTGGGAGCCTCCTCCGCATCCTGTCCGGGAGCCACCGTCCTGATAAGCGGCACAGAAACCCCATTCTTCTATCCCTGGCGAGCCACATCACCTCGGCCCTGCCCTGGCTCTGGCATGGTGCTTCCAGCCCAAACAGGTACACGCCCTCTGGGTCCTGCCAGGCCGTCCTCAGCAGGCACCACCTCGCCGGGTGAGTACCACATCTCCCCTGGGCGCTCCTGGGCTCCTTCGCCACCCCCCGACCCCAGCAAGGGCCGCGCCGCGGATTCGCCACCCTTCCCATCTTCCCACGAGTCGCTTCTTAACTCAGCTCTGCTCGTCACATGCACACACGTGCTCGCCCCCTCGCCCCGGCTCCGTAGGAGGCCCTGCGTCGGTGAGCCATCAACCAGCCAGGGGTGACCCAACAGGAGGACTCGGTCCCCTCTGCACCCCCCATTCCACATCATCACTTGCATCGGCTCAGGGCTGAATTAAAACCCAGAGCCCTCGGCCCCGGCCACCCATTAGCAAACACCGAGGCCTGGGCCCACCCTGGAGACTCCAGGGGATCGCTCCGGCGTTGGGTTCCAGATCACAGACTTGGAGAATGCGCTGCCAGCACTGAAGGCCGATGACCTAAGACCAGCACCAAAATGGGTGAGGATGGGGCTCGTGGCCACACCCACCTCCGACCCGGGAGCCCCTTCCCCGCTATCCTGACACCCAGCATCACTGGCGTGGCCCCAGGTGGGAGCCGAGGACACTGGTGGCTCCTTGTGAAGGCACCAGCTGCAGGCAGACTGGGTCCTTCCTGGATATGAAATCCCTGAACTGGGGGGCCCTGGGGAGGATCCTGGAGGACAAAGAACAGAAGCAGCAAAGTGGAGGGGATGCTGGGGAGACAGAACTAGCAACAGCAGGGACAGAAGAGAGGGGCTCCTAGGAGCCCAGGGCGAAGGAGCAGAGGGGAAGCAGGGCCTCGGGCTGGCAGGGCTGCTCCCACGGAAGCAAGAGCTCGGAGCTGACTTAGCGGGGCGGTGGGGAGGAGGGGCTAGATCAGCAGGCTGGGACCCGGTAAAGGAGGTACAAGAGGGCAGCCCGCCAGGAAAGGAAGCCCCAGATGCCCCCTCCCTCTTGTAGCCCTACTCTGCTCTCCCTGGGCGCCATGTGACCCACCGGGCCCTCTCTGCTGCGTCCCCAGGGAGTGGGGTTTCGTGAGCCATCCCCTCCTGCGTTCAGCTTTGGGGAGGGAAAGCCCAGATGAGAAGTTTCCTTTCCTTTCCAGGACAGGCTACGAAGATTCCACATAGGATTCAGAAGCAAGGGGGAAACCCAAACCCTGACCTTCCCGACAGTGAGGCTGCTGTGTTCTGTGTTTTGTTCTTCCCAGAGGGAGCACAAAGACACCATCGCCAGTCTAGACTGTGGCAAATTAGCGGCAGGGAGAGGGAGGTGGGAATGAAGGGCTCATTAAAGGAAAGAAACCACAGGCTCTCCCCCTGCAGGCACCCCTTCCCTTTGGTGTCAAGCCAAGCCCCACAGTGATCTGTCACCTGAGCTGGACCAGGATGAACAGGGAAGGGAAAGAAAGGCCGGGAAAGGCCATCCACAGGGAGAGCAGAGGCAGAGAGGAAAGAGGGAGAGTGGAGGGTAGGTGGGTGGAGGGGGGCTGGGGCCTGGCAAGGGCAGTGCTGGCCTCTGGGCTCCTGGTTAGGAGGGGACTCCCTGCCCTTATCTTCAGATATCACTGATCCCAAGAGATGAGAGACAGGAAGAAAGCCCATCCTGGTGGGCAGTGGTTTCTGCTTTTTCTTAGAGGCCTGGAAGCAGCTAGTGGCCTGACCCCATTCCCCCTCGACCAGGCCTGGGTTCTCATCCGCACCTTCCTCCTCCTTCTCAGCCCCCAGAGTAAAAAAGTCAGAGAACATTCGGGTTACGGGGCCGTCGGAGGCCCCGTTGTTCAACACCTTCATGGCTAAGGGAGAAACAAAGGCACAGAGAAGGTGCATGTCTTTGGAGATGGTGTGACAGCCAGTGGGTACGCCAGACCGACCTGGGGGGGGACCCCGAGGTGTGCCACCACGACCCAGTGCAAAGCTATATGCAACTTGGCCTTCACTTTGTCCGCCACCCAGACACAAACTCCCCTCCTTTTCGGGGTTCTTCTGTGGACATTCACTGTGAAGCACCGGTCACAGCTCCCAGCCCAGAGCAGGTGCTCCTTGAGGGGGTCTTGCCATTAAAATTGCCTGAGGGTCCCGATGAGGCGGCCCTTGGGCTCTGCTGTTCCCACACCGCCCGGCGACCTTCCCAACCCCACACTGACTCATGCTCCTCTGTGACCTACCCCTGGTCAGGACCAAGGCCAGGTATAGGAACTGACGGCCAGACGGGAGCCCCCTTTCAAGGGTGACTCCGAATCTGCCACTGAGCCCTGGCTACAAGTGAGAGCTTATGTCACATGTGAAGAGAGATGAGAGGAAGGGCCCCCCACCATCTTCAAGGAGTTTACAGTGGAATCGAGGGCAAAGCCCCTGTCTATAAAGAACTAGAGGATGGTGCCCAACTAGCCCAAGGCTGTAAGGGAAGTATGAAGCACCACATGGAGAACATTCCAGGAGAGGACGATGATCTGAGACAGAACGTGATGGACTTAGAAGGATGGGGATCCCTTTAATGGACAGAGAGAGACTGGGAGATGCACAACTATGGGAAGAAGGAACAGAGCAAGCTGGGCGCCATCCAGGCCTTCTTTCTTGCCCCTTCCCCACTTCAAAGCCCACATATGCGCGTGCACACACATGCACACACACACACACACACACACACACACACACACACACACACACACGACATGTGAAGAAGTCACAGGCCAGCTCTCCTGGACACCAGTCTTGTAAAAACTGTTCCTGTGCACGGGAAAACGTCACATGCACTGCGTCTGCTGGCTTTCGAGGGAAAACCTGAGTACTCAGTGCCCCGGGCCCGGCCCCACCCGAGGGCTTTCCCCAAGGCCAAGTGTGGGGATGTACCCCCGGGGTGTCCAGCCCACCTTTGGAGGCAGACTCCCGTGCTGAATGAGATGCTTGGAGGGTTCCCTTGAGATCCACTTGCTGGCTGTGTCCACTCAGTTCGCTCACTTAACGTCTCAGGCCTTGAACTTGGGGGGAGCTCTCGGCATGTGTCCTGTGGGCAGCAGTACAGCACACAGTCCCCGCGGCAATGACCTGCGGCCAAAGTCCGCTCATCTCTCATCTGCCACCTCCAGACACTCCCATCAGAAGGTGCCTAAGGTCCTCCAGCTGGAATGGAAACCATCGTCCCTGCCACTTGAAGCAGGCGGTGGGAGTGTCGGGCGTGGCTGTGGGTGTTTTACATGTTGCAACACCCTTAGTCCTCTCGACCACCTCAATATCCCCATTTTACAGATGGAGAAGCTGATGCACAAGCAGCTGTCCCCAAGGTCACCCAGCCACAAAGTGACAGTGGTCACATACTTGGGGTCCTCTGGGCCTCACACAGACCCATCAAACCATCCAGGAGAGAGGGTGGCCAGGGCTCTGCTCCCCAGGAGGGGAGGCAGGTGCTGCCTTACGCCCACTCAGCAGCACTCTGCAGGCTGGGCCCACTCTCTGGAGGCAAGGAGAAAAGACCGGATTGAGGAGGCGTTAACCAGAGACCTCCAGAGTTCAGGGGGTTGGAACATCTCTATAGCCGGCGTTCTCAGCCTTGCCACTGTGGACATTTTAGGTCAGACCATTGTTTGCTGTAGAGGCTCTCCCGGGCACTGTGGGATGGGTCTCTACCCACCAGATGCCAGGAGCATCCTCTCAGTCCTGATAACTGAAAACGTCTCAGACACTAGAACTTCTTCGTGGGGGGGCGGGGGGGCGGGGTTAGTGGCAAATCAGCCCTGCTTGCACACCCCTGCCCCGGAGTAATCAACAGCTCAGGTGAGCTGGCTTCCTTGCCAAGTACCCGAACACCGGAAACAATGATCCGGACCAGCGGGCACAACGTCTGATCTCATTGGTCTCATTTGAGAATTTCTAGGCTCGGTGGAGTTGAGTCTTCGCGGGGATTCAGCAGCAGCAGGACAGACTCCTGGGATTCAGGGTCAAACTGACACTGGGTACGACGGGGACTCTCCTCCCTCATTCCCAAGGCAGCAGCTCTGGGAGCTCGGAGCTGCACGATCCCGGGCGTACTCCGTGTGCTCTGTGAATGGCACCCCCCAGGGTTATGCAACGGGACATTCCTGCTTGAACCCCAACCACGGGTTAGTGCTCAGCAGCGAGTTTAGTTCTGCGCTTGGAGGCGAGGCATCCCCAGGGAGGCTCTGGCAGGGAGAGTCACCGATCTCCCTGAGGGCAGGCAGGTGAGCACCGCTGCAACCCACAGCCTGCTCTCCGGGCTATGCTCTCTGGCCTGCCGATCACGGAAGGAGAACGGCATATTCCTGACGAGCTCCGCTTCACCCGGGCTCTCCGATCCTCCCCTGGGCCGTGAGCGTGTGTGTTCTTGTGCGGCAGGCCCTTACATACTGTTTTGATTGTTATCGTCCTGCCCTGAAAGGCCTGAGTGTTCAGGCTCCGGTGACATCACCTGCTTCCCACTCGGGCTGCTGCTGGAGGTGCCTGACGAGCTCGCAGGTGGGAAGGGGCTGGATGCTCCCCGCGGGGCCGCCGGCGCCCTGCCTGCTCCGTGGAGCCGGGTTAGCACGGAAGGGATCTTCCCCCGCCCCCTTCTCTCGGTTTTGGGAGGCTGATTGCCACAGGCTGGAAAGCCAAGATGACCCATCCTTTCCCTTAAAGTTGGGCGGCCCTTCTCCAAGAGGGTGGGGAAGAGCCCGGGGAAGTCAAGCCACAAGGCAGGGTGGTGTAGGAGGGTGACTCAGTCCACCACTGCACACATAAGAGCAGAGAAGTCTCCTGGGTATCCACTGGACCTCTCACCCCCCAAGGGACGCCCTGGGGCTCTTCACCTGGAAGTCTCCCAGCCCATGAATCAGTCCTAGCTACAGGCCAGGTGAGAGGCTGCCTCCACGTGACTTGAAAGCACCTGGGGTAGGTGCCCAAGCGCAGCGTGTTTACGTGTTCATAAAAGGGCTCCAGCAGGTTTGCGGTAGCTCTATCAATAGCTCCAAACCCAAAGTTAAGCAAATGCCCATCAAGGACCGAAGGAATAAGGAAGCAGTGATCTGTTCACCGCGTGCATAGCATACAGCAATGAGAACCTGCGAACCGCAGCTCCGGGCCACAGCAGGAGGCAGCTCAGAGGCAAAACCGCGAGCGAAAAGACCTAGAGACGAACCATGAACGCTGTTTGCTTCTAGCTGTGTAAACAGCGAGCTACGCCTTCTTATCTGCTCATTGATAGGAGGCGTGGGTCCTATAGCAACACTTTATTGGTGAGTTCTCCTTTAATGTCATTGATTTTTAGGGGCACCTGGATGACTCAGTCAGTTGAGCATCTGACTTTTGGTTTCGGCTCAGGTCAGGATCTCAGGGTCCTGGGATCGAGCCCCGCATCGGGCTCCCCGCTCAGTGAAGAGTCTGCTTGTGGGTTCTCCCTCTGCCCCTTGCCCAGCTCTATCTCTAATAAATAAGTAAATCTTTAAAAAAACAAACAAACAAAAAAACACAAAACCCTAATTGAGTTTTAAAGACAATGCATTCTAGACAAGAACACAGATGCTCTCATGGTAGGACTTCAGGTCCTGGGTGGTGGGGGGGGAAGTGGGGTGGGGCTCACACCCGGGTGACAAGTATCGCTTCCCATTGCCTTTTAATAAACACGCTTTATTGCAGCTGGGTGCACATGCCGAGAAGAGCACATACTCCTAAGAGTTCCGCTTGAGGAATTTCCAGAAACTTACTGATCATCACGAAACCCACCCTCAGCTCCAGCAACAGAACACGCCGAGCACCCCAGGAGCCTGCAACCCCGGGGTCCCTGCTGAAAGGAGCCCCTGTCTTCACTTCCAATGGCTCCACTTGGGTCATTCTTGCTTGGGGACGTTCTGCAAAGGCGGCCCTACGAGACCCAGGTGGAGGATCTCGTGAGGGTTATGGGTGCTGAACACTTTGCAAACTTGGTGTGTGGGTGGTTTTCCCCGCACGGTAGGTTTGGAGACCCCCCTAGTGTCAGGTCTTCCCTGGGATACCTCCGTTCGTCCCCCTGCCCCCCTGCACTCCTGTCTCTCGTTCGATGAATGCTGCGGTCACTCCATCTGCAGGATCAACATGTGAGGGGAGGGGATGCAACTGAAACACTTTGTTTTCCAGCACGAAAAATACCATGATGAGCCACTAAAAAATTTTTCGGCATTCTGGCCCTTGCTTGTAAAGAGCTTTAAGTAAATGCTTTTATAAACATTTATTCTTTCTTTCACTTGGGGGCTGTAAGTTTATTTTCTATTTTGTAGACAGAGTAACCAAGGTCCCAGAGAGGGCAAGTGACACTCTGAGGAACACAGCACGGGTCACCTCGATAAGCCAACCCGAGCCAGGTTCCAAGCCTTCCCCATATGCCATCTCTGTATAAAACCACAGAAGCTGGGGAGAAAAGTGGCCGGTGACGGCTTCGGGGAAGGAAGAGCACCAACCCTGATGTCATTCGTGGCCACTCTCTCACGCACCTTACATACGACCTGGCAGGGAATCTGGGGATCTATCCTCTAAGCCTGTACAGATCTAGGGACTTCCTACCCCGTCCACGGCTACGCCCGCGTGGGGCCCGCCACCGTCTCCAGCCTGGTTTATAGTGGCAGCGTCCTGACTGGTCTCCCTGCTTCTCCCACTGCCCCTCCTGTCTGTTCTCTCCACACCTGGTCCTTGGCTTCAAACTGCTGTGGCTACCCCTCTCACCCAGAGGCAGAGCCCAGGTCCTTCCCCTAGCTCGCTATGACCTACGTGTCCCCGCCTTCTGTCGTCTCGCTGCCCTCTATTCCTCTTCCCTGCCTCCTTCCACTCCAGCTGTCCAGCCTCTCTCTCTCTCTTTGCCCTTTTCTCTCTGCATGCTTGGTTGCTCCTGCTTTGGGTGTTTCTACTGGAATATTCCTCCTTGGATATCTGTAGCTCACTTCCTCACTGCTTTTAAGACTGGGCCATCTGACTCTTCCAAGACTAGGTCATAAAAGACATCGTGGCTTTCGTCTATGTTTCTTGACCACTAGCTCTGGGGGAAGCCGGCTGCCGTGTCGTAGGACCCTCAAGCAGCCACACAGAGGCACCCATGTGACGGAAGGCCTCCCGCCAGCAGCCATGTGCTCCGCCATCTGGGAAGTCGGTCTTCCAGCCCCGTCCAGCCTTCAGATGAGTACAGCTCCGGCTGACTCCTTGACTGCAACCTCAAGAGGGACACAGAGCAGGGTCCACTCAGCAAAGCCACTCTCCAGTTCCGAACCCACAAAGAACGTGAGATAATGCTTACCGGTTTGAGCTACCAAACTCTGCGCTATTTTGTTATTTGCAGGCATTTTAAGAGAGTCAGCTTCCCACCGAGATCTGC
This sequence comes from Martes martes, assembly GCF_963455335.1. NCBI lineage: Eukaryota > Metazoa > Chordata > Mammalia > Carnivora > Mustelidae > Martes > Martes martes. The sequence goes on from NC_137904.1 coordinate 57,231,840, forward strand.
CCTCGTCCCCGTATCTAAAATTACAAACCACCTACCACTCCCATTCCCCTTTAAGCCTAGTGGATTTTTCTTCTCCTCCTCTTTTTTCTTTCTTTTTTTTTTTTTAAAGATTTTATTTATTTATCTGACAGACAGAGATCACAAGTAGGCAGAGAGGCAGGCAGAGAGAGAGGGGGAAGCAGGCTCCCCGCTGAGCAGAGAGCCCAACGCAGGGCTTGATCCCAGGACCCTGAGATCATGACCTGAGCCGAAGGCAGAGGCTCAACCCACTGAGCCACCCAGGCGCCCCCTTCCTTTTTTAAGAGTGACTCCTACCATCTAACCTACAGTACAACGTACTCATTTTTCTTGTGTATGGCCCGCTCTCTTCCCCCATGCCCTACCCGGCATCAGAACAAGCTCGGAATCTCTGTTCACCGCTCTGTCCTGAGCACCTACAAGAGTGCCGGGGGCACAGAGCCACGAAACGGGGATGCACGCAGGCGCCGGCCCAGGAGCTCCTGCAAGGCCGCCGTCTCCTCTGCTCCCAGCCCCAGATCATCAACCAGCAGTGAGCAGGTCGCAGCTCCCTGGGCCGCGGCGTCTTCTGCTCTAAAATAAGGAGGCTGAAGTCAGGTGACCCCTAAGCTCTTTTCCAGATCCTAAGCTCTGTAATTTCTACACAAGGGCGGCTCTGTGGGCTCTCCAGATTCCCAGGGCCACAGAGACAGGCCTCGGCGTTTGCCGAAGCTCTTTTCCCTGGCCGTGCACATCTGGGAAGCCGAAACACAGAACCATCGCCTTGTGCACATCTGGACGGCATAAAGCAATCACTCCGAGAGGAAACTCGGAAACGGCCGCTCAGCAAAAAACCCGCGGTGCGGGCCAAAGGAGAGGGGCTGAAAGGCTCCTTTCTTTTCCACCCACAGAACAATCTTCTGGGCAGAAACTGAAGGCTGGATGCTCTGCGGCTGGATGGCAGCGGCTCTCACCAGCCTTCGACTACGGTCTGCCGCGCTGCTCCCTCTGCCTGGCTCCCGGCCAATGCAAAACTCAGAGCAGGGGACTTCTCCCCCCCCCCACCCCCACTCCCTTGTTAAGACCAAAGGATACCTTCACTTATCCTTGGGGCATGTGGACCGAGTTCAAAGCCGAACGCCACCTGCTCCTCCTCCTCCCGCAGGGAGAGCGGCTGAACAAACCGAACACGGAGCTTTGAGCTCTGGTGAGAAATCAAGGGTGATTTGCACGCAGTTCTGACCGCAGCTGGGCAGAGAAAGCCGCCTGTCAATGTGTGTGCTGCGGGACGACCCGCCCGGGCCCCCAGAACAAAGAGGAATGATAGTCCTTTGCAAATGAAATGAGGTTCAGGGGCTCTGAACCTCCTGCTCTCTCTCCTCGCTGGCAAAGATAAAGAGTGCAGGGGGCGGGCAGACGCGGGCAGGGAAACGTGCGCTTCTACCCACTTCCAAGTTCACCGCCAGTGATGTCAGTGGCTTGGTGGCCGAGACAGCTTGGAGCACGGGAAGGCTTGAGTTGCAATTCAAAGCGTGTGCACTGAGTCAGCCTCGTGCGAACAGTCAGGGATGCTTGCAAGGAGCGGGTGAGGGTTGGTGAAGACCTGGGGGTTAGGGGGTCTGGTCTGCCCTCACTGTCGTTCTTTAAAGGTCTCCTCGGGGTGCAGGTAGAGAGCGGGAGCAGGACTCAGGGAGTTATGGTCCTGAGGCCCAGCCCTGGACCCTAGCTTCAAACCGGGCCACCTCCCCAACGCTCAGCATCCTACATCCGTGAGACCAGCGCCTTCTGCTCTCAAGCTTGACGACAGACCGAGAGCCCAGAGCTCACAGCCCACAGCCCGCTGCCTCTGAGTGCACGCTGACGGGAAGAAAACCAGGCGGGGCGCTGGCAAGAGAGCTAACAAGAAGGAAATCCTTGCCTTCCCTGTCGTGGCTCGCGGGGGCCGCTGAGCTTTGCTGCTGGGAAACTGCTAGGTCTTCTCGGCTTCTCAGTGTGGATAAGGGTGAGTGCAAGACGCATGTCCCGGGAAACCAGTGCCAACGAGGTGGGCAGCAGACAACCATCGGCTGGGAGTTTCGTGCCTGCTGCCGGGCGCACGCCACGGACAACACCAAGATGGTGGGCGAAGCAGCCGCCCTCATCAGAGATGCTGCTTCTAGAAACGGCTGGTGCTGCTCACAGAGGTGCCTGGCCACCAGCGACTGAAGCAAGGGCACCAGACAGCTTACGTAAAAAGCCCCTGCGTAGCACCAGATCCGGAGAGAAGTGCTCCTGATGAGTCCTCTAATTTTACTCTGGCGATTACCCTACACAAGGAATGCCGGTAACCCATTACCTAGATGTAGAAACTGAGGCTTAGAGAGAGGGTGAAGTGTCTCTCCCAAGTTCACGAGCCCCCAAGGAGCTGAAATCCCAGCTCACATCTGCTGATTTGAGAGCTCCTGAGGTTCACCTCCCTGTGCTGCCCCCCACACTCCTGCAGAAAGCTTGCAGAGCGAGGCTGGATCTTCCTGGAATCTTGGTTTATGAGGGCTAAACTGTGATTATGGGCAGTGTTTCACACCAGGAAGCCGTCTGGTACCCATTTTCAACTGTAGGGGTCAGGGATGGGGAGGCCAAACATAAACATTGTAAAAGAGCCTGTTGGTTTAAAATATTCCCGTTCCTTAATTATGTGTAAAATCAAAAGAGATTCCCAGTATTTTCAAATGAATGGCTGGGTTCTAACACATCTCTGGGATCCTTTTCTTGGTCAGTAACTATAAAGAATTCCTTGGCTATTATATTTAGATCTCAGTGGGCTGGAATGGATTGCCCCCTCCCCCAGGCCATTTCCTGAGGTGCCCGGAATCCCTAGCCTTCCCCTGCACTCCCTCTGAAGGGTTACTAAGCCCTGCAAGTCTAGAGTGAGGGGAGGGCATAACCACAGGCTCTGATGGGGCACAAAAGGAGGAGAAAGGACCCACAGTGTCCATCACACGGCCAAGAAAGCACAACAGATCATACCAACAGCTGCTTGGTCCCCACCCCAGGAGCCACTCAGGGACACAGGGTGGGGTGAGATCCCACTCAGTTAGAGCCGAGACTTAAGGATCATCCCATGCGAATAGGGGATTATGGAGAAGAATGCCTTCCCCGCTGTGTCCTATGAAAAACAGCCAGTCCTCTGGCCTCTTCAAGAGCACCAGTGTCATCCAAGACAGAGAGGCAGGAAAACTGCTTTCCATTAGAGGAGATTAAGGAGACATGACAACCAAACGCAATGCCAAAACCAACAGATAAGACATCAGCGGACACATCTCTAAAGCACATTCGGGAGTGATTACAAAAATTGGAGAGGGTCAGTGTACCAGACAATTTCATTAGGTCAATGTTGAATTTCTTGGGTGAGATAATCATATTGTGGTTATGGGAGAGAACATCTTTACTCTTTCTTTTTTCCCTCGAAGTCAAGTAAGTTTCTTTGTTCTGAGACTTCTCAAATAACTTAATATACAAATTTAATCATTCACAAAATATTTAAAGAGTCCTTACTATGTGCCAGGTACTCCGTATTTCTTTTTCTTTTTATTCTGCAATAATTTGATACTTACAGGAAAAGTACAGCTTTCCTTCATCCACATCATTCAGATTCCCTAATGTTAACAACAGACATAACCACAGGCACAACGATCAAAACCAGGTGAATGACATTTTACATCAATGTGAAAAAGAAGGAAGGATCCCCGTCCCTCCCACTCCCTTCCCACTACCCCCTGTGAGTAATCAGTTTTCTTAGTTTCTGGTTTATCTTTGTACAAATGAGCAGATAGTACAGATGCTCTTTCTCCCGTTGCTTTTTTCACTTAACAGTATGTTCTGGTAATTCCTGCAAATCAGCTCACAGAGCTCTTCCCCCCATTCTTTGTTGCAGCTATATACTACTCCACTGCGTGGCCGTACTCCTTTATTCAGCCCCATTTAGATTATTTCCAATCCCTTGCAATTACAAACAATGTTGCAATGAATAAAGAACCTTGTGCATATCCTCAATTTCACAGTGGTAGAAGTGTATCTGCACGGTAGATTGCTAAGGGCTGCCCAGATCAAAAGGGAAAGGCAGGGGTGCCTGGGTGGCTCAGTGGGTTAAAGCCTCTGCCTTTGGCTCAGGTCCTGGGATCAAGCCCTGCATCAGGCTCTCTGCTTCCTCCTTTCTCTCTGCCTGCCTCTCTGCCTACTTGTGATCTCTGTCAAATAAATAAATAAATAAATCTAAAAAAATCTAAAAAAAAAAAGGGAAAGGCAAATGTGGTTTTGCTGGACGTCGACAAGTTTCTCTCCAGAAGGGCTTCATCAATTTGCATTCCCACCAGCAGTATACGAGGGTGCTGGTTTTTCCACAGCCTCACCACAGACTATGGTGTCATATTTTAAAATTGTGTCCACCCGATAGGTAAGAAATTATATCTTGGTGCAATTTTTTTTTCTTGGTGCTATTTTTTTTTAATTTATTTATTTGACAGACAAAGATCGCAAGTAGGCAGAGAAGCCGGCAGAGAGAGAGAGGAGGAAGCAGGCTCCCCGCTGAGCAGAGAGCCTGATGCGGGACTCGATCCCAGGACCCTGAGATCATGACCTGAGCCGAAGGCAGAGGCTTTAACCCACTGAGCCACCCAGGCGCCCCTTCTTGGTGCTATTTTAATGAGCATTTTTCTAATTAGAAGTGAGTTTCAACATTTTTCCTACATGCTGGATGGCCATTTTTATACCTCTTTTGTGAACACTGTTCATGTCTTTCCCTCTATTTTTTGTTTATCAGAATGTCCTTATTCTTAAAAGATGCAGCTGAAATACAGAGGTGAGGGGCCCTGAAACGTCAGATGGTTCAGGGGGAAAGAAAAGTACATGTGCGCATGTATGTTTATCTATGGAGAGAACAATAGTCTTATTATACACACACACATACACACACAGCCCCTCCCTCTCCACATACACACAAAATGAGTCAGTCGTCACAGCCACTGTGTGCCCTCTAATAGCTGCCGCAAACACGCTCGATCGCCCAGCCTCCCCTTCTGCTTTTACGGCTTCCACATGACAAGTCACTCTGGGAAGGACTTCAATGCCGACAGGCTGGGCTCATCCCTAGGAAGCCCGACAAACTGACAGCATTCTGGTGAGCCACTCCCCCAGCCAGATGTCCCCTGTCTCCTGGAATCCCGTCCAGCCAACGTCTTCAAGGTGGGCCTCCCAGGCCTTATCACTCCCCATCGACCTTCACAGTATGTACCCCAATTACTTACTTTAAATCAACCCACCTTTTATCCTTCAAATGTCTTTTTAAATAAAATTGTAATACTTTCGTAAGGGAAAAAAAACACCTGTCTTATTTGCCTGACGCCGAAAGTAACTCCAGAAGCAAACATGTTGAAAGCAAATCAGAAATATTGAGTTGGCGTGGATGTGATAGAAATCTAGACACCCAGATTTGGTGTCTGGGTGGATGGTCCTGCAAGGCCCCCTGGTCCCTGCCACTTGCTGAAGTCAAAAATCCCAGATGGAAATTCCCGATAATCTTTTTTTTGAGCGGGGAGGGGTTCCCAGTGCAAATAAAGTCTGTGGCCCGGATGGTCACAGTACTCCGATGCGGCATCTGGGAGGGAGATGATATCAGCATGTTGAAAGAGCTGCGATTGGTGCCTGGAGGGGAGTAGTAAGCGCTCAGTACGTGCCAGCTGCTTCCTTCATCACCATGAGGATGGGTAGCCGTGTGCACAAAAAGAGTTAACATAGCAGGCCTGAGACTGCCCTCTTTAGGAACCTCTGTTTGCAAGGTTGGCTCTTTGCTGGTTTCTGGGAACCCGATGAGGGTGTCTCTCCGTGCCCAAACTGTTTGTGCAAAACATACTGTTTATGCTGAACACCTGCTTCGCTTCTGGGAGTCTGGAATTTCAGTACGCAGTAGTCAAAAGGTGCCAATGTGACCAGCCCCCAATAAAATCTCTGGGCACGGAGTCTCTAATGAGTGCCCTGGGTAGACAAGAACTTGCATGTGTTGTCACAAATTCATCCCTGGAGGAATTAAGCACACGCGGTGAGCCAGCAAAGGAAAGGACTTTTGGTAGCTTGTGCCTGGCTTCCTCCAGACTTTGCCCCACATACGTCCTTCCTTTGCTGATCTGACTTTGTATCTTTTCCCTATAATACATCTGATCTGTGAGTACGACTGAATGCTGAGTCCTGTGGGTCCTTACAGTGAATCACCCAACTGGGGTGGGCCTCCCGGGTAAGCAGCAGCAGCAGGGACTGTGGCTGATGTCAGATGGCTGGGCCGAAGGAAAGCTGCACACAGCACCCATCGCACCCTAGGGTTGCAAGTGGGAGGCAGCCGGGGTTCCCGACCTCAGTGGATGGGAAAGGGGGGCTAAGGGCTGGGAGGGCTAGAAGAGGCTCAGTACATGAAACCCAAGGCCAGAGGTCACCATGGGAACACAGGGACAAGTGACGGAGGTGCATTCGAGACAATGCCTGACAGCAGGTGGGCCCATCACATCACAGAGAAGATCCCAGGAGAAAGGACAGCATCCTACCGATGCTCCCCTTGGTCAGGAGAGAGCTAATGCTGGCAACTGAAATCTGCTTCAGGGAAGAGGAGAAGAGGGAGGGGGAGTGTCCCCCCACTGCCTGTTTATAAGCCAAACTGAACATGTTTAAGACTAGAGGTGACAAGACAATCTTTAAAATGGCATGTGTTTACCATCCAGGCAAATGAAGGCTAAATTCACGGACAAGAGAGGTTCTCAAACTTGAGGGTCCAAGAGAATCACCTAGAGGGTCTGTTAAAGCACAGACTGCTGGGCCCACAGAGCAGCCGGTAGATAGGAGCGGGGCCTGAGCACACACACTTTGAACAGGTGGCACTGAGCTGCCAGGAGCCACACTTTGAGACCCACCGACACAGAGATATAGCTCTACACAGCATGATCAGAACAAACGGGCCTTGCATCGTAGGAGGAATGGTCTGCCCCAAACTGCATGAGCGACCCTGGGCAAGGAGAATTCCATGAATCCACCCCTCCAATGGGCAGCAGCTGTAGGGGGAGGCTGGGCTCAGGAGAGGCTCAGGGGGGAGATGGGCTCGTCAGAAGCCCCAGTGAGGCTGTCTCAGCAGAGTGCTGGGGAAACGGAAATGTTCTAGAGCCTTCCAAGAAGATGCACATGCCCAGCCTGTCTCAGGCACCCACAGCATGCAGGCAGTAGCAGGATATCCCAGCCCAAGCCAGAGTCCAGATGGAACTTTTTTTTTTAATTAAGTTTCTATTTAATTGAGAATTTTATGAACATTTAATTTTTATAAGCTGTTAATTTTCTTTGAGCCAATGAAAGAGCTCTTTTTTTTTTTTTTTAAGATTTTAGTTATTTATTTATTTGACAGACAGAGATCACAAGCAGGCAGAGAGGCAGGCAAAGAGAGAGGAGGAAGCAGGCTCCCCGCCAAGCAGAGAGCCTGATGCGGGGCTCGATCCCAGGACCCTGAGACCATGACCCGAACCGAAGGCAGAGGCCTCAACCCACTGAGCCACCCAGGCGCCCCAAAAGAGCTCTTTCACAAATTAATTTTGACAGTACCATCTGGAGGTCGAAAAACAGTCTTTCTCGACACACATTTATATACATATAGACAAACACAAAGTTCTTATAGCTTTTGCTTTAAAACAATATAAAACTCATAGTTCATACGTGATAGCTGGAAGAAATTAAGGGGTCCCTGTCAGGTCTTGGCCCTGCTGAGGGGGTTCTCCCAGCAGACAGGCATGAGTTCTGGGCTCCAGGAAAGACTGCAGGCATCCAGAAAAGGGACAGTCCCCTCCTATTTCCTCAGACCCGGGATTTTCGACTGGAGCCAACTCAGCCTTCCTGGGGACACTGGCCACGTCTGGAGACGTCGTGGATGTTACAGCTGGGGCCGGGCTCCTGACGTCTACCGTGATGAGGCCAGGGACGCTGTTAACCATCCCACAACACACAAGCTGCCCCCGTGACACAGAAGTCTCTGCTTCAGGGCATCGGAAGTGTGGAGGAGAGAAAGCCCATCTACACGGAGCACAGCAGGCTCTGAAGACAGTCTGCACAGAGTCAGCGGGGACCTGTGATAACGGGACGATGGAGCTAGAAGGTCTCCATTCAGCGGCTGAGAAGTCCTTCGCCATGCTCCTTGGAGGCGGGCCAGGACGCAAGGCCCACCGCCCTCCTCTCCGAGCCTGAATCCCAAGCTCATTCCAGCCCCTTCTCCGTCCCACGCATCTCGGAGCAGGACAACCACATTCATCCACTCACATCCCATTCACAGAGAGAGCGAGTCTGCATATAAACGGCATTTTGGAATACAATATTTATACCCTTTTTGGGCTCTTAGCAGGTTTCCCTATAAAGCTCTGCTGTAAATGGCAGGCTGCGTGCCCGCTCAGCTCACAAAAGCCCATTTAACTCATCCATTCATGGCTTCTAAGTATCGAAGTCCCTTACGGCTTACGTCAAGCCTGTGGGGGAGGTCAGGAACTGAATCACCATTTAGAACATGTTTGTTTTCCCTTATGGGAAAAGGCCTTCCCTCTGAACAGTGGGAAGGTGACAGGAAAGCACTAAAGAAATGCGTCTGAGACAGAACGTGGAGACGGGAGGAATCTGAAACTCCAAGGAGAACATTCTTCAGCCGCGGGGGTCACGATCATGAAGCAATTCAAGGATTAATCAATTCCCAGTCACCACTGATTTCCTGGTGTCTCTCTCTCTCGGCTAAGTTGGCTTGATGACTCAAAAGGGCAAAACCCCGCAGAGAATCCATCCTGTGGGGAAGGGCAGGAGCTGTTGGAACTGGAGACGGACAAGCAGGCCAGACGCTGGGGCTCTGGAGAGTTCCCTGGGGGAGGCCGGCCACGCAGGCAGATGAAGCCCTGGGTTCGTCCGGACCCGAGCAGCGTAAGCAAGGGGACAAGGGCCTGATGTCAGGAGGGCTCGGAGGGCCTGGTAAGGATTCTCTTTTAATTGTGCTAAAATTCACATGGCTCGCTATTCACTGTTCCAACCACTTCTAAGTGGATAGTTCAGCAGCATTTAGTACATTCACAATATCATGCAACCACCTCCACTACCTAGTTCTAGAACATTCTCATCACCCTGAAAGGAGACCCCATGCTCATTGGCCGTCGTTTCCCCGCCCTGTCTCCCCAGCCGGGCTAGCACTAATCTGCTGTTGCAGGAGCACAGAAACAGGATCATGGGCTGTGTGACCTCCTGTGACTCACTTCCTTCCCTGAGCACGTTTTCAAGGTTCATCCACACTGTATCATGTATCAGTACTTCGGTTTTTGGTAAAGATTTATTTATTTGAGACAGAGGGCAACAGCAAGCACATGAGTGTTGGGGGGGAGGGGCAGATGGAGAGGGAGAGAGAGAATCCCAAGCAGACTCCATGCAGAGCGCGGAACCTGACTTGGGGCTGGAGCTTACCACCCTGAGACCACACCTTAGCTGAAACCCAGAGTCGGATGCTTAACCGACTGAGCCACCCAGGCACCCCTCAGTACTTTGTTCTTTTTTGTGGCCAAAGAACATTCCTGTGTATGGACAGACCCCATTTTGTTTATCCATTCATCCGTGGATGGGCACAAGAGTTGCTACGAATGTGCGTGTATGGGTTTTTGTTCGCAGACCCGTTTCAGTTATCAGTTATCCCGTGAGGGGAGCGGAACGGCTGGCTGAGCCAGTGGGAAGGATCTGGTGCTTGTCTCGGAGCGCGGGGAGGCCATTCAGGTTCGAGCCACATTATTAGAATCATGTGTTTAAGCGTTCACTGTGGCTGGCATGGGCGGAGGGTCACAGGGTGGCAGAAGTGGCCGGGGTGGACAAGAGACCAGTTGGGGGGGGCGGGAGGAAGGAGAGAACTGGCGGGTCCCATCTTCCTCATCCCTTTTGCTCCTGCTGTGGACATCTCGTCACAAGTGAGAAAGAGCCATCTTCCCTGCTGACATTTTCCCCTGAAATCACAGGCACACCAAGAGCGGAGCCCATTATGGGCAAGACAGGCACGTCAAGCTGATTTGAACTTCTTCCCACCTGGACAACGAGAAACTCACTGGCCTCCAAGAGCTTCTCGTGGTCTCTTTTGGCCGAGAGCAGAGCCCCGTTATGTCTGAGGGAGCCTCCATTTCCAGACTGTTCCCTGGACTGGGGCTGTACACCCCGGTGCTTTGCCTCCAAATGGGAGGCGATTTCGACCCTAAAGGAAGCTATTTATTCAAACCAAGCCTCAGCTGTCTGGTTATCGGTCCCCTTGTTCATATAACTGCCTGACCTCTGAGTCAATCTCAAGCACAGGGTAGAAGTTCAAAGCTGCAGAACCTAAGACCTGTAGCATCCCCCCAAGGTACCCATTTCTTTAAAACAGAAACAAAATGTCAGCAAAACGAAACTAAATGAAAACTGTCCACCGTCGGAACTCCCAGCCCCTCTGCAGGGGCCTGGCACCTGGGAAAGGGACTCTTGCCCATGGTCTTTACAAGGAGTTATTTCCATTCCTGTTCTGTCCCGGGAGCAGCACAGGAAAAGGTGGGCACCAGACCTTCAGACGGAAAGTGGGCCATGAGGCCAGGTCACCGGCAGAGTCTCAAGAAGGCTGTACTTCCTACAAAATCTTCTGGGTGCCCTCTACATTCGAATTCACCACAAGCAACTATGCGCAAAGGGCCCCCTGGGTGGCTAGTTCTCCACAGGGTCCGGCTGGCAGGAAGGAAGGATGCGCCAATGAACGCGTAAGACAGACGCACCCAGGGAGAAAGGAGGATGCCCACGATCGCCTTGGTTTTGCTTGTGGGTTTGCCACTCCATTTCTTCAAGGCTGATCTGGAGGGTGGGGAGGACAGCAGGGATTTTGCACGGCACACCTGGCCTGTAAAAGCTCCTCCTTAGAGGCAAAGGGGTGATCTGGGGAGAATCCCACGGAGGTAAACACAGAGCCAGGAAACCAAAGTGTAGCCAACAGATTTGCCACCAGAGGCTGTTCCCAGAGTATCTGCATCTTCCCAGGGGAGCCTGGGCCCCAAGATTCCTCTTGGAGATCTGGCAGCTTGGGGCTCAGCCTGGGAAAAGCCATCCAAGAGCTCAGAAGATTTCACAATCAAACTTTCGGGAGTAAATATTTGCATTGACTCCCAACAGCGATTTTTTGCTCCAGCTCTGGCCCCCAAGGGTCATTTCCCAGGGCCCGCTCACAGCTCGAGATGATCTGCAGGCTGTGTCCAAAAGTGGATTTGCCAGGCTCCCTGGACAGCTCGTGAGTCAGAGACTGGGTTCCTTGACTTGCTTCCTTGCCTGGGAAGCATCTGGACTCACCACACCAGGGGTCAGCGGAACATCTGTGCACCACATCCTGGCAAAGTCAATGGTGCAAGTGTCCGGCTTGTGGTGGAGGCTGTGCCCAGGCTCGTGGGACAGGCAGACAATTTACAAGCAAAGTAACACATCATAAAAGCAAGCAGCAAATGCAAGGAGCCAACAAGCCAGGACAGAAGACCTTTCTTTCTGACCAGGGATGCTAACAGAGCCACCTCCCTGGTTTGGGGGCAGGCCTGCATGGCCGGTCTTGACAACAAGGGTCAAGGACAACTCAGAGGACTTTTCTCAGGACCCTACAACGCTACTGGAAACCTTGCCTCCTGCCACCTGGGTGCCCAGCAGCTGGAACTTGCCAGCATGTCTGCGGTGCACAGGCTTGGTCCTAGGCCACCTGGGGGGCGGGTGATGACTCATTCAGCTCCTGAACCACCTTGTGGCCTTTGATTCCGACTAAACTGATACAGGATGGACCAGGCAATGGACAGAAGCCATGCCGAGTACGAAAGGGCTTCTATTAAACCCTGTTGCCGACACAAACTCACCGGGTACTTCCTAGGGGCCCCATTCCATGCTCTCATGAGGACAGGAACAGACGGGAAAAAAGCCAGCAAGCAAACACTTCCACGCAGGGGAGCTGCGGTCAGGGCTGGGAGGGACACGGCCGTAGGAGCTGATGGGGGAATTTCTGGGAGGATCTCACCGAGACGGGGTGGCCACAGTTGGACTTGGGGAAGGAGTGAAATTGAAACCAAGAGCCGAAGAATGAACGGGAGGAGCAGCAGTTTAGACAGAGTGTTTCGGAGGATGAGCGCCCCCCGCAGAGGGCAGAGCAAAGGCCTGTGGGTGAGCACGATCTTCGTGTTCAAGAAATCTGAAGAGGTCCTGATGTCTGCTGAGGAATGGGGGTGGGGTGGGGGAGTGAACTTGAACTTTAATCCAAATGCAATGAGCCCCAAGAGGGTTAATGTCAGGAACATGGCAAAGGTTAGTTTTCACAATGGGGTTGAACTAAGCTATTGGGCTGGCCTCCCCGTAACGCACCTACAGATGCTAGTTGGGCAGCGAGGGCCAAGGAATGATTCAGGAGCCTGGGCAACTTTCTGATGTTGAAACAGCCAGATTTCAGTTTTCTGCACCAAATCTTTTTTTTTTTTAAGGATTTTATTTATTTATTTGCGAGAGAGAGGGAGAGCATGAGTGGGGGGAGGGGCAGAGGGAGAGGGAGAAGCAGACTCCCCGCTGAGCAGGGAGCCTGATGCCGGGCTCGACTCCAGGACCTTGAGATCACGACCTGAGCTGAAGGCAAACGCTTAACAGACTGAGCCACCCAGGCACCCCTTCTGCATCAAATCTCTCCATGCTCCCGACCCGCAGGGTGGATTCTCGTCCCCAGGGCCACCACCGTTTACCACAAGACACACTTGGGAGTTTCCAGTCCACTAATGGGAGACTCGACATCCCTTCTTTGCAATTCTGCAAAGAGGGTATCTGCCTTTCTCCTAAGCTTGAGTGACCCCCGCGACCCTGCACCGTCGCCGGCTCGGTCTGCCACAGCGATCAGGGGCTGGTGCCTCACCTCGCCTGCTGTCACCTGCCCCTCCTCCGGGAGTCGGAGGAGACATAGTCCAGTGTCTAGAATCCTGCTGGGTGGCAACAACACTTCGTAAGGCTGACTGTGGTCTGCCCGCATTTTCAAAGAGCACTGATCCTGGATCCTGCTGTCATCACACTCCCCCTGGCTCTGGGACCCCACGGGATGTGTTACTGTCGTCCAGCTCTCGATGATAAAGACACCCGCAGCCTCTCCAGCTGGTGGCCCTCCTGTCCACATCTTGGAGGGACTGTTCCTCCAAACAATGCCCTGGATCGGCCTGGCCGGTGGAGCTCCCTCTCCGCCTGGGTACCTGGGGGCTTCGGTCTAGACAGGCGGTTGACCTGCGGGGCCAGGCCTCTGTCTACCTCTTCTCCAGCGGCTGCTGTGAATGCTCACGGTGGTCCAAAATGTAACTACCCAGGGTGCCCACCTGAGATACTAGCCTTCAAGTTTCTTTTTTTTTTTTTCAAGATTTTATTTATTTGACAGAGATCACAAGCAGGCAGAGGCAGGCAGAGAGAGAGGAGGAAGCAGGTTCCCTGCCGAGCAGAGAGCCCAATGTGGGGCGCGATCCCAGGACCCTGAGATCATGACCTGAGCTGAAGGCAGAGGCTTTAACCCACTGAGCCACCCAGGCACCCCTAGCCTTCAAGTTTCTAAGGGGATTCTGAAAGCAGACTGACGGATGGCCAGCAGATTTCTCTACTGAATGGGTTCAAGTTGCAGTAAAGGGGGTTTAAGTCAGAGTGTCCTTCAAGCTGGGGTAACGGGACTTGCCATAGGTAAATGGTCCATCCCTCTGCTGCCTGCCATTAGAGGACTGCCAAGCCGCCTGGACAAGCATCCGTACCACTGCCTTATAGCCAGGCAAGTAAGCCCAGCTAAAGGAATAAACAAATCATCTAAAAGCTTCTAGATAGCTACTTTCCAAATTCATGAGGCTGGGGAATCCTTTTCTCCAGATGAGTTCTTGAGAGAAGCCCGGCTCCCGCTTCTACCATGGAGACTTTGGGTGGCAGTGGGACACAGTCTGCAAACCCTGGCTGAAACAGCAGAGAGGCTAAGCAGAGTCACAGCCCCTGCAAGGGTGAGGCACGGAAAGGAGAAGATCCGCGATGCTAGCAATGACGGAGATGACAAAACAGGAACAGAAGCCACCTGCTACTGAACCCAGACCGAGATAAATGCTCTGCGTGTTCTGCTCCTGAGCCTCCAGATCTTTCCAGCGCGTTACTCCAACTGGACACAAGCAGAAACTGAGGCTCCGAGAGGCTCAGTGACATCCCCAAGGCCATCCCCTGGAGAGCCATGGCTGGGAGTGTCCTGCTTACAACCAGGGGCATCAGAGGGCCCGCTGGTGTACAAGGATTGCATGACTCCTCTGAACAACGGCCCGCACTGGCCCCACATTGGGAAGAGCCCAGCGGCTCCCGAGGCCACTTGAGCGGGCTGTCAAAGGCTCTGGGCTGATTAACTGTGAACTTCAGCAAAGACAAGTGCGCACTGATGCTGCAGATCTCTCCCAGGCCTGTTGGGGCCTGTTTCCGCCCTCTGAATGAGGAAGCTGTGCTTTGCAGGCGCCCGCAGAACAAGAATAGGCCCTAAGATGCCTGAGTGCAGGGCCCAGGGGAAGTACAAAGCGTCGCCATTGTTGGCGATGGAAGCCGTGCCAGGCGCGGAGAGGGTGGCCCGGCGGCCAAGCATCACCGCAGGAAAGGAAAGAGGTTAATATTTTTCTGGGCAAACAATGCAACTTTTCTGACTGGAAAACCCGCAGCCATGACCTCATGCTGGACAAGCACCTCAACCCAGGCCGGGCGTGAGTAGATCCGCGGCTGGGCTGCCCTCCCGCCGAGACCAATGCCCTCAGAAGGCTGCTTTCCACATGGTGAGTGTGTATGTGTGTGTGCACGTGAGAGAGAAAGAGAGAGAGAGAGAGATACAGTAGCTGCCCTCGGAGGTCCCCCAGCGGCCCCCCGACTGGAGCAGGGCTTCAGCCAGCAACGGCAGGAGATCCTTCGGGCAGGAGCAGCTCACAGATCTTACCATGGTCTCTAATAGTCCCATCATGTCCCATAGGGCAAGGGATGGTTTCAGGCACGCCAGAGGGGGCAGGAAGGCTGACAAAAGCACAGCCCTGGGGAGCAGCAGTCCCGTGGAAACCTCTGGAGCAGATAAACCAGACCAGACATTCCAGACATGCAAGGGAGTGTGCCCTCCCCGGGAAGGGGCAGGTATGCAAGCGGTCACTCTGGTCTATGTGAGATCTCGTCCCTGCACATCCCGAGACCTCCTGGAGCCTCGTCTCAAAGGAGCGATCCTCTAAACAGAGGTGTTCAGCGGAAGGGCGGCCTAGGGATAGGGGAGCACGTGGGAGCTTTTTCAAAACGTGGATGCCAGCTCCCTGGGGAGGAAGCCTACTGACCAAGTTCCCCAGGTGATGCAGTCCTCACCGAGGCCCCCGCACGGGGTGGGGAGAGACAGAGCCACCCCTTCAGCTCAGGTCCTGGCTCACCCACCTCCCAGCAGTGACCCTGGGCAAGTCACTCCCTTCCCTGTATCTGCTTCTCTCTGTGTAAGACGTACGGCACCGTGTCCTGTGTCTGGACACGTGTCTACCTGGTCCCGGGTCTAGCCCTTCTGAGACTGCCCTGTTTTTAAGCAGACTAACTAGTGCAACTCTTCGGAAACGGATGACCGGGCATCCCAGTGAAGGACTTAGATACAAGGGATAACACCAAAATTACATATTAGCCAGAGACGGAAGAGCTGATTTTTTTTTCTCCTCGTCCCTCAGAACGTTTAGCTGCTGGGGGCTGTGGGTCAAGCGCCGTTCGCTACTGCAGCCGTTGAGGATTAATGCCACGAACGTCATGAGAGTGAACCGGTGGCATTTTTGAGAATTCCTCCCAAGTGGAAACTAAATGTAAATAAAGCCAGTGACGTCCCTTGACTCACCCGTGACTCATGTCCACGTGCGGGTGTTTTCTGTCCGTGGACGTTCACTCACAGGGGCCCCCGAGCACCTACGGCTTTCTGGACCAGGTACTTCCCTCCCAGCTAGGACGCTGTCAAAATGGGATTGGTTGGGCTTCAAAGGGGGGGTGTGACTCTTGGCCCTGAGGAAATCAGGGGACAGGGAACGGGCTTCTCCCAGCGAACCCCCGGGAGCTCTGGCCTGCCCAGGCCGACTGTGGCCTGTCCCCCGGCCTGCCCCGACTTCATGTCTATACCTCCATGCTGAGTGCACTTTCGTAGAACTGCTCAAATCCTCGGGCCGTGAGGTGGGCTAGGGTGAGGAGAGAGAGGAGAGCAGGGATGGACACACGTACTCAGTGTCCCTGAGTCACTGCGCACACGGCCCGAGGGGGGCTGCGGGGAGAAGGGAAGCAGAGAGAACGGCATTGCGTTTCCTATCAGCGGCCTGCGGCCTCGCTGGCTCTCGGGCCTGCACTGGGCTTGGGCCTCTGCAGGGTCCACTTCCTCAGACAGGAGCTGTCTGCCAGGAGGGGGTGGCGGTAATACGATTTGGGTCCACCCGGCACTAAAAGAATATTAAATTCCATCAGCATCCCGTGGGCTTTATCAGATGCCAAATATCTTCATATAAACCAAACATCTGGATCGATTTTATAGTAGGGAGAGTCCCCAGATGAAAATGGAACAAAACAAAGAACAACCAGAATCCAAAGCAAACTGTCCCCTGCCCCAACCTCAGTCTAAGGCGAACCTCCCAATTCAGCAGGTACCTCGACCGCCCCTCATGGGGCCCACCCTGCTCCCCGGCTGCCCTCAGCCCCAGGAGGGAGCGTGAGCACTTGGCTCCCCACGGGCCCTACCCTTCTCCCGATCTGCGCAGGCCGTGGACAGACCGTCAGCACACCTGTGGCTCAGGGGACTTCCTTCCTTTCCTCCCTCCCTTCCTCCCGTCTTTAATCCAAACACAAGGGCTCCAAGACGGGCAGAGCTGCCCCCAAAGTACTCTTGAACCAGACGTGGCCCAGATGCCGGGAGGGTCCTGGCCTACAGAAAACTCATAAATGTTATTAAAATATTTTATTTAAAAATGAGATCAGTAAACCATCCGCTCCCTGGGTGGTCCCCGGGTAGCGAGCATCTTGCTTTCCAGAAGTGTGAAAGACGCCTGGTTATCTTAGGAAAACTGCTGTATCCACAGGAGCCCAGAGCTCAGGTGGAGACCCTGAGCCAAGGGAACTCCAGGCCTCCCAGCCCCGGGTCCAGCTCTGCCACCCACGGCTACCAAAGCCGTCTTCCCCGAGCAGACTACTCCTCTGCTCCCAAATACTCCATAGCTCCCCACTGTCCACATCAGGGATCGCCAAACTCTGGCCCCAGGCCAAACCTAACCCGTCCCGTTTTTGTAACCAGAGTCGAACTGGCACCCAGCCACACCCGCCCATCTCTACTATTTATGGCTGCTTGGGGGTTAAAAGGGCAGAACTGCGTAATTGCCACAAAGCCTAAAATGTTTGCTCTCTGGCTCCTTAGAGAAAAAGATGGTCAACTTGCTGGGCCCTCCTTGCTGCTCTGCCGTGTGAG
Source organism: Martes martes (assembly GCF_963455335.1). Classification (NCBI taxonomy): domain Eukaryota; kingdom Metazoa; phylum Chordata; class Mammalia; order Carnivora; family Mustelidae; genus Martes; species Martes martes. The sequence goes on from NC_137904.1 coordinate 57,249,364, forward strand.
GGGACAGTCTCAGTCTGGGCCATGCTCAGGGAGTATGGAGGGAAGGAAGGGAAGGAGAGAGAGAGGGAGAGAGAGAGAGAAGGTGGTGTTGGGGTCCCCAGCCTGCAGCCACTTGCCTGCTGAGACGTGCCGGCCCCCAAGACCAACACCGGGGCCTCTGGGTGCTGTGTGGCCGACCTCACAGAATCACGTTAGCCTGAAGATAGGACTTCATTCTGGGATGGCGCCATTTTCTTGCTCATGGAAACCATCGTCGGAGAAGCTGGAATGGGCTCCTTCGGGCCACTTCCCTGAGCTCTGGTGTCCTTTGCAGCCTCCCGCACGGGCTCCTGCTTCGTGGGCTTCAGAGGAACTGGCCCCTCGATGTCCCCCCGTTACCACAGCCCCTGGGACCTCAGCTGCTCGCCACTCTGCCACCCCTGGGGCGCCTCCAGGGTGCTCCCCTCCGTGGCACTCGCCACCGGGGAGCCCCTGGTTGGGGAGCCGACCTGGCTTGGAGGTTCCTCAAGAAAGAGCCAGTTCTGAGGGGTGACAGGCCCTGACCCAGCTGCAACTCAGCTCCCCCCGTTCGGGGAGCACCCCCAGACCCACCCATCTGCTGCGGGGTTGCAGGTGGTGTGCTGGGAGGGGGGGGGTGTCTGCTGTCCCTCTCCTGCCGCCTGGCTCTGTCTTTTCCATTTTGTCCTCTCCAGAGGACCTATGGCTGGCTGAGGACCGGTGGCAGGAAGAGGCCAACAAGGCCTGGACAGAGGAGGGGTGGGTGGGGTCGTGTCAGGGTCTGTCCGCTACACTCCGAAACCCTGTTTCTCTTTGTCAAGCCCTAGGCTACCTACAGAAAGACGGGGCTGGGGCTGGCCGGCCGCTTGTCCCTGGGCTGCCCTGCACAGTCTGCCGGCCTCGCTTTGTGGCCTGGAGGCGGTGGGGACTCCCCACATACCCACTCTGCCTCCTCCTCCTCCCAGGGACTGTCCTTCTCTCTCTCTCCCTCTTTCCAGGCCAAGGGCTGGCTTCCCTGAACGGGGGAGCAGAACTTTCCTGGACTTCTTGTTTGTTCTCTCTTCCCTCAAGAGAGCTCTGCCCCTTTCCTGGGTCTTGTACTGAATCCTTCGGTTCTCTTTGGAAATCACGGGAGTGGCCTACACAGAGGTCAGAGGTCAGGAATGCCAAGAAGGGCAGAAATGGGAACTCCACTGCCGGTCACCGCACCCCGTCGTCCAGATGCCTGTGTTCCTTACCCGATTCAGGTCTCTGCCTCAGTGCCTCCCTGCCCCCTGCAGACCTCCCCTGGGCACCAACCCAAGCGGAGTCTGCCTCCACCATTTGTCCCATGCGCTCTGCCATTGAATTTCTGTCCTATGAATTTGACCTTATTTGGAAAAAGGGTCTTTGTGGATGTATTTAAGTTAAGGATCTGGAGGGGACATCCACTGGGATTATCTGAGAAGGCCCTATATCCAATGACAAGTGTCCAAAGAAGAGACAAACAGAGGAAGGACACAGGGCAGAGGACAGGGCCAAGTGAGGACTGGGACAGAGACAGGACGGCCGCCTCCACACCCAAGAGTTGCCTGGAGCCGCTGGAGGCTGGAAGAGGCAAGGGAAGATTATCCCCCGGAGCCTTCGGAGGGCGGGCGGCCCTGCCCACACCCCGACTGCAGACTTCTGGCCTCCGGCGTGGGGAGGGGACCCATCTCTGCTGCGTTAAGCCCCCCGGTTTGTGGTAATTTGTTAGGGTGGCCTGAGGAGACTAGTCCGGGACGGTGAGGGGTGGGAGGGAGCATCTGTCACACCTGGACGCCAGGTGTGGCAAAACAGACCCTGGTGCGGGGCAGAGAGTCTGCTTGGTGAGACAGATAGTAATTAAAGAGAGAGGAAAGTATATATAATTACAGGCTGTGAAGGGCTCAGAAGGAAACAGGTTGGCTGGTGGGATCAAGAGTGAATGGGGGTAGAAGGGGGGGCTGGAGAGGAAGGCAGGGTCTTTATGAGGGGCTGGTATTTCCGTGGGGGTCTCCAGCATGGGAAGGAGCCGGAGCGCGTAGGCCTGTACCTGGGTCCTCCCCTGGGCCTCCTCCTGGATCCTGGCCTTAGCCTCTGCCTCACACGGCTTCATCCTTCGAACCACCCCCACTCTCCACCACACTGACAGAGGCTCTTTCTAAAGCACAAAGAAAAATGGCCACTATTTCAAAGGGGCCCCACCGGGAGAGCCGCAGGATGGAAGGTGGCTGCTACCCATTCCCACTCTACAGACAGAAGACCCAAGGCCGGGAGCTCGAAGATACCCGCATGGGTGCACCACGATCAGACTCCAAAGTCTGCCCTTCTTCCCTCTGGGCTTCACGGACGTTCGTCACCACGCCTGTCTCGCTCAAGAACCTTCAGGGGCGGCCCACTGTCCAGCATTAAAAAAGAACCCATACTCTTTAGTGCAACCGCATTGCCTCTAACTGCGATTTCCACGGAAAATTTCTTCTAATTTACTGCCATTCCCCATGAAGCATTTTCCAATTTACCCATAGAGGCCTACTCGCCTTTTTTTTTTTTTTAGCACTTCCATAAATTTGCTTTTATTTTTATTTTTAAAAAGATTTTATATATTTGTTGGAGAGAGAGAGAGACAGAGACAGATACAGTAAGAGCAGGAGCACGGAGGAGAGGGAGAAGCAGGCTCCTGGCTGAGCAGGGAGCCCGATGTGGGGCTCGATCCCAGGACCTGAGCCAAAGGCAGATGCTACCCTGACTGAGCCACCCAGGTGCCCCATTTTAACTTGCTTCTAACAATCACATTGTAAATTATATTGCACATAAATATTGTAATAATCTTGTCACTTTACCATTGCCTATCCTTCTGGAGCCCTGCTGCGTTCTGTACTCTTCTAGATGCTTCCCATACCTCATTGGCTTATTTCTGCTGCAGCCTTGTGAGATCTTCGGCATCTGTGTTTTGTACATGGAACTTAGGACGCAGCCCAAGGCTGGCGATGACCGTCTGCGCCCCGTTTGTGTTCCGCGACACTTTGCCCACGGAATTCTTGTCTGTTTTTTCCCCTAACAATGACATCCACTTTCACATGGCCTTTCATGGTTTTACGAAGTACTTTTGTATATGTACTCTGACTGCAAAACTTCCCTGACCGCCCCTGGATGAAGGTGTCCCTCAATGTGCTCACAGTAAGGGCCCAGGGTAAGGCTGGGTTGTGGGAGGGAGGCGAGAAAGACTTTGGCTCACTACCTCCCACAATCACCACCCATGCCCACTGCCACCAAACCATGTCACAGAAACCAAAGAGCCAAGGATCCAGAACGAGGAGCTCACTACATACACCACAGGGCAGACCCCTGGATTCGATCTCTCTGAGAAGCCCGGAGTCACAGCTGGGGACGTATCCCATGGTGGGGACCAAGCCCCCGAGAGCAGAATCCACGACCCCAGGCTCCCAGGAGCTCTGTAAATGCTCTTCTGTCTGATTAGATCGCTATGGCCATTGGGATGATGGGCCTGGGAAGGAGAAAAGACACAGGGCACGACGTTCTGCCAAGGTCCCTGGCCACAACCCCGGGGCCGGCAATTTATTAGCGGGACAGGCTGTTACCATACAGACTCTGGTATCACAGGCGCAGCCTTGTCCAGCAACAATGCTGCCTTTCAAATTGTTTTCCGCCTGGGACACTGGATTTATAAACTGAACTGGGGACGCCTTGTTCTAAGTGGGCCTGGTTTAGGAGTATCCTGATAAGATAAACACAGATAATGACCTGCTGTGTGCGGGGGGTGCTTTTATATGTGTTTCCATGTCCGCACTTACATGCATACAGCCTGACGTCTGCAGGCTGCTTCTCAGATCAAAGGGAGAAGAAGGAAAAAAAAAAGAAAGAAAGCCATTTTCTGGATCTTGTTCCAGAAAGGAAGTTGGATGTAATTATAAGATGTTAGGTTTGTTTCTCTCTAAACAGCCCAGAAATGAATTGATCTGGTTACTCCCCAAAGCGGGGGGCTTTAAAGCTGTGTCCAATGCGTTCAGCGTGGTGGGGCAGGGGTGAGGCTAGTGGCCATCGCCGGTAATCGTTGAAGCTGGGTGACACTCCCATGGGGTTTATTAGTCTCCTGTCTTTAGGTATGTTTCCACATTTCCATAATAAAAGCAAAAAATAAAACCAGGTAAATCCAATGAATACTTACTGAAGCTGGTGATGGGCATAATGAGATTTATTATAACGTTTTCCTTCCCATATGTTTGTTTAAAACTCTCCAGGGTAAAAGTGGCGGGGAAGACTTTGGCTGAAAGGTAATGCCTAAAAACCCCTTTCCTCGAATTCATTCATTCATTCATTCAACCAATATTTCTTTGTGCCACATTTGTGCTGAGAAACCGCATCGGAGGGGACGGGGGGGGGGGTCCCTGACTCCCCAGATCTGATTATCCCCAGAGTGCAAATATTCCTCCAGGGTGAACATCTGGCCGGGCTTCCAAGGCGATGAAGGCTACCTTTGGGGGGGATCTGTGGAGGGGGAATGCGATCCCTCCAGACTTTGCTGGGAGTTGGTCCAGACTTTGCTGGGAGTTGGGAGGAGGAGGGAGCAGCTCTGGCCTGGCCCCTCAGAAATCGTCTGTTACAACTGAGAATTCTGGAGCAGGACAGAGGGGATAGGTTTCAGGGAGCCCCCAAAATGTGTGACGGGATCCATTCATTCACGTCACTTTCCAGTAACAGCCACCCCCTGGGGCTGAAAGGCATTTTCCAGGAGGGTCCAATGCACCTCTCCCCTTGGGGGCCGTGCTAGCGACACTTAGGACACAAGGACACACAGCTGTCTTTGCTGTTTTCAAAGCTCTCTGGGGACGAAGCACCGTCGAGATCCAGGCTGGCCAGGGTGGCCGGGGCTGCGAATGTTCTCAGTTTTAGAGCAGGGGACAAAAGCCTTCTGTGCTGCTCTGTGCTCTCTTGACTATACCGCCCGTGATTCATCGTCCCTGGCCCCGGCACGGGCAGCTGAAAGCCTGGAATGACCAGATTTCTGGGTTGCCACGTATGTGCAACCTTCGGGAGGCCGTTTTCAGAACCTGGGTTTTGGTGGAGTCCCACATCTAACAGTCAGTCCACAGGAAACCCTGTGGGGGAGTCGGCTGGCTCTGGAGCCCCTCCTTGGATGTCTTACCCAAGGCCATGCAGGAAATGAGCTACAGGGTCTCTCTGAGAACAGGTCTTGGGAGAGGAAGGTTAGGGATGTGGAAATCCCGGCTTCAGGTCACGGGTCCCCAGGGCCCTTCTAAGGCCGGAGCACGAAGATGTCACTGGCTTCTCTGGCAGGAGAGAGGCATGGTTTCGGCCAGCTGCCTTTTTTTGTAATTTAAAGCTCATATTTTGCATCTGTGATTGTTCTCATGCATTTAGCTGGGACAGGGAACTTGGTTCAGGTTTTCTTGATAGTTTGGGATGCAGAAGTGACCCAAGTCTCAGAATCACAAATCGTTTCTCTCCACCTGGGGGACTCTAAGGTGTCAGGGGGGGACATCTAGCGCATCAAAAACCTAGAGGCATTTATTGGTTTCTGAGCATCTCCTCGAGACAATACCACAAAAGTGGGGCTGGGGCTGCCGGGGAAGGGGCCGGGGAAGTCAGGATGGCACTGCCCCTGTCCCCGGGTCCCACCCTGAGCTGAGCAGACCCAACAAGGGGAGAGAGGGCCTCGGAGCCGACGTGTGGGGCCCCCCTGCAGAGTGGGAAGCCTGGGGCTGCTGCTGGAGCACGGATGTCCCAGCACGGTAGGGAGGGACACTCTCACATTCCATCCCAGCGGCACAGCGTGGAAACTGTGGAAGAACTGGCCACATCTTGCCGTTCTCATCCAGATGTTTGGCACGATTTCGGCATTACCCCAATGCCTCCCAGGAGGTTAGCGACCTGGAGTGCTGCCTGGAGAGAGGGAGGCGTGGAGGACGCTGGCCAAGCCTCTGAAGTGTGGTTCTGCAAGAGACTGGGAGCAGCTGGTCCCTTTACGCTGGGGGAGGGTGTGCGCAATGGTTTCGGCGGGGGGGGGGGGGCTAAGTAGGAAGGCGTTGGGGCCAGTGAGGGCTTTTTTGGAAGATGGTAAGTAACGCCTTTAGCGGAACACAGGCCTTTCTTGGCGAGAACACAGGACTCATCTACCCTGCACGCACTAATGCATGCTCTACGCATTTATACCAATCTGCATTCGACTTCAACTCTGTTCTTCTGGGTCCGAGGATGGGAGCCTACTGTTTTTAATTTAACCAGCACCTGGCACAAGCCTGGCACACAGTAGGCCTTCAAGTGTTGGAAAGATGTACCACCTGGGATGATGGTTTTCAACCAGGGAGATCTGGGCCCCCCAGAGGACATTGGGCAGGGTCCAGAGACATCTGGGCTCCCAACAGTGGGAGGGGTGCCTCCGATACCTGGTCTGGAGATACTGGCCAACAGCCTCCAATGCATAGGCTAGTCCCCATGACAAAGGGTAATCTGTCCCGAAGACGGATGGAGCCCCATTCTGGTGATCGCTCTTGCACACAAGCCTGGGAGAGTGTGTGGATTTCTCCTTTTCAAGGCACTTTAGGAATGTATTCCAGCTGTCCTTATGGGTTTTGGAGTCTGGGGCGGGGGGTGGCAAGAGAGACTTAGACGGACCGCTTGGTCCCTTAAGCTCTGTCATCACCCCGTGTCACCAGGCTGCGGACCATCGCATCTCCATTCTTCTGCCTCTTCCTCCTGCTCGGGTTTGCTGCCCAGGTTTTCCCCGAAATGTTAGGGGGTTTCCGTCAGCAGTGGATCCTGTCCAAACCGTAAGGCAGTGAAAAGTCCCTCCCATGGAATTCATGTTCCTGTTGTGTCTGTCCTCCAAGAGGGAGAGAGACGACAACACAAAGCCTGCATATCAAAACGAAATCCCTCTGGGCACAAGCCCCAACCTGTAGCAACTTTCCTGGCCAAGTCGTGATGTGCAGAGCTGATGGCCTTTTCGTTAGAGCAGTTCCGTGGGGGCAAGAGGTGGGAGGGCTGTTAGGATAAGAACACAGTGAGCAAAAGAACGCCTTGGAAGGAGCATTTTTCCTGCAGGGTGGAGGTGACGTCAGCTGGGGTGACACCTGAGGGTCAGGCTCTCAGGGCATCTCTTGCCCAAGGGCCCCTGGTCATGCCTGGGTCTTGACACCAGGCCCGGGAAGCATACAGGGTCAGAGTTCCTTGCTCCAAACGACTCTTCTGATGTGCTAAATAAAGTAGCTTTCCTATGGCCACACTGAGTCCGAGTTTAAATCCTTCTCAAGAAATGGTGACATCCCATTGCCAAAAAGACAGACTCAGGGTTTTTAGACACCAAGACCCCGAATGAATGCCTCCTGCTACCATGTCTCTTTGGGACAGGCTTGGAAATTAACTCTGATGATCCCTATAGACAGAGGAATCCACTTCGTAAGAGTAAAAGCGATTATTTTTCCTACAGAGTACCTACAAGACGCAAGACACTGCTCAGAGCAATTGACATGTACTAACTCATTAATATAAAGGAGATCATCTGATTGTCCCCAATTTACAGATGAGGAAACCAAGGCACAGAGGTCCAAGTATCTTATTCGTGGCCACCAGGCTAGTCAGTGGCGGAGCATAGACTAGACTCAGGGATGGTGGCTTCAGGGTCTGGGCTCTGCTACCTCCCTGGAGAATAAAGCCCCAAGTCCTCAGTTGTTCAGACTAAAGAGGTAAAGGAAGGCACTACACTCACAGGTCCTGGGAAATAACAGTAAAAAGAGGACGTGAGTTTGTGATGCACAGGACAGTTCATGAAGCCCATTTCTTACGATCTCCAGTGGGTCCTGCAAGGCCCTCAGTCTGATGGTGGCCCCTGGGCAGGCCAGGACACTGCCCCAGACAGCCAGAGCAGAATCTCTGCAGTGTGTTCCATCCAAGAAGGACCAATGGAGTCAAGCAGGAAGGACCAAGAGGATGAAGCCCCCCCTCTTGGACAGACCAGGCAGCTCCCCCTGGGGAGCCCTCCTTGCCTGCTCTCAGACCGTAGGGGTTTGACCAAGGCTCCATTCTGGGCTCCAGGAAGCAGACTATGATCCTACTCTGGTAGATGACAGTCATTGGTTCAAATGGTTCAACTTGGGATGAGCTGGTTTAATCAGACCTCAAGGGAGTTACTGAGAGGAGATGACCTTATTTCTGTTGAACTTGAACCTAGGAGGTTCACAGGGCTGCAGCTGTCAGCAGGAGGCTATCCCACCACCATAGAGAACCTGAGAATCAGCCAACATTGAGGACAGCAGAACCTAAAGAGAGAAAAATAACCAGAGGCCTGATGATATCATTGATGCCCTGGACCAAACCGTGCCTGAAGTTGGCCAGAATCCCTGGACTTTTCAGCTCTGTGAACCAGTTAATTCTCTTTTTAGCTTAGGACAATAGGAACTGTGGTTCTGTTTCTTACCAATGACATAAATGAACCCTGAGAATATCTCGTTAAAACAGCTGCACAAGTACACTACGCTGGGAATGGCATATGTTGGGAACAGAGCGAGGAAAAGGTTGGTCATCAAGATCCCTGCTCCCTCCCCCCAGACCTGTACATGAAAGGAGAAGACAGACTCTAGGAAAGCATGGGCAACATGGTTGACTTTATGGGAACTGTGCTGGTCGGCAAGGTGACCATCTGTGGATGTCGTTAGCAAATTCATGGGATTCGTTCCCGTGTGAGCTGTTCGAGGAGCTCTCCCGACTGTCTCATCCACAGCCACGTTGTTCCCTTGATACCAACTGGCATTTGCAGTTACAGGCTCTGGGTGACAGGTTGGATGGATAAGGGTAGACGCCCTCTACCTGAAGGTCAGCGTAAAGGGCTTAGCATCCCAGCAGATGGAACCCTGGCCCGTTTCCTCTACCTGAAGGTCAGCGCAAAGGGCTTAGCATCCCAGCAGATGGAACCCTGGCCCGTTTCCTCTACCTGAAGGTCAGCGCAAAGGGCTTAGCATCCCAGCAGATGGAGGGCTGTCGGCTCTGTGGCGAAGGCTGGGCCGTGTGTTTACTAAAGCAAAAAGCTCTTCCGTGGGCCATTTGCTTTACGAATCCCAGGCTGAGAACATCCAAACAGAGTAAAAATCAAGCAACTCATGACATCCTCCCAGTGATTCTCTTCTCCATATATTGTTCAGCCCCCAGAAAGCCCTCAGTAATTTTCTGTTCCCCAAGACACACGGCCTCCAGCTCTGTGCCCTCCCTGGGAAGTCTAATTTGAATGCAAGGGACCCACGGGGCAGATGGGGCCCCAGGTGTCTGTGGGCTGCTGGAACAGCCGAACAGCTGCCTGCCGACACCCCGGGTTTCAGATGTGGGGCGCCACTGTTTGTTTCCCCGCTGACTGCATTACTCATGCCTCATTTGTCCACTGCCCTGAAACAATCTTTTCGGGATGCATTTGGAAACCCGAGTCTCTGTGGTTTGTCTGGGCTGGTTTCTATTTGTAGAGAAGGAGAGTTTGCTTGTCTAGGGCGCAGAGAGAAATGGGCTCTGCAGAAGTCACGAGACGCTTGGTTTCCTGGAGGGGTCTTCGGGAACCCGGACTCCACACAGAACGCCTCTGTTCCCTCGGGAAGCTCCCAGTGGAACGGAGGGGGAAATCTTGCCAAATCTCTAGTGTCCACCAGCGATTCTTAATTCTCAGAGAACTCTCTGGCAAAGAGAGATCAGGGAACACACCGCAAGCCTAAAGGGCAGTGGCAAGCAAATAATTACCGAGTCTGTTGGTAAACAGACCCAGAGAAGACAGATGCGATCAGCTTGCTCACTCTTGCCTGTCAGACAGAATTTAATACCATCCTGTTTCTGTTTTTCTTCCCCCCATGACCCAAGTTAGAGCTTGCTTAATTTCTGTTTACAGTGCGGGTCTCGCGGGGATGGAGGGAAAGAGAGGTCGCCGGAGGAGGGGGAGGGGGAAGACGAGGGGGGAGGACTTACCTTCTCAGGGAGAACGCCCTAGAGACCCGTGCTACTTAAGCCTGAGTATAAAAGAAACCTGAGGAGCCGAGGCCTCAACCCAGCCCCATTAAGTCGGAATTGCTGTAGGGGAGGACCCTGGTATCAGTATTTTAAAGCCCCAGATGACCCCAACAGGCGGCCAAGGATTAGATCCAGTGCTCGAGAGCTATGCTACCCAATATGGCAGCCATGAGCCACGGGCGCCTACTGCGCATCTGAAACATGGGAAATCCAAATGGAGACGTGCTGTAAGTGGAAAATGCACCCCACACTCCCAAGAGCTAGCATGAAAGAGAGAACGTAAGCCATATCGTCACTAATAATTTTGTTGCACTGAACTACACCATCAACAATTCCGTTACGTTGCTTGCAGCTGAAGTCTGTCCCGAGTGAGAAAGTGTGTATGTGGAGAGGCAGGAACATGTGGGCGTTGCTGTGGGGCAGGTCAAAAATCTATAAGGAGCCACTCAAGGAAGAGAAAGACCAACTTAAGACAGCATTATTTCCATTTATATGGGACATATAAATGATCTAAATCATTTCCCTCGGCACAGTCACACTCACATTCACGTGGTATGTTTGTTCTTAGTATATCAGGGTTAGGCCACGTCTCATTTTCTTTCCACCAAAGAAAACATTTTTAGGAAGGCAAAGGCTACAGCTTGGAACGACGGTTTCCGAGAAAAAGACAAAGTTCAGTGTTGAAAATTCTTTTTATCCATTCTTTTCAAATGTGGCAAAAGATACCCTCAAAGTACAACTGGTTTAAACAATAAAGTTTTCATTAGCAAGAGGCGAGTCAATAGAATTTAAAGATAAACACACAATCAATGATAGTCTCTGCACAACAATGATGACCCATATGGTAATAATCTTGTGTCAGACATGGTGGTCAATTTGTGTGCTGAGGCCGGTGTAGGAGACCAGTCTGCTCCACCCCAATTCCCTGTGATCCTGCCCGAATTCTGAACCTTGGCAGAGAATTTCTTGAGCAAGCCCAGAAATTCTCAGGTGTGATGGTTCATTTTATGTGTCACCTTGACTAGTCCATGGAGTGCTCAGTTACTTGGACGAATACCATTCTGGTTGTTTCTGCAGGGGTGTTTTTGGATGAGATTAACATCTTAAATGGTAGACTAAAGCAAAGTGTCCTCTATAGTGTGGGTGGGCTGCATCTAATCAGTTGAAGGGACTGAGAAGAAGTAAAAATCGAACCCTCCCCAGAGTAAGAAAAGATTCTCCAGCAGACTGCCTTTGGGCCAGAATGGTACCATTGGTTCTCACACCTGCCAGCCCACACTGCACGTTTGGACTCGCTAGCCTCCATATGCACATGAGTCAATTTCTTATAACAAATCTCTTTCAGTTTATGTACACATTCTATTGGTTCTGTTTCTCTGGAGAACCATGACTAATGTAATGGGCCATTCCTAAAGTCTCACCTGCAGCTGGTTACCTCCTAACATCAAGAATGATCTCAGACTGCTCGGAAGTAGAGACTCAGTTTCTCTCCGTGGTGGCTGGACCCACAGCAGGGCCAGTGCCCACGTGCCCCTGGCTAGACCCACAGACGCTGCCTGGGGGGATGGGTAATGCAATTCGGAAGCATGGGGGGAGGTGGGCTTGGACCAAAGAAGCCAGGGATGAGAAGGTATTATGAGATAAATCACGTGCACATTTCTTCTCTCACCCCCTCTGCACCTGCCAACAGGCTGTTCTGAGACTCAGCAGTCCCATTCCATTTCTTTAAAGCAGTTCTTCATAACCATGACTGAGCGTCCAGATTTACTTTTTTGAGAAGCTACGGCCAGCTCAGCAATACGCCTCAGTTTACTTTCTCGCCTTCCTCGTGCCATTCATCTCCTTTCCCCCTCACTCTGCTTCTCCGGGAGTAACACCTCCCAATACATTTTAGCATGTAAACTTTGCCTTGCGCTCTGGTTTCTAAGAAATCCAGGCTAAGACAATCAGCCTTTTTCTTTTCTTTTTAAAGATTTATTTATTTATTTATTCTTGGCGAGGTGCAGGAGAGAAAGTCTTAATTAAGCAGACGCCTTCCAAGGAGCCCAACATGGGGCTCAATCTCGCGACCCTGAGATCATGACCGGAGACAAAACCAAGAGTCAGACACTTAACCGACCATGCTACCCAGGCACCCCAGCCTTTTTCTATTTAAAGCCATTTGCATGCCCAGGAAAGACCTGGGCTCTTTTTTGTTTCGAGTGCCCAGAAGGATTGGATCAGGAGCGGGTACCTGGTCCAAGGTGAACAGGTACGTAGACTGCTCTTCAGCCTGTTGAACACAGATGAGCGGAGCCACGTATCTTTTCTCTTAGAGTTAATTAAAATTTGACAAAAAGAGGTGTATCCAGAGAAGGAGGAGAAGGGGGAGGGGGAGGAGGAAGGAGAAATAAGGAGGAGGAGGAGGGGGAGGAGGTGGAGGAGGAGGAGGAGATGTTCTAGGCCCAACTCAGTTGTTTATGAGGCTGCGGGTTTTCCTGCTCCGAATTTCCTGTGTCCTTTCAATGAACGTCCCTTTTCACTCGAGCTAGTTTCTGATCAATCTGAATTTAATTCCATTATAAGTAACCTGCTTTTTCTATCTGGATGGGTCTGTGACATTTTATTTATTACTGTAATACAGAAAAATTTCCAGGGTATGCCTAACTATGAGTTTCTTTTCACTAAATTCAGCTGAAATGTGGTAAGCCCTCCTGTGCTTATCCTCAGATATCCCCACCACCCCCCCAAACACAGCCAGTTCCCAGAAGTTATATTTTTTACTTATACATAGATTGTTAGGTTCCTGTTCAAATTGATCTGGCTGCTTCTCTGGGAACCTACAGAAATCTCAGGGCAACCTATTCTGCCGACCAAACTGATTATTTACCATGTATATCATTTTAATCTACTGCTTCCCTCTTCTCACTTTTTTAAACAGAAAGGCAACATGGAGAGAACATTCGCAGGCTGGCTTGGCTCCAGTTTAAACCTTGGATAGGGCCCTACCAGAACGCAGTGTGATTCTAAGGTTTGAGTTTTCAGTCTGCTTTGAAAGATTTCCAGTGCTTTGCTTGGTGATATGAGGAACCTTCCGCAGAGCTTAAAGGTAATCCTCCCCTGGAAAGCCGTAGCACTTCCTCGTTTCTCCATCTACAAAGACCCTCGGTCAAAGGATACGCTTTCACGTAGTTAACTCAACCGCAGAGGGAAACAAATTGAATTTTTCACCTTGAAAGTCAATACCACGGGGTCACAGCTGACATGTGATCGGCAGTGGGATGGGACAGGCCAGGAAATCCAGGACCAACAATACGGACAGGTGGGAGGAGTGGGGGGCGGTGAGGTCAGTTGGTATCAGGATAGGATGTCCAGGTGGGGAAACAAAAGTCTGGATTCTGGCGTAAGGGGGCCGTGGGAGCAGGCAGCACCAATGAGGAAGGACGAGTTAGCAGCTCAAAATTCAAGCAGACAGGACAGCCCGAAGAATCCAGGTAAAGAGAAAGGTGGAAGAGAAGAAGAAGCTTCAAGCAGGCAGAATATTCCATCAGAGCCCGGACAATGGGGCCCAGCGTCCACGGAATGAGAAGTGAGGACTTCTGTACCCACAGAGCAGGGGGGTAACGGGGTCAGAATCCAAACTGGAAGAATTCAGAGCCAGAGACCTGAAGCCCAGGTCACAAAGGGAGTAATGAGGTGCCAAGCGCAGGTGAGGCATCCGAGAGCAGGTCTCACCTCGATACTGAACACGTATCTTACAGAGCAGGAACCACTCCTGTATTCTTGGACCAGCAGGTGGATGGGAGCATTTCTGAGGGTAGGTGCCCGCTGCTCTGGATGGACAAAGTGGAGGCTGTGGACCACACTTATCTTCAGACAGATTAGCAAGTGCTAGGTCATCAAGGGTGAGACCTAAATGGTTCTCATACCGCGATCTTGCCGGACAGATTCGTCCTTCTCTTCTTCCTCCCTTGGAATCTCAGTCTCTGTGAGAGGCACTAACATTTCCCAGCTGTACAAACCCCCCCCCAAAATGGGCGGTTTTCTAGTTGTTCTCATCTCCTACATTTAAGTGGACTACAAGTATTACCCCGACACCAAAACGAGACAAAAATATCACAAGAAAATAAAACTAAAGACCAATATCTCCTATGGATATGGACAGAAAATTCCTCCATCAAGTTCTAACATATAAATCTAGCAACACGTAAAAAAAGATTACACATCAGAAGCAAGTGGGATTCATCCTCGGAATGCAAGGTGGGTTTTATTTATTTATTTTTTATTTTTAAGAGTTTATTTATTTATTTGACAGAGATCACAAGTAGGCAGAGAGGCAGGCAGAGAGAGAGAGTAAAGGAAGCAGGCTCCCTGCCGAGCAGAGAGCCCGACGCGGGGCTCGATCCCAGGACCCTGAGATCATGACCTGAGCCGGAGGCAGAGGCTTCAACCCATTGAGCCACCCAGGTCCCCCCAAGGTGGGTTTTAAATATCTGAAAATCAATGCAATATTCTATGTCATAGGATAAAAGGGGGGGAAACCTGCAATCATTTCAAAAGATGCAGGAAAAGCATTTGACAGAATCCCAACACCCTTTCATGATAAAAACCTTCAACAGACTAGGAATAGAAGGGAACTTTCCTGACCTGATATAAAGCATCTATTAAAAATCCACAGCTAAGGGGTGTGTGGGTGGCTTAGTGGGTTAAGACTCTGCCTTCGGCTCAGGTCAAGTTCCCAGGGTCCTGGGATCGAGCCCCACATCGGGCTCTCTGCTCAGCAGGGAGCCTGCTTCCCTCTCTCTCTCTCCATGCCTCTCTGCCTACTTGTGATCTCTGTCTGTCAAATAAATAAATAAAATCTTTTTTAAAAAAATCCACAGCTAATATCACACATGGTACTTAATGGTGGAAGACTAAATGCTTCCCCCTAAGATCACGAACAAGACAAAGATTACCGCTCTTACCACTTCTATTCAACATTATCCTGGAGGTCCTAGCCAGCAATAAGATAAGAAAAATAAATGCGACATCTACATTGAAAAGGAAGAAGTGAAATTATCTCTGCTTAAATATAACGTAAGCATATATATAGAAAATCCTAAGCAACCCACCAAATAGTATTAAGAGGGCTAATAAATGAGTTCAGAGAGGCCTCAGGATACAAGATAAATATACCCCAAAAAGGGGTATTTCTGTACGCTAACAATGAGCCATCTGAAAACTAAATTAAAAAAATTCTATTTATAATATCATTAAATAGAATTTGAAAAATCTCTAGGAATAAATTTAACCGAGGAGGTGCAAGACTTGTACACCGAATTACAAAACTGAAAGAGAAAGTGAAGACCAAAACGAATGGAACGACATCCCTTGATCATGGACTGGAAGGCAATATCGGGAAGACGACAGCCCTCCCTGAATGGATCTTCAGATTTAATGCGAAGTCTTTCAAAATCTCAGCTGATTTTTTTTCTTTTGCAGTAACTGATAGGCTGACCCTAAAATTTATATGGAGGAACCAGGGACACAGAATTGCTAATGCAATCCTGACAGGGAAGAACTAAGCTGGAGGCCAACACTTCCTGAATTAAACATTTACTACAAAGCTGCAGTAAAGCTGTGAAGTACTGGCATAAGGACAAACACAGAGATGAATGGAATGTAGTTGAGAGTTCAGGGGAAAAAAGAAAAAACAACCCTCCCATTTATAGTAAACTGATTTGCCAGATCAACTCAAGGGGAAAAGAAGACCATTTTCAACAAGCAGTACTGGACGATTGGACATTTACGTGCGAAAGAATGAAGTTGAACACCTATCTCCTACCATGTACAGGTACGGATTCAAAATGAATTAAATACTTTAACAGCCCGAACTATAAAACGCTTAGAAGAAAATGAGTTAATCTTTATGACCTGGCATCAAGCAATGGATTCTTAGCTATGCCACCAAAAGCACGAACAACAAGAGAAAAAAAAGAGATACAATGGGGGTGCCTGGGTGGCTCAGTGGGTTAAGCCGCTGCCTTCGGCTCAGGTCATGATCCCAGGGTCCTGGGATCGAGTCCCGCATCGGGCTCTCTGCTCAGCAGGGAGCCTGCTTCCCTCTCTCTCTCTCTCTCTCTGCTTAGTTGTGATCTCTCTCTGTCAAATAAATAAAATCTTAAAAAAAAAAAAAGAGATACACTGAACTTCATCAAAATGTTTAAAATTTATACTTCAGAGAACATCTTCAAGAAAGTGAAAAAAACGACCCATACAGAGGAGAACATACGCAAGTCACGTATGTGATAAATGACTTGGATCAAATGCATCCACAACTCTTACCACTCAATAAGAAAGTCACTTAATCCAGTGTAAACACTGGGCAAAGGACACTAATAGACATCTCCCCTAGGAAGTCATACGCACGGCCAAGAAACACTTGGAAAGATGCTCAACGTCATTAACCATCAGGGAATCCCACAGGAGAACCACAGTGGCATCCCCCTCCCCCCCAGGAAGGCCATCGTCCAGTCAGACAGCAAGTGCTGGTTAGGGTGTGAGAAATTGGAACCCTGCTTTCCTGCCGGCGGGAACGGAAAATGGTGCCGCTGCTTTTGGAAGACAGTGTGGCGGCTCCTCAAATGTTACACGCAGATCGACCATACCAGCCAGCGACTCCACACACGGTATCCACCCAACAGAAGTGAAAATAGTGAAAACCCGCACACAAACGGTCCCCGCAGCACTCTTCACAATGGTCCCAAAGCAGAAGCAGCCCAAATGTCCATCAGCGAATGAATGGATAAACCAAATGTGTACGGTACCTCCGTACCCCGGAGTATCATTCGGCCATAAAAAGAAGCAGAGTCCTGGTACGTGCTACAGCACGAATGAACTCGGTAAAAGCTAGTTTCAACCGAGTGGAAGATGCCCCTTGCAGAAGTCTGTGTTACATGATTCCGTGTACATATACATACCTGCAATGTCCCCAGCAGGAAAGTCTACAGAGAAGAAAGCATTTTAGCAGTTGCCAGAGATTGAAGGGTTGAAAAGAACCAGGGAGCGGGGAGTGATGGCTGAAGGGTACAGACCTCCTTGTTGGGGTGATGGAATGTTCTAGAATTGGTTGTGGTGATGGCTGCATAACTCTGTAAATATACTAAAAATTGTACATTATAAAAATGGGTGAATTATATGCTGTGTGAATTATATCACAATAAAACGGTTACAAAAATGTTATTAGGTATATTTATAGTGGTTATAATAAACGTTAATTTCTAAGCCGTTGTCGGGCCCACTGAGAGGCATGCTCTGTCAGGTACATTTTTTATTTTGGCTTTCAGTCGGGGAACGGGCCCCAACGGGTCACATGGAGTTACTGAGATGTCCACACACTATAGGGCACGCCAGTCATAGCGATGACACCGCGGTCACATTTAACGACATAAACTGCTTATGTGTCACTAACAGCAGACAGCATGAAGGACGTGAAGTCAGAACAGAGAGACATGCTCTCCCAGCGGCGAGCCAGACCGTGGAGAAGCTTCTATTTCACCCTGCCTTTGCACGCCCCAGCCACAGGTAAAGGGACACAGCCGCAGCCATAAACATCCACGGCCCTGCTGCTGAGCACGTCCATGGCTACACAGCGGAGCCACGCCCGAGACCTTGACCTTCACTTCTATGTACTTGAGGCAACCCCTTTTTCACAGATGCAGAAACTGAGGCATAGAGAAGAAAGCACGTGTGTGAACGCTGTGTTTAGGCTCCAAGGAGCAAGACCCCGTTGTGTTTACGGAGCTGCCACCCCAAAACTGGCAGGAAGGTGGGACCCCCCCCCGAGGCCTGCTACACGCACTTCCTGTTACTACCCCAGGTTCAGATCTGGGGTCACGGAGCGTCCCACCTACTTGAAGAGGAGGAAACATGGCTTGATGCGGGAAGCCAACAATGAAAGGTTCGTTTGGCCAAACAACAGACAGAAAAGTCTGGAATCACAGATCTTTACACACACACATACTCAAAACCACCTCCCCTGGCCTCATTGTATCCCTCACCCTCACTTTCTCTCCCCAGTTCCTTTCTGCTCCCCCTGGTGAAGGGCCAGGAGAACAGCGCAGCCACTCAGGGGCCCCGGCACCAGGAAGGTCAGGTCGGAAACACACGCCCGAGCATTGGGTCAGAGTCAAGGGCTTGGGCCCTGGGAGCCTGTGAGGGTCTGGACTCCTCCAGGGAGAACCCCTGTGCCCAAGGGGGCCCAATAAGGGGCAAATAAGAAACGCCGGGCAAAGTTCCTTAAAAAATAAAAAAATCAAATGTCCCTGTGATCGATCCAGTAATTCTACTTCCGGGGAGACGCAGAGAAGAATTGAAATCCAGGTCTTGAAGAGATATCCGTGCTCCCACGTTTGTAGCAGCCCTAACACGGCAGCCAAGAGATGGGAGCAGGCCGGGCGTCCGTGGGCAGACGAACGGATACCCAAAATGTGGTCTGTACTGACGGCGGAATATTATGCAGCCTTGAAAAGGGAGCGAGTTCTGACCTGCTGCCCCATGGATGCATCCTGGCGACCTCAGGCTCTGTCACAGAGACAACAGACCGTGTGACTCCACTCGTATGAGGTGCAGAGTGAGTAGTCAAGTCCTAGGGACAGACAGTAGATGGGTGGGGGGCTGGGGCGGAGGGGAGGGGGGCTGGAGGGTCTCTTGTTTCACGGGGACAGAGTTTCCATTTTGTAAGACGAAAGAATTCTGGAGAGGGATGATGGTGACGGTTGTTCAACAAGGCGACTGTACTAAGTGCTGGACTGCACACCGGAAACGGTTAGGACGGTGGATTTTTATGCTCTATATGCATTTTAGTACAACGAACAATTTTTAAAACAAAATGAAACACCATGACGGGCTGAGAGAGACTTTTTTTCCCCCTATTCTTTTTTTCAAAAAGATTTTATTTATTTATTTGAGAGCATGCAACAGCACGAGTTGGTGGGGGGAGAGAAGCAGCAGCAGGAGAGGCCGACTCCGCACTGAGCGGGGAGCCCCAGGCGGGACTCGATCCCAGGACTCTGAGATCATGACCCAAGCTGACGGCGGACACTTCACCGACTGAGCCATCCAGACGCACCCCACCCCCAACCTTTTGTCTGCTTTTTGAACAAGGGACCCTGCATTTTCATTTTTTATAAAGTCTTGAATTTTACGTAATAATCTGGCCTCGTGGAAAATAAAGCTGGCGTTTCCTTCCTTGTCACTCGTCTGTAATGAAATGCTCACCTTAGGTCAGAGACTCGGGCTGGGGAAGCATATTCCCTTTCTTGGGGGACAGCTGAAACGGGGGGCAGGGGGGCCCTAAGCCCCTCTTCCCTTCCCCCTTTTCCTTCTAGAGCCGCGGCTCTCACACTGGCGCACTGCACGGGGGAGTGTGCTCAAAATGCTGTGTTGGGGCCTGCCCCGAGCCCATGTGTCTGAAGCAGGGCTGTGGAACCATCCTCTGGATGGTGTCTGGGCTGGGACTGTCCCACCAGGTCCCAAGCCAGGGCTCAAGAAGCGCTGCTCTGGAATCCGGAAAGGAGAGACGCGATAAACCCCGACTTCTTCTGCCTCCTCTGAATACCAAGATGCTCGCTCTGCCTCGCTCCCTTCAAGAAACCATTCTCAGGAGGGCACTGGCTTCCTAGACCAGATGCGGCCCCTCCCTGAGGCTCCAGTGATGCCCCTCCCTCTGCTGGCTTCATTCTGTTCGTGGCTGGTGGCCTGGGGGGCACCCTGGTGCTGGTCCCCTGACGAGCACCAGGGGTGCTAACTCTGCTGAGATCACCTGAGATCACGGGTGGTCCAGGGGGTAGCTGGCCGAGAGTGGCCGAGGCTCTGTGGCCAACGGACAGAAGGGGAGCTTTCCCAGGCCTCCCAGCTTTCCCCGAGTGCCATGTGGGGACACAGGGCATTTTGGCCTCTGGTCCCCAACCTGGCAGGTATGGGCTGATGTTAGTGAATAGGGCGGGGGGAGGCCTTTGGGCCCCCCGGATTATTTCCATATTCCTCTTGCACAAAAACGAGGCTGTCCCAGGTTGAATGCAAAGTTCTAAAAATCTTCACACTCGTAGGCTAAGGCACCTGTAACGTGGCCTCTTTGGCTTCCGCCAGCGCTTCCCCGAGCAGACGCGGGTCCTGAGCAGCCAGGCCCCAGGGGGCTCTGGAGCCCCACCTTGCTGGTAGGCAGGCAGGAGGTCCCCCCAGCAGGCAGTGGGGTGCAGGCCCAGCGCAGGTGGTCCGGGTGGGGCCCCCAGCCCCAGGTCTGGGCAGAATTAAAGTCCGACGGCCTATCAGATGGAACGACACCGAGGAAAGGAAATCTGTCTTTTAAGAACAAGCGACAGGGCTGATGACTGAACTCCCAAAGAATTCTGTGGTTGAACCTTTTTTTTTGTTGTTTGTTTTCTGGCACAATCTGTCTCTGTTTCTGAGCCGAGCGCCGTGCTCCCCGTGACAAAGGCGTCTTTCTTACGACGGTTTAATAGCTCCAAGACGGGGGACAGCCCTGACTCTCCCATGGGCCCATGTCTGACGGCGGCAGCTGAGCAGAGAAGAAAGCCACCGCTTTCCACCAGTGGTCCAAACTGAACCGAGGGAGACTTAAGGAATCCAACAAAACAGAAAAATAACCTCCTCCCGAAATAAAAGCGCAAGTTCCCGAGCGGGTGAGGGAAACACGCATCCAGATAGAGAACACTGTGGATCGGAAGCCACGCTCCGGGCCCCGCGTCCTCATCCGTGGGGGGAGGCGAAGAAAGCTGCGTCGGGTCTGGGGATGGAGAAGCGTGGATGGGGCGAGTGGAGACCCCACGTGGGAGTTCCGTGGCCGCCGGAGCCCTGTGCTGCGAACGGCGTAGCTTCAGACCAGAGATTTATTCTCCTGGTTTGGACCTTAACACACCTTTCTGGAGGGCACGATTCAACCACAACACCTTCGCTCAAAAAACCGGGGGCTCCCATCCAAGCAGCCGAGCACCTCCTCTTGTTCTAGGACCACGGGACAGGTAACTTGCTCTGTCTTCCCAGCGACACAGCCCAACCGTCCATGCTTTCCAGGAGGTGGGGTGGGGAAGTGGATCGTGACATCACGGCCACCCAGATGACCTCTGTCCCCTCTCTTCGGAGCTTTCTCCTCTCCCCAATTCCTTCCCTAGGCACCTGGCTGCACGGAGACACCAGGCAAGGGGCAAGGGTTCTTAGCGTGGCGACAGATGTCTGGAGAGATGCTCAGCATGACCTCTGACACGAATGTTTGCTGCCGGTGGCACCGTCTAGAAAGTCTGTCCCTCACTGTGGAGAGTGACATACATCTCTAATCCCAACAGGCCCAGGGAGACACGGTGTTCGAGGGGTGAATGATAATGGAATCACACCTCCTACGGCCAACTCGAGAGCATCTGCACAGGGTGTAGACGCTTTTTTACAACTAAGCTGCAACTCTTTTCTGCACCACTCTGGGGGGGTGGGGGGTCGGTCCTGAAGTCTGTGTGGTCACGGCAGGTAGGTGACTTGGGTGGGGGGAGAGGGCAGTGGCTTAAGGCACAAGCTCCAGAGCCAGGTTGCCAGGGTGCGAATCCGACCTGTGCCCTTCCCCGGCTGTGTGCTTCTGGCACATTCTGCACCTGTAAGATGGGGACAGCAGTTTCACAGGGGCCTCGAGGACCAGCGGATACGCAAGTTGAGGAACACAGGGTCTGCACGTGGAAAGCAGTTGGTCAGTGTCAGCTTTCACCACCACGGTTGCCAGAGGCCGAGGGCGGGGAGGTGGCTAATCACGGGCTTCTGCATTGGCCGGATCTCAGTTAAACCCTGTCTCCACTTGGCATAAGCACGGCCTCACAGAAAGTTCCCAGGCTCTGCAGCCTCATCCCATACTGGGATGGCAGTGGGGACTACGGCAGCCAACCCTAAGAGTGTCCCAAAGGCAGATGAACTGAAATGAAGGCCACCATCCCCACCCCCACCAAGCCAATCTCAAGCTCCCTCAGCACGTCTGCTCTGGAAAACACTGCTGCTCTCTGCCTCTCCTTACGGTGGGAGGTCAGACGGGGCAGTGACGGGCCCCTCCGACGCACCCACATGAGTGACTGCGTTCTGAGCAGGGAGGGAGGCGGGCACACTGCCTCCTGTCTGCAGGGCACCAGCTTCTCCCTGTTGGCCACACAAGGGGCCATTTATGCTGTGGCCCCCGCCTCCCCCACCACTGCCTCCAGCCACCCCCACCCAAGTCCCTGGCGACAGGGTTGGACATCTTGGCACAGGGGACTGTTCTCCACACAACGTGCACTCTGTTTAGCCTGCGGCGGGCTTCGGGGGAGGCACGGACCCTACAAAGCTCTTTGAGAACAGCAGTGTGGTTTCCTTGTGGCTTTCCCAGGGGCAGGAGACGACACAGACCTTTCTCTCCCCCGTTCCCATCGCCACCCCGTCCGTCCTCTTGCACAGCTTGGGACAAGCAACTCGAGGTCTGGAAGCAAGTCCATGGATTGTGGGACAAGGGGGAAGTGGCTCAGGCCCTTGGCAGGGGCTGTCCATTACGAACTATCTACAGAATTCCGGGCAGGCCGTCAACCCTCACTCCCCCCCCAAACTGTCCTGGTTGCAGAGTTGACCACGCAGAGTCTAAACCTGGGTCCTGTGCAGAAAACAGAAAAGGTGGCCCAGGCTGTATTCCAGGCAAGGGTGCAGGATGGAGAAAAGCATATGCCACACAATAAAGGCTGGGCAGTCCCAGGGCAAGGGACAGTGAGTGTGAAGACTCCGTGCTGAGACACAACCGCAAAATCAGCCGGAGAGGGCCAAGGGGAAATCAGGGAAAGGATGCTAGTCACGGGGCCCAGGACATAGGCCAAAAGAAGCAACGTCAGGACAAGCCACGCACACCTAGAGATGCCCACATTCCTGGCCTGGGGCCTCCAGGCCTGTGTGATCCCAGGGAGACTGCGGAACCCACTTTCGAACCAATTCTCCTTCTAGGGAGGCAAGGGGCTGGGAGCGCTTGTGCTGGAACCTGGGCTGGGAGGAATGGGCTGGGCATCAGTCTGGAGCGTCTGCAATGGGCAGGCCAAAGACACTATCATTGTTACTCCACTATGACTACTGATGATGATTACTGTTGTGGGAATTTGCAAATTAGGAAACTGAGGCACAGAACAAAAATCAACGTGTTCAGTTGGACGGCTAGCAAGTGGCAGAGCCAGGTTTCGAACCTGGGTGGTCTAGCTCCAGGATCCATTCTCTCAAATAGTCCACCTGCTCTCCTGGGTGCCGCGCTGGGGAGGAGCGGGTGCTGCACCAGCCCCCTGCTCCCCCAGATGCCTTCTCATGGGTGTCACGGTGCCCTGCGCATGCGAGCAGCTGTCGACAGGGGGCGCTCTACCCCCACCCCCATGAGCGACACCTGCTATCTTTCCAGACTTGGAAGCAGGTGCTCAAGTGTCTGGGGTTGACTGTGTGGCGGTTCCTTGCCTTCTCTCGGTCACACCCCAAACCCCATATCAGGCAAACAAGCCCACATTCTGTGTGTCTATATCTAGAATTACACCCTGTAATTCAGATGTGAGTTAAAAATGAATCTTTTCCCTATGATATTATCCTGCCCTGGAGCCCCTGTTTCCACACAGTAGCAGAAACAGAATTCATCAATTAAAAGGAAGTTAGTGCCTTCCGGTATCAGGTTCTCCTCCAAGAGAAGTTGTCGCTTTCTGGGTAATGCCAGGAATTCGAGTGTCAAGATCCCCGGCAAGACTTCCCTCTCTCGCCGTGCCTCCTCTCCAGGACGCTGCTGCACCCAGGGGAAGAGGACAGGGAAATACAAAGGAAAATATTTGCAAATATGCCACCACCATTTAGAGAAACTGATTTTCAACACAGATTACCACACTGTAAGCTTTTCAACAGAGCTTGTTACACAACCGTGAAATAAAGTGGATGGCCAAGCTCCCCTTGTCGGGCTGCCCAGGGGGGCTCAAACTCACTAATCTGTATGAAAAACACAATTACATTTCAGGTAGTGTTGAACAAGGTCTTCATGTTATATGTTGCTCTGAATTTGAATGGAGAGAGAGAGAGAGAGAGAGAGACAGATGAAGCAAAGTAAATTCCTATCTGGATGGTAGAAAGGACTTCGTTTTTTCCCTGAGTATATGAACAAATTTCTTCGGTGATAAATATGCCTTGAACAGAAAGATCCCTCCTTAAAGATCAGACTGACAGTGAGAGCCGGTGGTAGCGGCTTTCTCTCAATGTCTTTACTTTGCGAAACATGGAAGGTGGCAGTTCTGTGTCCATCTTCACATACACAGGGGACATTTTTATGTCCCATGAAGTCCAACAGTGCTGGGACCCCAGATACGAGCCACCCCTCTTCATGAAATGTCCACGGAAACTGCAGTGTGGTTAGTAAGAGTCAAGGACACGGCTGGATTGCCAGGTGCTTGCTCGCCCGAAGAGTCCTACCTGCTTGACCCGGAGGTACCACTGGACAGACAGTGTCCTGAAAGGAGCACATTTCCTAGTAATCCCTATGGGTGTTTTTCTGTCTCTGCAGCACCGTGTGTGTGGAGGGATGGGCATACGAATAGAAACACATGGCCGTCGGAGATTCATGTCAGAGAGTGTCCCCACCCTTCAAAGGAAACCGGCTTTCAGAGGGAGACATGTATCCCCTCTCTCGTGCCTGCAGGAGGGGATGAAGTACCGTCGCTGGCCTTCCTGTGAGGGTGCCCCAGCGCAGCTGACAGTCACCTGAGACGTGACGATGTGTGCCAGGAGAGGCGAGCAGAGGAGTGAAGAGTCCCGACTTCTAGAACACCCCCAAATCCATTGGATTTTTCTTTGTCTCCTTTCTGGTGGCTCTTTTGTTAAAATAATGTTACTTATCACAGTTGTCCTGAGAAGTGTGGAAAAGTCTGCCAGACACGTGGGTGAAGCCAGACTAAGATGAAATAGCTTCTCAAGGACAATCTCAGGTGACAGGCAGGTGACCAACAGACTTTCATTCCCCCACCTGTGTATCTCTCCATCCAGCCAGTGCTGCACGTGACGGCAGCAGGCCCCACGATGGGCACGTTCCGCAGACAGTTGGCTGGGAAGGTCCGGATTCTCGTCTCATCAGCTGGAGAGTTCTCAGATCTCCAGGGAACAATGACATTTGTTTGCACAGACCCGGGGACATGGAGGGCAAAGTATGTCCAAGAACGCCCCTGTCCCCTGAGAGGATAACTCGGCCAAAGAAAAATCCTGGCAGGACCAGGGGACAAAACACAGGAGCTGGAGGGGCCTTAATGACAAGACGCCTTTACTTTTTCATGCTTTTTGCCCCTCGCCGTTCTTGCTGCGAGCGTAAAGGCCCACAGGAAGGAAGAAGGGGCTGGGAAAGAAATGGAAGAGGAAAGTAAGAATGCCGGGGTTTGGACAAGGACCTGAAGAAGGAGCCCAGACCATTCCTTTCTCCGCGTCGCTTCCCAGCCCCCGGCCCTCCTGGCTCCCGGCCGCCCAGCCTCCTGGAGCAAGGCACCTGCAGACTGTTCTCCGGAGGCTGGTTCAGAGCCCCCAGATGTTCCCAGGATGGGAGGGGGACTTCCTGAGGTGCGACAATGACAAGGGGAAAAAAAGTATTTAAAAAACCCAACACAGAACCTTGCGGGGAGCGCTCGGGAACAGCTCTGCGGAGCGAACGGCTCTGCGATCGGCCTGAGGAACGGCTCCGTCCGCGTCTGGCTCGGTCCAAGGGTGTGGCAGGCTTTTAGGCTCATCCTCCTGACGTTCACGACCAGTATAATAACTTTTATAACACTGGTTTGTTTTTTTTTTTTTAAGTCACTAGGGAAATAAATGCGTTACCCCTAAAACACCCTAAAGAAAATGTTAACAGATTTTGGGGTGTCTGTCTGCACCGCTGCTTTCCTCCAGGTGCTGAGCAGACGGGCTTCCTGCTCCTTCCCTGTCGTTCCACATCTCCCCCTCCTCTCTGGGGGGCGGCTTGGCGGGGGTGGGGGGAGCCACACAAAAACTTTGTTGCTAAGCAGACGCTGGAAAATAAGACCGTGGGGAAGAGCCCTCCTGCTGAGCCATCAGCTGGAATATAAAGACATTATGAAAACTATAAACTTGTATCTATACAGTACATGGTTTCAGCTTTTGTACGTGTGACCTCTGCGGAAGACGCCCAGGGCTTCTGACATCCGCGGGTCTCCAGTGCCTTCTGCCCCCTCCCTCGTCCTTCCCTCGTTGCTTGTTCGTCAAGCCACCGCACGGGGGCACTGGGCACCACCTGCCTGCCGCCTGCCGCTTGCAAATTCCCCAGGCTCCCCAGCATTCAGGGTACAGCGCTCAGTGCCGCGTGGGGCAGGAAGGAAAATTTCAGAGACAGCGCTGCCAGCCGGTGACTCTAGAGTTCCAGGCAAGGCAGCTTGATGGGTTCGAGAGAAGGACTTGTTGGCAGAAAATAAAACTGAGAGCACAGTCTGCTGTTGCAAATACGGAACAGCACAAAAATTCATTCCCAGTTCTGCTGGAGTGATAAGCAGTGAGGGGGGGGGGTGGTGGGAGGGTGGTATGTGGCACGGAGAGGGGGAGAGGGTGTGGGCCACTCTGTGGTGGTTGGGTCAAGGTGTGAAAGTATCTCCTCTTCCAGGCACCTTTCTGTCCCCATACCGGGATTCTGCTTTTTTAGGCTTAAGTCCACTCTCCAGAGGGACTGGGCTGGGCTCTGGCTTCCCCCTGCAGGGAATGGTGAGACTCCATCCCATGGGTGGGTGGGGAGATCCAGACCAGCCGCCTGAGGAAGGGAGAGTCTCTTCAGAACTTTCTGGAAGTCTGGGAGCTGGTCCTGCCACAGGGAGGTCTAGGGGCCTCGTAAGAGTGGCTGGACCTGTGGAGGCGGTTAACGGCAGATGTGAATGAACCACGATGGAGAAGTTTACACTTCAGATCTCCAAGATCTCCAGGATCCCCTCCCCACCATGACAGGACCCCTGCTCCTGACCTTCTCTACCCTTAACTTGCAAACCTGTTTTCAAGAACTTACTGGAACCAAAGTAGGGAGACTAGTTGGACAGAAAGAAAGACATACATAATAGATGACTTCCATACACGGACATACTCATCAACTAATGTCCAGGAAAACGTGTCTCCCGCCATTTTTGTTCCTAAACAAATGGCTGCTTAGTTGACCGATGACCGCTGTCTTAAGTGATCACGAATATACCAACACGTTTACTGGTTTTTAAGACGGGGAAAGCACCTGACTTACGACTTCCTCCTTGATCTCGTAGGCAAACATACACTTTAAATTTTACTTCGATGTCCCCACCACCCCCTGTAACTTAATGACCTCATCTTTGGTCGGAGAGCAGGCCAATGGACCTGGAAGCATCTGGGTGTGGGTTAGCACTAGCCGGCCCAGGCGCGCCCTGGGGACGCGTGGCTTGTGGATCATCGGGGTATCCGCAGCCAGCCAGCCTCTTCGGCGCCACTCAGCCTGCTGCACCTGCCGGCCGGGTGTGCTCGAGGACGACAGACACCTCCCACGGAGCGTGCTCAGTCAAAGCGTAAAGAACAGTTGCTATGAAAGCAAACCGCGCTCTCCCCGCCGGTTCGAATTACACCTGCCACGGAGTCAAGGGAGAGCGGAGGGCACGTTTCCTCTCCAGGGAACACGTTCTTGGGAGGTAATGCCACTTCAGAAAGGAAAACTGTTTAAGCAGCAAACTCCCCAAGGACACGCAGTGTGAAGAATTTCTTTGTGGTGAAACCAGAAGAAATTGCTATGGGACCAGATCAGAAAGAAGAACGCCCTGTCTCCTGAAACCATGAGCTGCCCCTCGACGCCTAAGCGTCTTCAGAATCCAGGGGGACACTGCATGCGGGATGGAGAGCGCCAGGCAAGCTATGGGGTGACGATGGAAGGTGCAGGGAGCTCCGGAGGGCCCTGAGGAGGGCACCATGAAGGGGAAGTGAAAGCGTCAGAACACTAGGTGGCAGGAGCCGCACACAAGTCACACACCCGCGTCCTGCAGGAGCCCAGGGAGGAACTGAAGACGGTGCTGGCTAGAGAGTATTTACTCTGCACCTTTCTCTTCTCTCCTGGTGGCTGCGGAGCCGGGCAGGCGAGGAGAGACCCTCCACTGTCAGGCGCATCATACACAGAGCCCAAGAAAGGGGTTGCACAAAAGTCAGTGGGTGTCTGAGCCTTAGATGATGGATCTGGACTAAAATCACGGTCTTCCACTAGATGAGAGGCTGCCTGCGAAGGGCCAGATAATAAATATTCTCAGCCTTCAGCCTCGAGATTCTGTGGCAATGACCCAACTCACCCGTCACAGCACAGACGGAGCAACAGACGACAGGTGAGACAAGCCAGGTGCTGGCTGTGTTCTAAGAAAATGCCACTTCCAGCACCGGGTGTTGGGATGGCCCCGGCCCTCGGGCTGCAGAGTCCTGACCCCCTGCACGAAATGAACAGCCATGAGCTTGACCGATTTGCACCGTGGACACGTTCCCAAGTCCATGCAAATGCGTACTGTCCCCCTCTGGGCCCTTCCACAGCGCATTACCTACGTCTCCCTGTTGCCCGAAACTGAATTCTCCCATCTCCCTTCCACACCACAAAATCAGCCGACAGCCTCCATCGGGCGGTTCTGCGAGAACCTCTTCCTTCATTCCCACGCAGTCACTGTATCCCTCGTCCTCCTGGGAGCTACGAAGGCACACAGCTGCCAGTGGTCAGTACCTGTTTGTTCAAGGGCTGAATTCTTCACACTGGTCCATCTCCCTCCTCCCCCCAAATTATCCCATCAGAGCCAGATCGCTGTTCAAATCACCTCTTGGGTTTTGTCATGTTCCTGTGTCAGAACCCAGCCTCACTGCCAACCTCTCGCTTAATGATAGATTTCCTCAGCTTACCTTCTAGAAAGCACCATGTGAACTCCATCCTCCTCTGGCCCTAAAAACACCCTGGGGACCGACCTGGGCACCCGTTTGATGGCATTCCCTGCCTCTGTCGTCTCTGCTTCTTCCGGCGGCCCACCCCCACAGTCCCGATGAAGCACCCCGCATTCCACGAAGGGCCCCTGACGCGGGGGAAGGGACACGCGCTGGGTTTGTATCCCCGCCCCCACCCCCGGAGCTCATGTCCGCTCATCTTAAAGGCGCCTCCAGGGTTCACTGCCCCCTAACCAACTGTTTTGGCTCTTTTCTGTGATTTGCAGTAATGTCACACCGAGGTCACAGCCTGTGGTCCGAGCAGTGTTGATCTGGGGGCGCTCTGACCTTCTCTGCAGCACACAGCACTCTCCTCAATTTTGGGACACACGTGCCTGTGTGTGCTTCAACACGATGGAGATTTTCTAATCGCCAGGTCGGGGGCCCACATCTGTCCGCGAAGTACCCAGTGCTAACTTCTCATGTCTTCTCAGTGCCAGAGAGGAGAACCATAACCCCTCACCAGGACGGCGGTTTTGCCTTTTTTCCCCCCTCATTGTTCTTAGCCGATTGGAGACTTAACGATGCCAGGTGCGTGCAGACGCAGGGGGATCCTAGCACCCTGGGGCGCCGTTTCTCTCCTTGGGAACCACTGACCTTATTCTTTATGCGGCTTTCTGCCTCAAAGTCTGTTTTGTCTGACTCTAAACCTGCCATGCGTGCTGGTCGGCGTGCACCTTCTATCTTCTCTCCTGCCTTTATTTTCAACCTTCCCATGGCCTGCATGAGGCAAGCCGCCTCTGCGTCACACGGAGCTGGAATGTTATCAAGCAAAACCTGTCTCTTTTAAGCGATGTGCTTAATCATCTGATGACTTAGCTCGTGCGCCCACCCTCTGGCATTATTTGCCTGTGGCTTTCTTTCTCTTTCTCCCTCGCTCCCTTTCGTTCCGCCCGCTGGTCCCTATCCTCCCCTGGAAATTCAACTGAACCATGAGCCAAGGGCCGAGAAAGTTCACAAGCCCAGCCTGGGGGCTGCTGTGCGTTTCCCCCCACCCAAGAGTAAGATCACAGGCATCAGGAAAGGAGGAACCCGAAGGACCAACTAGATGCAGATCTCTGGGTGGGGAAACCGGGCTGAAGGGTGGGGTCTGCTTGAGGGAGAGGCTCTGGACGGAAGGCCCCAATGTCTGTGCCCCACAGGCCGTGGCTGGGGGCGGGTGCAGTGCGGGGGTGGGGGCACCCCCCAGCAGCTCATTCAGCGGGGAGTCTGTGAGGCTGACAATCCTGAGGCCTTCAGCCCCGGCTCATCCCAGTGGGAGGGTCCTGTGTGGAGCTTACGTAACTCCGGGACAGCCTGCTTGCTCAAAGGGAAGAGAAGAGCTGGGTTGGAAGGGTTTTTGCTCTACTTTCTTCAGAAATATTTATCAAGATGAGCAGAGAGTACAGGTGAGAGAAGAGGCCATCCAAGTTGACATCTTGATGGCCCCGGGAGACACGGTGCCACTGGACTGAAAGCCTGGCTTGTGAGCTCAGAGCCGGGGGTGGGAGGGGCAGTGGGGGTGGGGGGAAAGGGCTGTCACCTGTGGGCCACAGACTTATCACAAAGTGTGCGGTGCCTGTGCCCTGGGAGGACCTGGCCCGCAGATGCTTCCAGGGCCAGTGCCTCAGGGCTGCTCTGCCCCCACCCAGCCCCCAGC
Organism: Martes martes; assembly: GCF_963455335.1. Classification (NCBI taxonomy): domain Eukaryota; kingdom Metazoa; phylum Chordata; class Mammalia; order Carnivora; family Mustelidae; genus Martes; species Martes martes. The sequence goes on from NC_137904.1 coordinate 57,280,004, forward strand.
TCCCAGACTCTCAAGTTTCTTGTGCTCTAAGCCAGGCCAAATCCGCACACCTGTCCGACCCTCTCCCACCGTGCGAGAAGAGCAGTCTGCCGGGCATTGTGAATCACCATTCGCCCGATTTGGGTGACATTTCTCACATTATACAGTCCTGCCCCCGCCCGCTGCATCCACCTCTCATTTGGTTTTCACAACAGACATCACGGTAACAGATGATGCTGGAGTGACTTGCGAGCCTGACAGGCGGGAACGAGAAGCTGAGAACAAGGAAAATTTCGACTTGGAACGTGCCAGCCCACACTCACGTCTGGGGCTTCAAGGAGCACACATGTCCCCTAACACGCAGCATTAGAATTTGAAGACGGGCAGAGACTACACCTAACACACAGGGGCCCCGCGTCGGTCGAGGGAACAGCTGGACGGAGGTGATGGGGCAGAACGAGGCCTCACGCGGGTCTGGCCGCCCGGGAAGCGCGTGAAAGGGGCTCTGGGAGAAGTGAGTTCCTGACGAGCACAGGGGACAGTCGATCACAGAAGGAGGTGGGGCCATTGCCTTGGGGTCCGGGGGCGTGTGTTGATTTTGAGATTGCCGTGAAATGAGCTAGATGTGGGGGTCAGAAACCAGCAGCCCCTGGGCCACCTCCGTAACATGAGTTCCGTTTTTAAAATAATTGTGCCTTTCGAGTTCACGCACTGCCTAGCTGAGGCTCGCCTCCGTCCTCACCATTCCCAGCTGTCTCTACCCGATGACTGTGTGCACGTGTCTTCTCGCCCCTGGGTCTCCTGAAGGCACCTGACTTGGCCAGCCGTGGACGGAAGGCTCCCCCCTGCTCTCCTCCAGCCCGCAGGTTGTAGTATTTATGGTTCTGCAGGCGCAGGGGGACCATGTAGAACCCACCTCCGTGACGGCTAAAGGATAAGCCCCTTAGGGGGCCCCAAGGCTGTAGCGTCATCTAAGCCCCGTGTGATGCCAGGGAGGTGGCAGGGGGGAAGAAGCGACAAGGTGCGGTGACTGTCTACGGAAATGAGGGGCGGGGACAGCCCTGAGTTTGGTTTGGTCAGCGGCGGGGCAAGGCGGGGCCGGGGAAGCCTGCTGTGCAGGAGGGCCGATGGAGGCAATGCGCTGAGTGTGGGGATCCTGAGAAACATCGAAGTGGACCTGTCTGCAAGGCAGCCGGACCCGGAGACCCGGAGACGAAGCTCTGGAAAACAACGTAGGCTGAAGACCGGCGTTGGCATCACCGGCAAACCGATGGGAAATAAAGTCTCGGGAATGGAGGAGGCTCCCCAAGTGGGGAAGAAAGTGGGGAGAAAGGGTGCCCCAGCGATGGCTCCTGGGCAACACAGACATTTGAGAAAAGACCACAGGATGAGAAGCCCTCAGGAGAACCTGCGGAGGAACCGACGAGAATGGGGGAGCCCAGGGGGAACCATTGCAGTGTCCGGAGAGAGAAAGGGGGTGGGCTTCGAAAGGAGGGAGCAGTAGAGAGCACCAGAGCTGGCTTTGTTTTTTTTGTGTGTGTTTTTTTGTTTGTTTGGGTTGGGTTTTTTTGTTGTTGTTTTTTTTTTGGTGCTTAGTCTTTATACACTTAAAGAATTTGGGGGATGCAGGTGATTATATGCACGTGGGTGTTTTCAAAGTGGTTACCCATCAGATAGCTCCTCTGACACATGGTGTACAGCTGCTGCTTTGACGGAGCTCCTCTCTCAAGTAAGCCTACCTGACCTTGCCCCCACTTCCATCAGTGGGGCCGGGGGGGCCCATCCAGGTAACAGGCACTTCCAGAGCACCCCAGGGTGTCACGCCGTGCCCTCGGGCGGCGGGTGCTGGCTCACCTGGCACTCTCGAAGGTGGCAGACGCCGTCTTCCCTATCGCCCCAAATCCAACGCCGACAGCGAGACCCTCTGAAAAAGACATTAAAAAAAAAAAAAAAAAAAACCAGGAGGGGTTAGGAGCAACTTTCGAATGAGGCTCATTGCCCTCACTGTGTTGGGTGAGACTACTTGAGGCTGTCGTAACAGAAAATCCACACAACCAGAGTTCCCACTGGGGGTTGGCCGGCGACGGTCTGCAGGTCAAATCTAGCCCATTGCCTATTTCTGTTCTTAGCAAGCTAAGAACAATGTCTACGTTTTTAAATAATTGAAAAAAAAATCAAGGAAAGAATAGTATTTCATGACACATGAAAATTACATAACTTTAGTGCTCACAAATAAAGCTTCATTGGCACACTGTCATGCCTGTTGGTGGACAAGTTGTCTATGGCTGGTTTTGCACGTCATCAGCAGAGATGAGTAGTTGTGACAGAGACCGTATGGCCCAAAGACCTTAAATATTTACTGTCTGGCCCTTTACAGAAAGAGCTTGATTACTGACTCCTGAGCTAAACACAGAGGGTTTTCTTTTCTCAAGAGACGATATCCAAGGCTGATGGGGTAGCCCAGTGATGTCTTCCCAGACGTCTGGGAGCCATCTTGAAATGGTACACTGTCCTAGTCTCTCTACTCTGAGACGGTGTGGCTATCGTCTAGCTTAAGCTTAGGGAGGGACAAGATGACTCCCGAAGCCTTCCCAGAAGGACTAGCGAGCCTTCCAAGCTTACCAACACCCTGACTTTGATGACATGTGGAAGACAGGGCTGGTCCATAAGAACCTGACGCAGAGGGAAAGGTTATGGAAAAATGGAACTGGCCTGGGATCCGAGGGGTAGTCCCATAAGGTTAAAACACCTTCTGATATCTGTGGGAGAGTTTAGAGGCCAGTCTGAATCAAGGCCGGAAAGGGGACTACCAACATTGGTCAGAGTCAAGAAACAAGGGGTTTAGGGGCCAGGAGGAACTTCTGTGTTGTAAAGAGGGAAGAGGGGAAAATCCACCGCGTGAGAAGGGCTTGTCTTCTTTTGGGATTCACTGTCTCTTTGAAATGCCTCTTTTTGTCCTTTGTGTCCAGTTCCATTTCATTGGGGCCCGCTGGGCTTGCGATGGTGACTCTAGGAGGCACATGGAGATAAAAGGACTCCTCAGACTGGTTCCGTGCTAAGGCCTAAGAGCTCACCTATAATCTAGTCTGGTTCACCAAGAAACCGCAGTGGGGTATGGTGTTCAAAGATCCTGCTAAGGCATAAAGGGCTCTGTTTGCCTCGTTTTCCCCTCTGTGCTTCAGTCTCCTGGGGCGGGAGGGGCTTACTGGATAGCTATAGCCACGGGAAGCTGCTGGTTGAGAATTTGGGATTCTGATACTCCATATTTCTATGCTTCCCATATTTCTCATAATGACCAATGATGGCATACAGAATCCTAGGACTTAGAGGTGGAGGAAACCCCACGGATCACGTGGCATGACTCTTGGGCCGCCATCAGACTCAGACTTTAGGGGTTTGGGGGAGTGTGTTTCTGAAACCAGACAGCATCCTCCCAGCATGCGTGACACACAGCGTAGCCAACCGCCGACAAGGCCCCGAGACAGTGCCTCTAATGAGCTCTGGGGTTGAGACGGCCAGCCAAGCCAACACTGCCAGACGTTTCAAAATTGAGCTTTTAAAAATGGATTTATGTTTGTTTAATTTTTAAGGCTCCTAATGTAAATTCTTCACAAAGGCCGAGCTTCCATTTAGCATGTCTTTCCCCTGAGATGAATCTGATTCTATATTAAGCTTTGTATTCAAGACCTTAGTGTCACTGTGGTCTTTCTTTTGAGAAATGGGGGGCTGGTGGCCACCTGTGGGCCAGACGCTGGGCTAGATGCATGAAGGAAAGGTGGGAATCGTCACCTCTGCTTCCCCAGCGGAGAGGAAAGGGGAGGGGGAGCAGGTCTGAGAGCCCAGGCGGGCTCTGATTCTGAGGTCCAAGCTCTTCCTTCTCCCTGGCTGTGCGTTCTGTTCCATCTCTTTCAGAAATGTCCTCTGAGGGTGCAGAGGAAACCACAACTCCAGGGAGGGCCCTGGACGCATGTTCACCATCTCCAGATTTGCCTGATGTACCCGACAAGCTTCCAAAAGGAGTGTCCTAGGTGAGGGGCTGGGTAGTGGGGAGAGCTGGATTTCAGGCCAGGCTGGGAGGGCTATGTCTGGGGGTTCCGGGCATCCTTTCCAGCAGGATGGAGGAAGCCCTTCTTTATGCATCTTCTGAGTCTCAGCTGGAGGACACCGAGATGCCTCCATCTGGCCAGTCTCCTACCATCAGCAAGTCCACTGTTTATAGACCTGCTGTTCTCAACTTTGTTTCGTGCCAACACAGCCGAGACCTCAACCCACTCTCAGAGGTAACTGTGGGTCTTCCAGGCAGAGAGCTTCACCGGGGACCCCTGCTCCCCTCCCCACCCCGGGTGTCAAAAGCTAGGGAGGGCCCAAGGGGTGTTTTATGACACCAGAGGGGCACATCCCTCCCTCCCTTTGAAAAAAAGCTCCTTTTCTAAACTATAAACAACAGTTGGTCTACTCTTTTGTTAAAGATGTTGCTCTAATTAGTCATTTTAAGTAAATGATGGCACAGACCAGAGGCACAGGACCTGTATTAATTAGCAAACTAAGGTCTTCCTGTTATTTGGAGAAAGTCCCAGCACTCTGACTTACATAAATGCCCTCAGTAGCTCTGGGAGGTTGGGCAGGGGAGTACCCAGTTAAGGCAGGAGAAAAAGCAGCCGCTCCCAGGGACACAAGCCTCAGAGAAGCAGAGTCAACCCTTAAATCTCAGGCCCCCACTCTCCCCCGCCCCCACCCTGCAGACCTGCGCTGCAGCTTTCTCCCAGGTGTGCGTGGCAGGAGCTGCCATCTGAATCCGTGCCCCAAAGAGGTTTGGAGCAAAATGAATGCACAGTCCCTCTGCCCCCACCCTGCTGGGAAGAACTGCAAAATGAGCCCATCCCTCCTCTTGGCTCTGCCCTGGGCTTGGGGCAAGGGGCAGGACACATTCCCCCAGCCCCCGAAGCACAAGCTGCCGTTGGAGGGGAGGGGGCCAAAGCCGTCCCGCCCCCCATCAGGGGAAGGAGAGGCAATGGGGAAAGGGAACGCAGTGGCTGCCCTGTCTGAAGGTAGGAGAACACCCGGGCGAGAAACGAATGAGAGACCAAGACAAATTACCCGCACAGAAAGAACATAAATAAGAGAATTAAGGCAGATTCTTAAGATCCACAGATGGTAGAAAGAACCCGCTGGGTGGAAAAGGAGCAGAAGAAAAAAGCGCCGACTGGAGCTCACACCCCAGGTGTTCCCCCAAAGTGCAAATTAGGAAGGTAATTAAGACAAGAAACCAAAGTGACTGGAATATTATCAGGAAGCCATTGGCTCTCTTCACACCTCCTGCTATTAACTCGGTGCAAAGAGAGAAGATAAACGCCAGCCCTGTAGTGGGGGTCTGGACGCAGAGCCCCCAGGACCAGCAGGGAACGGGCTCTCGGCCCGGCCCGCCCACTCCTCTCTTCTGCGGGAAGGGGGGGTGGGGTGGGGGGTGGGGAGGGTGTAGGGGACGGAGGCGGGGTGCGGGTGTCCATCTCTCCAGCTGCCCGCCCTTCTGAATCCCCATCCCTCCTTGTCACCCACTGGGGAAGAGAACAGTTACGGCTCAGGTCCTGCTAGACTGTTCAAGGTTCCTAGAATAATGAAAGGATAACGATGATGTGCTCAGAGTGGCTAGAATTCTCACTGTTGACCTTGTGTCACAGGATGCTGGCCTGGGTGTCGCCCAATGCCGAGTGCCTTCCCTGGCCTCTGGCCACTAGATGCTGGCAACACCCACCAGTGGTCCTAATCAAAATGTCTCCAGGAACTGCCACATGTCCCCTGGGGAAAAACCATACCCTGTTGAGAACTACCGGCCTCCCACCAAGAGGTACTCTTCATCAGTTTTAAACTATTCTAGAACATTCTAAGAGTTTAAGTAGGTGGTAGGAAAGTGAACAGTTAAAAATGAGTGTCTTGGTGCATTCGGGCTGCCATCACGAAATGCTATAAACGGGACGGCAGATAAGTCACATGGATCCATTTCTCACGGTTCTGGAATCTTGGGAAGCCGGAGACCAGGATGCTAGCAGACGGGACCTCCAGTGAGAGCCTGCTTCCTGGTTCAGAGACGTGTCCTCACGTGGTCAAAGGGACAGGGACCCTTCATGAGCCTCTGCAGTAAGACACTGATCCCTGAGCTCCACTCTTGTGACCTAAGCACCTCCTGATATCATCACTTCGGGGGACAGGATTTCCATGTATGAATTTGGGGAGGATACAAACATCAAGGGCTCACCATTTCTTCACTTTCAAGGTCATGGCCGGGGTCGGGGGCGGGGGGGGTGGGGGAGCTCACAGGTCTTCTGCAGGAGACCTTGTCAGCCTCCGAAACGGTGACATCTGTGACATTTCCGTGCTGCCTGACAGTCATGGCTGTCAGGTCTCGCGGGCGATGGGAGGGAACGCCAGGACAGGAGTGCAGAGAAATGAGGTATCTAGTTCAGCAGGGCTGCTGTGGGGACACGCTTCCTCTCCCTGCCTGGTTACACTCCTCCACACGTGGGCACAGCTGTCATGTGGTCTCAGCAAGAGAAATGCTTCTGAAATACAATCCGGGTGTCCAGGGGCACTCAGGGCAGGGCTGAACTCGGCGGGGGTCTCACGTCCCTGCTCTGGGCTCTGCGACTGTCTCCCTGCAGCTCCTGATCACAGGTGGCTTTTGTGCTGGGGGCTATTGCCGGGCTCCCTTGTCTGTTCATGTCTGCGCTGCTGGGAAACCTCAGTTCTCCCTCCCGCATCTGTGCTGTTCCTTCCCTGCATCTCGGGATGGTCCTGCAGGGGCCACGGGATCTCCCGGGTGCGTGCCACTCAGTGCTCTGGCGGGGTCTCTGGCAGATGCGCTCATGCTCTCAGTTCTAGACGGCACAGGCAAAAGCCGTCTAGAGAAGGTCAGCACAGAGGCCAGCAGGAAATGAGGGGGAGGTTAGGATTGTTCTCCTTGACTTACAAAGTATGAAAAGTAAGACAGCAGCTCACATCCTGTGAGGGCTCAATATTATTAAACAAGGCCACAGGGGCACCTGGCGGGCTCAGTCCGTAGAGTAGGGGACTCTTACGTGCAGGGTTGTGAGTTCGAGCCCCACGTCAGGTATAGGGATTACTTAGAAATAAAATCTTAAAAAACCAACCAACCAACAAACAACATACCCACCACCACCAATCCCAAAGGCGGAGAAATGATATGAAATAGGAGGGCTTCCTTGTTCTCACCTCCACTGAGGACAGAGCGAGAGGAGAGGACTCTCCAGTTGCTGCCAGAGGCGGGGAGAAGTTACCTTGAGGAAGGAGGGCTTTGAAATGTCTGACCACCTCACTGAAGGGACGTTCAGACTATCATTCCCTAGGAGAAGAGGGGTATCTGCAGCGGCTGAGCGGCTCCCCAGGCTGGGATGACCATGGATGCCGAGAGCAGACTGGGATGAAAGGAATGGGGAGGCTGGCACTGTCAAGGTGACCCTTCTGGCCAGATGACACACAACTTTAAATATGGGCTCAGTCCTGGGAGCGAGGTCGAGCAGCCACATACCACATTCCCAGGTCCTCGTGGGCTACTTTCTGAAAAACAGAGAGAGGCGCCTGGGTGGTGTCGTCGGTTAAGTGTCCGACTCTTGGTTTCAGCTCAGGTTGTGATCTCAGGGTGCTGGGATTGAGCCCTGCGTCAGGCTCCACGTTTAGCGGGGAGTCTGCTGGACGATTCTCTCTCTCCCTCTGCCTGCCGCCCCCCCCCCGCTCCGCTTACGTGCTCGCTCACTCTCTTTCAAAAGTAAGTAAAATTTTTTTTAAAAAGATAGAGATATAACCATCTGGAACATCCGTGGTAGAGGGGACCATGTGGGCAATGGGGCCATGAGGAAGGGGGCGTGCCCACCCCCAGTGGCAGCGCGAGCCTCCACGGCTGCTGGGTGAGCTCAGTGCTGATTCCTCCCTGCTCTTGCCCATCTGGGCACCATCGCTGGGCCGGGAGAGGGGCAGTGTCTGTCCATCACACTCCAGGGGGAGTTTCCTGGCCGTAAGGGCTTACTTTTGGCTGTCGGGAGGGTTGACCCATCTGGCCTAGACACACCTGCTGTCTGTATTTCTACTCTGAACCCTCAGCTTGGCTGAGCCTTCTGGGGAGACTGGCCCACAATACGCTGATTCCCCCACTTGGCCCGTCCTTGGCCGCACACAGAGTTAAAGCAGAAAGGGAAACCAGGAAGGTGGGATTTTTGATCGTGTTACACGTTCGCTTAACAAGATGTTGGTACAACCAGCCAGGTATTGCCACAGAATCCCCGTGGAGCCTGGCAACCGCCCTGCGAAGGAGAAAAATGATCTACTTAGGGTCGTTTTTCTGAAAAAGTAGTTCGACACACTTTCTAATGCAAATGACTAGCCCTGGTATTCGTATTGGGTAAAGTCAAGGGTTGGGAAAGATGAGAAACACAGGTGTTCCAGAAGAGTCGAATTTAACTCACATTCCTATCGATGTCAATAGTCGTATCTTAAGAGTTTACTAAGAGATCTTGATAACTGAAGAACTCTAACACGGGTCACCCTCTAATTACAATAAGCACTCCGTAATTAATGTTTGCAAGTGTGCTCTTTGGCATATTCTACTGTCTCCAATGAAGGACTCAAAGAAACTGCTTTCCTGAGACCCTGCCCCCTCCCACCGCAGCAGACGGCAGAGAAGGAGGCATCTCCTCGCTGGTAGGAACAAGGACAGATGACACAGCCACATCTTTAAATAGCAAGTGAAGGCACTTTGTTTAATACCCATGTCCAAGAGTCAATTTCAATCTGCTTCAGTTTTCAGCAGCCAGACAAAGATCAGGTCCTCGTGTTCCCGTGGAGGAAAAGGGAGGGAATATCTTTGCCGGTACAGATAATCCAGAGCTATTCTAACCCACGAGCCCTGCTTCATGCCCAGACTCAGGCCTCTAGCCAGTTCCCCTCACCCTGCACCCCTGCAGCCACAGTGGGCAATGCCCTCCAGCTAGAGGATTAACCTGCAGGCCCAGGGCCAGACCAGGTGTGTGGCAGAGGGTCAGACCAGGTGTGGTAGAGAGGGCAGGCCAGGTGCTGTAGAGGTGATGGGCCAGATATGGTAGTGGGGCCAGGCTAGGTGCAGTAGTGGGGTCAGACCAGGTGCAGTAGAGAGGCCAGAGAGTACAGTGGTCTCTGCTCTCTGAGCCTCTGCCCAATCACCTGGTCTCTGAGCTTCCTCTCCCCACTTCCAAAAGTTCTGGCATGCAGGGAAGCATCTGGTTGCTCAGATCTGACAAAGTCACACTATTTAAGTGCATAAGGTTCTGTTCTGTAATTTACCAACAACTCCTTGTGGGGCTTCGGGAAGCACCGAGAACCTAAGAAGCTCCACAACCACGACGAGGCATGGCCGGAGTCGAATGATTTCCCGGCACGAGCATACCCGCGATGAGTGGGCTCATCTGAAGCCGGGGGTGCAGTTCCACTACGTGCTGCCCGACCCCAGGCACTGAGGAGGCCGCCAGCACCGCGCCGGAGTCTGAAGGCTCCCTCTCCCCAACTCCCAGTCGGGGAAAATGACTCTGAGGCGGGACAGAGTTCCAGGACAGAGGCGGGAGGCACGGACACAGCCATCCCAGGGCACCATCCCTGTCTCGGAGTTCCACAAACCGCTGGAAGGAAGTCACAGCAGGAACTGAGCCCGAGAACTGCCCCCTCCCCCTGGAAGCGTGCGCCGCGGACAGCACGCACACACAGACACACAGCTAACAGCCCAGCGTCTCATGGGCTTCTCCCCACAAAGACTGGGGACTCCTGGGATCAGGCGAAGCCAGGGGGCAGCACGCCACGGTCACTGCTCCTGACTCCGTGGGAATGACCCTGCCCAGAGGACCTCGCGGCCCTAGGGAGGCAGGCGGTAGCTGACCCCTGCTGGCCCTCCCCAGGTTCCGCATGAAGTGTCCCATCCCTGGAGGGCGGAGCTGCCTTGCCAAAGGGACAGGCAGCCTGGGGCCCATCTGCTTTGGAAGCACAGGCAGGGGTGTGTGCACCCGCAGGCCATGTGTGGGGTATGGCAAGCTCTTGGACATGCTTGAATGCAGAACCCTCGGAGGTAGGAGCGGGGCTGACTCCTGGTTTTGTAACTCATGTGGACTGGAGGGTCGAAAGAAATGGGGGAGGGGAGAACCATTTTAATCCCCCTGAAGGACTTACAAGTGAAATTAGAGTCTGGCAGCTCTTTCAGGATGATGAATGACCTAAGGCATGGGTTCGTGTATCAGTCCCCCTACCGGACTCCCACCCGAGTATTTCTAACAGCCAGGCAGGGCGCCGACGTCTCAGACCACAGAGCTGTGTTCTGCTCCGCCAACGGCAGGGAGTAGAAAACAATGCCTGTATGAAGGCAGGGGCCATATCTTTCTTTTTTTTTTTTTTAATTTATTTTTTGTTTTTTGTTTTTTTTTTAATTTATTTTCAGCATAACAGTATTCATTGTTTTTTCACCACACCCAGTGCTCCATGCAATCTGTGCCCACCCTAATACCCACCACCTGGTTCCCCCAACCTCCCACCCCCCCGCCCCTTCAAAACCCTCAGGTTGTTTTTCAGAGTCCATAGTCTCTCATGGTTCACCTCCCCTTCCAGTTTCCCTCAACTCCCTTCTCTCCATCTCCCCTTGTCCTCTATATTATTTGTTATGCTCCACAAATAAGTGAAACCATATGATACTTGACTCTCTCTGTTTGACTTATTTCACTCAGCATAATCTCTTCCAGTCCTGTCCATGTTGCTACAAAAGTTGGGTATTCGTCCTTTCTGATGGAGGCATAATACTCCATAGTGTATATGGACCACATCTTCCTTATCCATTCATCTGTTGAAGGGCATCTCGGTTCTTTCCACAGTTTGGCGACCGTGGCCATTGCTACTATAAACATTGGGGTACAGATGGCCCTTCTTTTCACTACATCTGTATCTTTGGGGTAAATACCCAGTAGTGCAATTGCAGGGTCATAGGGAAGCTCTATTTTTAATTTCCTGAGGAATCTCCACACTGTTCTCCAAACTGGCGGTATCACGTTACCTGATTTCAAGCTTTACTGCAAAGCTGTGATCACCAAGACAGCATGGTACTGGCATAAAAACAGACACATGGACCAGTGGAACAGAGTAGAGAGCCCAGATATGGACCCTTAACTCTATGGTCAAATAATCTTTGACAAAACAGGAAAAAATATCCAGTGGAAAAAAGACAGTCTCTTCAATAAATGGTGCTGGGAAAACTGGACAGCCACATGTAGAAGAATGAAACTCGACCATTCTCTTACACCGTACACAAAGATAAACTCGAAATGGATAAAAGACCTCAACGTGAGACAGGAATCCATCAGAATCCTCGAGGAGAACATAGGCAGTAACCTCTTTGATATCAGCCACAGCAACCTCTTTCAAGATATGTCTCCAAAGGCGAAGGAAACAAAAGCGAAAATGAACTTTTGGGACGTCATCAAGATCAAAAGCTTCTGCACAGCAAAAGAAACAGTCAACAAAACAAAGAGGCAACCCACGGAATGGGAGAAGATATTTGCAAATGACAGTACAGACAAAAGGTTGATATCCAGGATCTATAAAGAACTCCTCAAACTCAACACACACAAAACAGACAATCATATTAAAAAAATGGGCAGAAGATATGAACAGACACTTCTCCAATGAAGACATACAAATGGCTACCAGACACATGAAAAAATGTTCATCATCACTAGCCATCAGGGAGATTCAAATCAAAACCACATTGAGATAGCACCTTACACCAGTTAGAATGGCCAAAATTAGCAAGACAGGAAACAACGTGTGTTGGAGAGGATGTGGAGAAAGGGGAACCCTCTTACACTGCTGGTGGGAATGCAAACTGGTGCAGCCACTTTGGGGCCGTATCTTTCTTAAGGGGAGCAGCGGCATTTCACAAGAATGTAAACAGAGGAGGAAAATAATGGCTTGCCTTCTCCACCCAGCTCTGCCATCGCCAGGTGACCAGGGGCGGCTTGTGGGCTCCTCAGCGTGGGCGGTCACGGCCATTATGTGTGAACCCACCCTCTGGCCAGGGAGACGGTGTAGCGGGCATGGGAAGAGAAGCGGCAACAGATAAGGCAAACTGGATCCTGGAAGTGTCTGTGTCTGTCTTTCACTTAGCCCTAAAGCCTGGAGCCTGGCTACCTGTCCCTCCCTCCCGTGGGTATGCAAGATACGTCAACATCCTTTCAATACCCCACTATTTTCCTAAAGCCGTTTGGGTTCTCACTCTGCAACTTGTAGCCAACAGACTCAATAATTCGGCCAAAGTCTGCCCTAGGTGCTCTATGTTGATTATCTAAATTGGTCTAATCGAACTCTGATTCAATTGCAAAATTGGTATTGTTATTGTTGTTGTTGTTTTCCAGAGAGGTGAACCGGGGTTCAGAGTGGTCAAGCAACACACCCAAAGTCACACAGCCCTTAAGAGGTTTAGCTTACACGTTCCTAGGCCTTTTCACAGTGCGCCCCACTGACTCCTCTGTTTAGTTGACCATCAGGCCTCTCCTCTCCTGCTTAGGACTCAAAGGACTGAGAATGGCATTAATGCCAGCAAGAGTACCCATTGGGGCACCATATTTAATCTGGTCTTTTCAAGAACCCCATGAGATGGGTACTGCTCTTAGCCCTTTTAGAGACATGGGGACTGGTATCTAAGGCTTCCATGATTCCCATTTTCACTACTTCCACTGCGACTATCTCTGTATATTCGAATATCCTTTTCTCTTCTAAGACTTTAGGCTTATCAAAACATTTCATTTTATACTCTTTTTTTTTAAAGATTTTATTTATTTGAAAGACAGAGATCACAAGTAGGCAGAGAGAGAGAGAGAGAGAGAGGAGGAAGCAGGCTCCCCACTAAGCAGAGAGCCTGATGCGGAGCTCGATCTCAGGACCCTGGAATCATGACCCGAGCTGAAGGCAGAGGCTTTAACCCACTGAGCCACCCAGGCACCCCTCATTTTATATTCTTACTTTGAACCTAAGAAATGGTTATTTTAAGTTATGCTACTCACTACTTTTTAACCAAAGCTAATACACTTACATGTGGAAGAAAACATCATGTTCAGCAAAGTCTAAAGTAATAAATCTCCCCGTGTCCGCTTCCCACCCCTAGTTCCACGCCTAAGGGGCAATGTACTTTTCTAAGTTCTAGCTTCTCCATCTCCAGTGGGTACCACTATAACTTTACATAACTTTAAATATTAATACCTTTGTTTCTTGAATGTATCACACTCTTGATTTAGTTGGTTGACAGCACTGTTGCTTTCTACTCTGCTCAGCCTTGTAAAAGTTGAAGAATTTAGTGTCCTTTCTTCCCACCTCTGCTCTATGGAAGTTCTCCCGTTTGGTACTTGGTCTGCAGATACAGCTCATCTAAGGTACATTCCCAGGTCAGTTCAAAAAATGGCAATCCAAAAAAAAAATGGAGGTTACAATAGTGGGGTGCTAACGTAGGTTCTTTACAAACCAGGTTGCTATTGGAAGAGAAGGAAAGATACTCATAAAGCTTTAAACTCTTCCCATTTGAAGAAAATGGTCCCAGGAATCAAGGCCCAGTGGATTCTTTCTTGATTCTTTCTGGTGTCCGTCTTATCTTCTGGATATTAATTGAATAACTTTCTTCCTTCCTTCCCCTTCCCTTCCTCATTCCTTCCCCCCTCCCTCCCTCTCTTTCTTTCTTATATTGTTTCTTTTTTTTTTTTTAAGATTTTTTTTATTTATTTGACAGAGATCACAAGCAGGCAGAGAGGCAGGCAGAGAGAGAGGAGGAAGCAGGCTCCCTGCTGAGCAGAGAGCCCGATGCGGGGCTCAATCCCAGGACCCCGGGAGCATGACCTAAGCCGAAGGCAGAGGCTTTAACCCACTGAGCCACCCAGGCGCCCCTATTGTTCCTTTTAACGGCAGTAAATACGTATGTCATCAAATTTACCATTTTAGCCATGTTGAAGTATATGGCTCAGTGGTGTTAAGGTCATTCACATGCTTGCACGCCGGCCACCACCACCTTTCCAGAACTCTTTTTCTCCTGTGAAACTGAAACCAGGCCCCCACTGAACACTAACTCCCATTTCCCCCTCTAGCCCAGTCTCCATCAACCACCACCCCACCTCTGTCTCTATGAATGTGACTCCTTTAGTGATCTCATATAAGAGGAATCACACAGGGACACCAGGCTGGCTCAGTCGGTGAAGCATCTGCTTTCGGCTTAGGTGAAGGGACTGAGCCCTCCTTCCGGCTCCCCGCTCAGGGGGGAATCTGCTTGTCCTTCTCCCTCTGCCCCTCCCCGCCCCCATGCTCACTTGCACTCTTGCTATCTTAAATAAATAAAGTATTTTTAAAAATAAGAGGAATCACACAGGCAACTTCTCCAGATGCCACGTGTTCCTTCTTCATTTTGTTATGGGGTGACCTTGAGCCCGGGGGATGAATGCTGATAAAATTCGGAGTCCTGGCCATGTGTAAAAGTAATTTTGATTTTGCTTCATAACTTAATAGTTTGGCCTGATAGGAAATTCTAGGTCCCAAATGACCTCTCCTCAACATCTCAAGAGCATTGTTCCACTGTCTTCCAGTATCCAGGGCTACTGCTAGGAAGTCTGATGTTAATTTAATTCTCAGTTCCTTGCAGTTAAACTGATTTTTCTCTCCGGAAGCTCTTACATGTTTTCATCTTTGTTTTGGAGTTTTTAAATCCCACCAAGATCTGTCTAAGGGGGAGGCTTTATTCATGCATCCACAGGTGTAGGTGGGCCTTTTAAATCTGCAAGTTGTGCGTTCTCTTTAACTTAAATATTTCTTGGCATCTCTGCTCATATTTTACATCTTGGACTTTGTGTCTGTGAACTAAGGAATTGTTTTCTACTTAACTTCCCCGATGACCAGCTTGGCCCTTCATCCAGAATGTTCTTACCAGTCTATCCACTTAACTTGAAAAAAAAAAAAACCAAACCAACAACTTTATGGCAATCCCACACAGGGATGCAGTGATGGTGTGAGCAGGTGTGACACAGAGGGATGCAGTGATGGTGTGAACAGGTGTGACTCACACCCACACAGGGATGCAGCGATGGTGTGAGCAGGTATGATTCACACACAGGGATGCAGTGATGGTGTGAACAGGTGTGACTCACACTCATGGGGATGCAGCAATGGTATGAGCAGGTATGACTCACACACAGGGGTATAGTGATGGTGCGAACAGGTGTGACTCATACGGGGATACAGCGATGGTGTGAACAGGTGTGACTCACACTCATGGGGATGCAGCGATGGTATGAGCAGGTATGACACACACAAGGGGTACAGTGATGGTGCGAACAGGTGTGACTCACACGGGGATACAGCGATGGTGTGAACAGGTGTGACTCACACCCACAAGGGTCCGACAATGGTGTGAGCAGGTACGAGCTCACACCCACTGGGGTGCAGCAATGGTATGACTGACAGGGAGCCTGTGTAGACGTGAGTGTGTACACGCACAAATTCACACACAGACATGAGCAGAAACAGCTGCAGGATGGCCTCAATGCATGGAAACAAAATGTGGATCAGTCATCCGAATGCTAAGATGCTGGGCTCCCCCCTCACAAAGCCCACCCTGTGTCCACACAACACCTGACGGTGGGGCGGGGCCAGACCGTCATCTAGACTCAGTGCTAGAAAACCAAGCTCCAGCCCGCACATAAACAGCAGCTCTGAGGGAGAAAGAACTAAGGGGCAGCAGGGGGTGGGGGGGCCAGGAACTGATTTCAAGTAGCTGCTGGGGTCACACATGAGAAATGAGAAAGCCCGGGGAATCCATCTGAAAAGAATTTCAAGGAAATCTTTGCCAGTAACATGTTTATAATAGAGTTGGATGGAAACCAGATTACGAAGGGGTGAAGGACAAGGAGTTTAAAGCGTGGACTCTAGACTCTTGCCCGAGAAGAAGGAAGCTTAGCCTGAACGGCTCAGGAGGAAGCGACAGTGTCTTTAAAACCAGCACCCACAAACAGGCGCGGCCCGCAAGCAGGGGACAGGGGAGCTGGGAGAGCAGCCCTGGGTTTCTCGGGCACCCACACCAGGTCGGAGACAGCAGCTGCACAGGGCACCACCCAGCAGAGCTGCAGCAGAGATGATCTCATAAATTATGGTGAAACATTTGGCCCACTTAAGGTCCAGTGTAAATGTCAAAAACTAATAAAATATGTAACTCGGCTAGCAAGGTGCTCAAAGCCTGGGGCCTTCTTTTAATTAATGTCAGATCTGATCCAAGACATTCCCGAGACAGATTGGTGGGCACTGGGAGAACCCTCCCGGCCAGCTTCGTCAGGAGGCCCCACAGGCAGGCTGCCCTTCTCCGTCACGCAGACGATCCGCTCTTGTGTCTGGCAGGTGAAATCCTGGGTTTTTTAATGAGGGAGATCCAAAACAGATGTGGGCACTCCCGGAGCATCAGGGAGCTAAGAGTTAGGTGACGGCAGACGGTGACCAAAGAAACTGTTAGTGATTTTCCACCAAAAGAATGAAAAAAACCAGATCATTAAAAATCTGGTTCACGAATCTCTAAAACAAACAAACCGGAATGGCAATCAAGAGGAACCAGCATGGATTCATGAACAATTCATGTCACACAAAGTAGAAAACTCTTTTGACGCAAATGTAACTGGCAGAGCAGGGGAAAGCAAGGGATATAAATTTATCATGTGTCTGGATGCCATCATTGCTCCTGGTTCTCACGATACCATATGAACCAGATAAAACAGTGCATCCTGGGGCAGGTAACTGTGTTCACGACTGGCCAAATGACTATACTCAGTAGGTGTCAAGTTCACGAATTCCTGCGGCCCTGCAGGGAGAGCCGAGCCACATGGCTCGGCTGTTGCTACTGTCTGTCCAGTGTGAATGTCAACAGCTTCGGTGGGGACACAGAAGGAAAAATTGGGAGAAAACGCAACACTGAGAACACTGTGCGCTCCGCAGACCCGCCACAGAGAAATCACAAAGGATGGACAATGAGGGAAGACGCTTAGCTCAGATATGGCATCTAAGAAAAGCAGGTGTAACACCCCGGACTTGGGTATAAAGAATGGGCCAAGAGAAGACGGAGGTGGCCGGCCTCAGCTCTGTACGAGGAGGTGCCCCTGGTGATCAGAGCTCTCTGTACAGACCCACATGCCCCAAGAATCAGGGCTTTCCATACCAGCAATGTGTTGGCAGAGGCAGAAAACAGAACCTCAGGGGCGTCACAGCTGATATCGCTACAGGAAGTTTAGATATTTGACGTCTCCGCCAACCCTACATAATACGTCCCTGTATTACTGTGAAACTTCCCATGGTGGCTGAAGTAGGGGAAAGGCCACAGGCCCTTTCTCCGCAGGCTCTGCAGGATTCACAGCAGACTTCAGCTCGGTGGACAAGAGGATTCATGGGCTTAAAACGCCAAATGCCTTTAGGGGGTGCGTGTCCCCTCCAATCCTTGAAGGAGCCACCACTCCCTAAACACTTACGTCTGGCCCAGTCTCAGTCTCTTTATTCACCGGCCTGACATTGACAGGCTTTTCCTTCTGGAATACTGCTTTGGATCGGCCTTTAAGGTTATGTCCAGTAGGGGACATATTTCCAAATCAGCCCGGCACTGCCTAGATTTCTAGTCAGCAGTCTGGCTCACCTGCAATCCACCGGGAATGATGGTCTGGGATAGCATTTCCCAAAGTGATTTCTGGGGACTGCGAGGTCTGGTGCATGTTTACAAACAATTCATGGATGTGCCTGTCAAATATATTTGACCCTAAACACACATCCACCCAAATATATATGGTAGATGTATATATGGGTAGATATGTATGTATACACATACACCAAATGTGTGTACACGTATGAACATATGTGCAGACAGAGGTGTATGTGTACATGCACACTTCTCTGTATTTGCACATGTATGTATTTAGGTGTGCACATATATATGCACATAAATGTGTGGGTATGGAAGCAGAAGTCTAACCAGTATGCACATTTTGTGACTCTCCCACAGAAGTAGAGTATGCAACTGTCCCAATGTCTTCGGCCATGGAATCCCTTTTTGCTTTTTTTCTTCGCAGATCCCAGGACGTACGGATTTTGTGGAGCCTACTTAGCACACGCTGCTTAGAAAAACAATCTCCATTCTGCCAAGAGTGCAGTGAAGATGTCTGAGCCGGTTGCTCCCTCCTGTTTGTGAAGTTGGGCCCTGGGCTGTAAGACAGACACGCGGCTGTGGTTCCCACGTGGGACACTGAGCAGCTCTGTGGCCATTCCGTGGTTCCATCTCTAAGCCCAGCCCCCTACAGCCCACGCGCTATCCTCTCAGAGGTGCTGAGTGTGAAAATGGGGCTGATTTGGCATAAGCTTTGCCCCCTGTGGGAAACAATTTTTAAAAATGCCTTGAGAAGTCAGTGGGGTTGATGGGATCACCGCACGAGGCATACTTTCATTTGGACTGAGATCGGGTATTCTTGATCGAGGAAGCCCGCAACACAGCCCCCGCCCCACGGCCACGTCCGAACCATCTCTGCAGGCAATCAAACCAATGATCTCCCTTGGTGGCTGTCAACTCACGCCAGCCCCCGTGCCACAGGATGGCTCCACGGTCTGCCCTCCACCTCTCCACTGGCAAAACCCCAGAGTATAATCCAGTAAAGGCACCTACTCAACTTATTTTAAGTTTCTTCTGCTTTAATCTCCTTCAATGGCCACGACCGCCCCTCTGTCACACAGCCTCGTGTCATCTGTTCCACAGTCCTCACTCCCAACCTCATCTACAATGCAATGCAAACTGTAGCATGCACGCCCCAGGTACAGTCAACCAAATGACTTCAACTAAAACATACTGACCAAGCTCTACCCCAGGCCTCCCAGCTTTTCTGCTGAAGCATGTCGGCTTCTACATCTCACGTCCACACCCACTCATTGGCATGGAACACCAGGCCAAACCTCGGGAGTCATGGAAGGGGACAGTGATGTCTGTTGAGCACTATTTTTAAGCCCCTTTATTTCACATTTTCAGACATAATCTTTCCAATGACCATGGGGTGGAGATATATATGATCAATTTCTGCATTTTTAAAGACCCGAAAGCGGAGAGCAAGTAACTTGCTCCAGGTCATACAAGACTTCCCACCCATGTCTGGGCAGCCCCAACCACCTGCTCTTCTCCATTTGTCTAACCTCCGAGTGTGGGAGTGGTACAGAATTCGCAGCCATCGCCATGTGTCCCCAGGGACAAGGAGTTTTGTGTGTTGGCTGATGGCAAGGTCCTTACAAGCACGGAGACGCACTCAGATCAACAGGCACTAAGGGCGAGGACGAAGCAAGAGGAAGGCAGCTCCCCGCTATTTCCACAATGAGGAGAGAAGAGCACAGGGAATCCGCTGTGCATCAAGGACGAGAGCTCCATTCTGGGGTGAATCATGAGTGGGTGTGGACGGGAGATGTAGAGCCAGCCTTAGGAGAGTCTGCAATATTCCAGAGATAAGGAGCTGGCAAAGCCCGGCCTTCTGGTAAGGACCCCAGGGTCTGTGGAGGAGCTGTTCCCGGGGTTCCCCCAAAGGAGTGGTGTGTGCTGCCACGACCTTGTTCCCTCGGACCCACCGTAGTCCTCCCACCATCCGTACGCAAACACAACACCCCTCTTCAACAAGAGACAGAAAACCAGAGTGCCCGTGTCCCACTGGTGATCACTCACGCTCATTACTGCTCGCTGTGGCTCCTGACTTCTGGGCCCAGCTAGACTGTTGCTTATCTGGGGTGAGGAAACGAGTCCTGACTCCAGCAGAGACATGCTGCTGGCCTGTCTAGGGGTTCTCTCCATAGGCTGTGGCTTTCAGGGGGCTGCTGTGGGGTGGAGGTTGGGACAGTCAGACCTGAATCTCCAGGGAGAGAATTCTCTAAGACGCACTCCGCCCACAACCCCAGAGGCACAGCAAACTCTTCCTGGACAGGAGTCTAGGGATGTGCACTGCGAAAAGGCTTTCAATGGGATTTAGGTTCTCCTCCATGAACACCATGCACCTCCGTCTCCTCCCTCACCTCCAGAGGAAAACCAATATCCTAGATCCACGTTTTCCAAACTGTGTTCCATGGAACACCAGTAACAACTTAAAAAGATCCAGTAGTCAAATATTGGGTTGAATCCTATGAAATTACTGCTACTTAAGCACCATCTTTTTTTTAAAAAACTATAAACCAGCAATTTCATCTGGCTCGACCTAATGAGTTCTGAAAACTTGCATAATCTTCTCTCGAAGATTCAGAAACCGTTTCAACATTTTAAAGGCTGTTTCATAGAGTAACCTACATGGCTTTGTTTTCCAAACGTATTTGACAACGGAACACTTTTATTAGGTGACAACCGCTACCTCTCTCAGAACCTCTGCTTTGTGGAACTCCTTTGGGAAAATACTGTCTGGGAGAATCAAAAATAATGAAGAGGTTTCTGAGCCTTTTGCAAAGCTGCCCTTGTCACTATCGCATCATTTTTATTTGAGTAAAAGGAAATTCACTCAACCATGTCTTACGCGCTTGCTCTACACCAGAGCGTTTGCTCAGGACCGGGGACACATGGGGACAGGCGTGTTCTGTTCAAGAACAGCGCTCAGGTGGACCAGCCGGCGTGGCTTGGAGGAGTCAGTGAGGTCTGCGAGTTGTGAGTTTTGAGCTGGGGTTTAAGGGGATTTTTCCAGGTCAGGAGGCTGATGGCCAGTGCCCCGTCCAGCGAGGCAGACCCAGCTCACCTGCTCGTGCCTCAGTGCGCTGCCAGAGTCTCGAGGTCACCAGGCAGTGTGACCACACACCCTTTGTTCCCACTGTCCCCGCCCAGCTGCCCTGGTAAAAGTCTATTCAATTTCATGTGGATTTCAGCTCCTGATCTCCTTCGGGTGTGCTGCTATTATGCCATACACTCCCAAGTTAGAGTCCAGTGGGAACCCCAGGGTCACTAGCCACAGACCCCTTTGCCCTCTTCTTGTCCTTCTCTGAGGGCGTGCAGGTATCTGGCTCAGGCAGTTCCGTGGGGCAGAGGAGGGGCTGTCAGGATGCCGACTTTATGGGGAGGTGGGAGACCATGTAGGGTCTCGGAAACCGTGACACAGAAAGCAGACAGTTTACGGGCGAAGTGCTCTGCTCTGCCCCCTTTGGTTTTCAAACCTGGGACTTTCCTAGCCATGAAGCTGTGGTGGAAGCAAAGGCAAAGCTCTTCTGTACTTGCCCAGGGCAAAGGGAAATTTCTGCAGCTTAGTGCAATGTTCCCTCACTTTCTCTTGGTTCATCCGTAACCATTACGGAAGGGGACACTCCGGGTAGGAACCATAGGCGTGATTACGGGCACTGCGTCATTAGAGGGAATGACAGCTTGCCAGCCCACTTGTGCCCTTTCAATGCCCCTCTGCCACCCTCCCCCCACCCCCCATGTAGCCCCAGGATCTATCTCGTGCTGTAAGAAGAGCCTACATGGCACACCAGTGAGGCAGCCCGTGGATGGCTGGGGCTGGACACCGTGAGCAGGGGACAGGGACAGACATAAGCTCAGGGGAGCAGGAGGGCCCATCACCCGACTCTGGTGCTCCCAGCCCAAGAGTTTTGTTGGATCTGGCACCCTGGGGAGTTGTATTACATGTACACCATTTGTAGCCCAGAAAGAGGAGAGAAAAATGAGTATTGGGGGTGGGAGCCGAGGTGTGGGTACAAAGTTCTGCAGCTCCGCCACAAAGGGTCACGTCCAGTGAGAGTGGAATCAGGTCAGGCTGGCGGGGGTGCCTGCCACTGGCGCGCAGGGAACCTTGCCCAGGAGCTCTGGGTAGCTGCGCCAGCCAGAGCTGGGGAGATATCCTTTCAAATAAAATCACAATAAAAAGCAATATTGCCCTGCAGCCACAAACTTTTTAAAAGCAGGTCGAGGGGCGCCTGGGTGGCTCAGTGTGTTAAAGCCTCTGCCTTCGGCTCAGGTCCTGATCCCAGGGTCCTGGGATCGAGCCCCGCATCGGGCTCTCTGCTCATCAGGGAGCCTGCTTCCTCCTCTCTCTCTCTCTGCCTGCCTCTCTGCCTACTTGTGATCTCTGTCTGTCAAATAAATAAATAAAATCTTTAAAAAAATAAAAATAAAAATAAAAGCAGGTCGAGTACAAGCTGGCTATTTTTTTCATCTGGTAATGACATATTTGTCAGTTTTATCTTTATTTCTGCGTTCTAAGGTTCTCCCTAAGGAGAGATTTTTTTTCCTTCCCCTCCAACCTGCAAAGGACAGTGTGACTCAGAACTTGACCCAGTGCTGGCTGCAAGATAATGGAAAATTTTTCATCAGCCTCAAGAGCCCAGACACCCCTCCAGCTATCAGCCCGACCGGGATCCTCCACAGCCGGCAGTTAGAGGGTGGCTGGGGGATCACCACGCTGCTCGGAGCAACTCTTGGCAGAAGAGGCCACAAGGCCTGATTGCGGAAAGTGGGACGTACATTTAAGAATGAAGGTAATGCCAAGTGGCCTCGGATCATTCACCAGCTGAGTGCCCTTCAGTGAGTCCCTTTTTATGAAAGGCACTCAGCACTAGACTGGGGGGGGTGGGGAGCGGCAGCATCTACCCTCCAAGGTTGGGGTTAGGATGCAGGGAGACAAAAGGTATATGAAAGGTTTCCAGCTATGAAGCACTATGTGACACGAGCCGTTACCGCCATCCCTTGCTCAGCGGCTCTAAAGATGGAAAGACAATTATTCCCGAAGGGACCTTAGGCCAAAGCGGAGGTCTTAATGGTAGACTAGTCGTCACTGGATGGAAGCAAACTTAGGGATTCAGTCATTTTAAACATGTCTTCCGGGTAAAGGTCTTGTTTTCCAGTCCCTGAAACTCTTGGCTTTCATGGGTTCACTCTTCTTCTAGAAAGAGGGGTAAAGAAACCATGCATTCTTTATCTTCTTGTGGACCAAGGGCCGAAGAAGCCACTGTCGCCTGCGTCCGCCCCAGAGAGGCACCTATTACTAGATAGGCCACCCTTGGATGGGGTGAAGCTGCTCTTCCGTGACCCTCACTGTGTGATGGCGAAGATGGGCTGGTCAGGAAGTCAGCAAGGCCCATGGGTCACAGACTGATGGTCATGGCGGGCTCAGCCCATTGCCTCCAAGCTCTCAAGGATGGACTCGAGCAGGGTAGCATTTGTGCCGTGGAGGTAACTGGGCGCACGGGGATGTCTCAGCTGCTCCTTCCATACTTCTCCTCATCGCCGAACGCTTTCCTGACAGTCCGTTAGTGCAGGGCACCCCCTTTGACGTGGAGCAGATGGAAGCCAATGGAACCTTTCCTCTTATTATCGAGGTGACATTCACAGAACACAACAGTCACCATTTTAAGGGCGCCTGGGTGGTCCAGTCAGTTCAGTGGCCGACTCTTGGCTTCAGCTCAGGTCCTGATCTCAGGGTCATAACATCGAGCCCTGTGTTGGGCTCCACGCTCAGCAGGGAGTCTGCTTGAGCCCCTCCCCCCACAAATAAATATTTAAAAAAAGAAAGAAAAGTCACCATTTTAAAGCATACAGTTCAGTAGCATTTAGTACATTCACAATGTTTTATGATCATCACCTCTGTCTGGTTCCAAAACATTTTCATTGCTCCCAAGCCCTAAGAGAACCACTCACTCCTTGTTCCTCCCCTTCACCCCAGCCCCTGACAACCACCCATCCACTTTCTGGACCTGTAGATTGGCCTCTTCAAGACATTTCATAAATGGGATCATATAAGAAGTGACCTTCTGTGTCTGGCTTCTTTCACTGAGGTAAGGTTTTTGAAGCTTGCCCATCTTGCAGCATGTGGAGGGGGTTCATTTCTTCTTACAGCTCAGCCATATCCCTCTATATGGAAAACCACATTTTGCTTATCCCCTCATCCACCGATGGACACTTGGCTTCCTTCCCGCCTTTTGGTTACTGTGAATAGTGCTGCTGTGAACACCCAGGTACAAATATTTCTTTGAACACCTGTTTTCGATTCTTTGGGGTATCTTCTTAGGAGTGGAACTGCTGGGTTGATGGCACCTTTTGAAAACCGAAGTCCACATCATTCTCCTCTGCTTTCAACCCTCCAGCGGTTTCCCCCTGCACTTAGGGGAAGTGAAAATGGTAATCCGCACATCTGGCTTGTTCATCTTAACTCCATATTCTGTTTTCCAGCTACCTGGACTTTGCAAGGAGTCTGGCTTCCTCCAACAGCCTTTGGGCCACTGCTTCCTCTGGCTGGGTCTCTCCCTCTCTCCACGTGTCCTTCGGGTTTCAGTCTTCATGTAACTTCCTCAGAGACGCCTTCCACACCTCCCCCAGCTAGCTTGGCACACCCCATATGTGGCCCCCACAGCACCTTCTACCCCTCCCTTACCATAGTGTGAATTACATGTTGATTTCAAGGGTTTCTTTTGTTGATCGGCTCAGGAAGGATTTTTTCAGCATCTACCCTGGGCTGGAGTTTGCTTTAGGTGCTTGAGAAACATCAATTAATAAAACAGGCCCCGCCCATTAGGGGTCTGCCTTATTTGTAGAAAAGAAAGAGAAGACCAGATTAACAAAGAGATAGAACATAAGGTCAGGTAATGATGAGTGTCTTAAACAATCCAGGGCTGAGAAAAGTATTTCACGGGGAGCTATTTTCAGTGGGATCACCATGGAGCCTTGTAGAAATAGTGGCTTAGATAAACATTTGTCACGTCCAGGAGACCATGACCTCCGGGCAAGGGGTACCTGTGTGTGTTTCATGTGTCTTCATGCAAATCTCCAGCACCAAGGTGAATGCCCAGCACATAATGGGATAAGCGGATAAATGAAATGACTCTGCCCTCGAGGAGCCCTAGCACTCTTTGTCCCCACAGCCACCTCTGCGCCCACAGGGTAACCTGGAGGAATCCCAGAGTCAGAGAGCAGTCTCCCAGCCCTGAGCCCAGGACCTTTCCTGCTCCACCATACCCACCCTCCATTCTCTGTGCCTCTTCTCACCTCGCTAATGTTGGCATATGGCACGGTCACCAGAGTGGCTGGATCCCAGCCAGCCTCTGAGAGATGACCAGGTGTGAGCTAGCAGGGCTGCTGTTTGGTTTCCAGACCAAACTTCTCACTGCCCCCCTCTCTCCCCTCAACCCTTCACCACCCACCACTCTCCCTAAATGGCCCGGAGTTCACATGATTAACTGCTGGCGCGAACTCAGAAAAGCACCTTAGTATCAGGCAGTGAGATCCCAGAGCCCATGACAGTCAACCGCCCTTTGGCCTGTACAGTGCGCCTCCTTCCAGCATATCTCTCATCTAGGACAACAACAGAGCAGAGGTTCACAACCTTTAAAAACCCATGAGTTACGTACACTGGAACAGTATGGAGACACCTGCTACAACATGGATGAGACTGAAGAGATTATATCAAGTGAAATACGCCGGTCACAAAAGGACAGACATGGTCAGATTCCAAGTATATGAGGCACCTGGAGTAACCACATTCATAGAGATAGAAAATGGAACAGCATTTGCTAGGGACAGGGCGGGAGTGGGGGACAGGGAGTTACTGTCTGATGGGTGCAGTTTCGGTTTGGGAAAATGGAAAAATGCTGGAGACGGACGGTGGTGATGGCTGCACCATAATGTGAATGTCCTTAACGCTCCAGAGCTACAGACTGAAAATGGTTAGAGTGGCCAGTTTTACGTTCTATATATTTCATCACAATGGAGAAGGGTTCCCCCCCTGACATGTGACTGAGTAAATCACTCAGCAAATTCATTAGGGAGTCAGGATGCCAGTCTCCAAATACTTGGATTTCTGGGTAAGTCATCCTTCCACTAAACTACAGTGCCCTCAGAGCGCTTCAGACAGTGGACAGGGAGGCAAAGCAGATGCGTCGTTCTGGCTCCTAGCCTCAGTCTCCTTATCGACCAAAAGATTGTGGCCAACACAGTCAGTGTTTTCCTGGGATATCAACTATCTCTCTTTTTTTTTTTAAACATTTCATTTATTTATTCGACAGACAGAGATCACAAGTAGGCAGAGAGGCAGGCAGAGAAAGAGGGAGGAAGCAAGCTTCCTGCTGAGCAGAGAACCCGATGTGGGGCTCGATCCCAGGACCCTGAGATCATGACCTGAGCTGAAGGCAGAGGCTTCAACCCACTGAGCCACCCAGGTGCCCCAGATACCAACTCTCTTAAGAATCAGTTAGTTCTAGCTTTTTTTTTTCTCTTTCCTTTTTCTTTCTTTCTTTTTTAAAAGATGTATTGATTTTAGAGAGAAAGAGAGTGAGAGCATGATAGGGAGAGAATGTCAAGCAGACTCTGTGTTGAGTGCGGAGCCCGACACAGGGCTCAATCCCACAACTCAGAGATCATGACCTGAGCCTAAACCAGGAGTCAGGCACTTAATTGACTGAGCCACGCAGGTGCCCCACTAGCTGTCCTTCTATCAGAATTCAGCACTAGGGCTGCTGGACAGTGCCCTGCAACCAATCTGTGATAACCTGTCTTGCCTCTAACCCCCAGCCCACCCCGGGGACGTGCTCGGTGGCTTGCTTCTTCCTGAGGAAGCCTCAGCAAACATACTCAGAGCTCTGTCTACCAATCACAGCTGAGCAGTAGACACCAAAAAGGGGGAAAAAAGAAAACCAGAGATCATCAGTTCCATGTCTTCAAGAGGTTACATCCTGTCCCACTGACCATCTGCAGTAGCCATGAAAATCTGTCCTTCAGATCTCCTGCTGTGGGGAGACAGTGACTGGTGGGCCCAGCTGCTGCTTTTCAGAACCCCCCACCGCATCCCCACACCTCCTCCCAGCCCCTCCCAGCCAGTGACTGAGCGTAGGGTGACCAGTACAGGACGCGGGGCTCTTCTTAGAGGACTCCCGTGGCTGGAGGATCTGCCCCGATGTTATCTTGGGCGAGACCTCCTTGGAAGTGTGCCACAGGTAAAGCCTCTTCCTTCCTCATCTCCTTTCACAGGTGCCAGACTTTTATCACAGGCTGAAGGCTCTCCCTACCACCTTCCACTCCCTCCTCTCTATCCTGACGGCTATGTCCCCGACACATCTCCTGCACGTCTTTCCCTTCTTGAGGTACCCGCTCCTCGAAGGACCTGAGCTGATACACCATCATGCCAGCCAAAAGAGAGTGAAATGCCCAATAAATCAATAAATGCCGAGCAGAACAACAGACACGCTCGGAGCGAGCACTACGCATTTGGAAGAACAGCAAAGACTGCCTTCGATGTTTTGCAGAACTCAACGGCTTAATGTCTACGTTATCCATTCAATAAACGTGTAGCAAGCCCCCGCATATGGCACGTGCGTGCATATCCTCCATTTCCAAGGCAGCCTGGCAGTCTCAGCTGTGTTTTTCACACGAGCAAACCCTAAAAGGATTACTATCAATGTATAATCTGGTGATAACTAATGATGATAAAAATAACAGTCAATGTCATTTAGCTTTTACTCTATGCCAGTTGTTGTTCTATACTTTCCATAGGCTGCTCATCTAAAACAACAACAACAAAAAGACAAAAAGACAGACAAAAAAAAAAAAAACCCAAAACCCAAAACAGTACTGTGCTTCAAGGAACGATGAGGACCCAGAAGCATAGATGGGTGCAGGGAGTTGGTTGGCGTGCTGTGGTCTCTGGGAGCCGGCCTGGAGGAGGGACCGGGGAGTCACAGCACTCCCACACCTGCAGGTTCACCTGGCAGGAGGCCGCCTACACTCCTGTGAATCAGCCTTGCCCTGGGTGACAGAGGCGGAGTTGAGAGGCTCTGGGGTCTGACGGAATATCTTTAAAGTTTCATGCAGCCGCCTCTGCTTTCACACCAGACACCTTCAATGAGAAGACATGACAATGGGGAATAAAGCCCGTGGTGCGGATTCCTAATAAAAGAAGACTGTGCTGTAATGGGCCCGTCAGCCACGGCTGAGGCCGACTGCGACATAGAAATGAGAAAAATCCACGTGCGAGTTACAGAGAGAATGATTTTTATCTTTTAGATGTCAGACAATCAAAGAAAATGTGACATCTCACATCGTGTTAATTTTTAAAATGCAATAAACTAGACATCAGAGAAAGATATGCAGCCGGCGCCAAAGATCTAGAGAGAAAGTGATGGTGCGGAGAGCGCGTCCTGACCTTCAGCCCCGCACGTCGAGAGGATGGCCACTGGCTACTGCTCCATTTCCTGTAGACCTTCCTTCCCTCTTGACCTGCCATGTCCTTCATGCCTCCCTGCCCCCTGGAAATACCAGCATCCAAACACATGGCTCTCTATTCTCCCAGGTCACTCACTCCCCTGGCCTGGGGACACACCCGAGGTAAGAAGCTATTTCCTGGGGCTCTACCCCCTCCCCGTGAGCCCTTTCCAACAACACTGTGCAAGGGTAAAGCCTCACTCAACAAACCTTCACTGCAAGACTGGGCTTCAGGGCTGAGCAACACAGAGTCATTTGGAAAGGGTTATACTTTACTCCCGGGTACCCCCACCCAAATCTGCAGTCATCCTTCCACCTCAGTAAGGGCACGATTTGGGGTTCCCATCCTTCATGCCATACCTGTTCCTTCCTCATTACGCCTGAGCACTCTGCTCCCTTAACTGCACATCCAAGTTCAAGACCTCCTGGGGGCGCCTAGGTGGCTCAATTGGTTAAACAGCTGACTCTTGGTTTCGGCCTGGGTCATGATCTCAGGGTCCTAGGATGGAGCCCCTGCATCAGGCTCTGTGCTCAGCAGGGAGTCTGCTTGAGATTCTCTCTCTCCCTCTCCCTCTGCTCCTCTCCCCACTCAAGCTCTCTCTCTCTCAAATAAATAAATCAATCTTAAAAAAGACCTTTGGAGCTATCCAATCCACCAGTACCCCCAGGCTTAGGACAATGACATACACATTCTCCCTTCATTTTTCTCTAATTTTTAATACCTCCTCTAAGCTCCTTTGGGTTTGGGGACTGTGCCTTGGGCACCCCCCACACCTCCATGGCTCTGGAAGCCAACAGTGAGTGTTCAAAACTCAGCAGCAGAATGACCGATCCTGCTTGACAAAATACTGTCCATGGTTCTGGCGGAGTGAGAAACTGCATGAGGGAACTCAGTTCCCATGTGGTGGGGCTCAGCTGGGAGGAGAGACAGAAAGAGGTGACTTCCTCTGTTTCGCTACCCACACTATTGACCCGCTAAGGAACGAACGAACGAAGGAAACCAAGGAGTGAAATGACCAGAAGGAATGATGAAAAAAGCAAAGAAAGGGGAAGGTGGAGGAGAGCCGCACAGATATTCTTGGATCTGGAAACGTTGGTAGAAGCTATGCCTTGGCACAAACTACCCTGAAATTCACCTGGGGAGAGGCATGTGTAAGCCCTAGACTGGTTTGCTGCCTTGAAATGACACCTTCTGTAGACGAGTTGAGACACACGCTCACAGGGCACCATGGCGTCGTGTGCACCGCAGTGTGGCCAAGAGCAGAGGTTGACCTCAGCTTGTGAGCACCTCCACAGCCGCGAGAATGGGACCTGAACAATTCTACCACGCTGACCTGAAGACCAGAAAACCTTTCCAGGCTGGAGACCCTTCAAGGACAGGTGGGGGCTGCAGGGGACTGACTTTCCCACCCACCCCCCAGCTTCTGACCTGGCGGGAGCACACTGGCCCGTGGAGGTAGCCTGGCCTGGGAGGCATCTGTACCGCCTATCAGCCTGGACGAGTAATTGAAAAAGCTAAGAGCAGGGGATGGTATTCGTGAGTCCAGATGTGGGCACCAACTTGGAAGCCAAAGCTGCTTGGGCTCCTGACTAAGCTCTGGGCCTCTGTGTGTCTTTGGTTGCAGAAGGTCACGGAGTCGCTCCCGGTTTCTGGTGTCCTCTAGCACAGCCATCCTCCCACGGCGTGGTGACTTGGTCCGGGGAATGCAAACCAATAAGGGCGCGCTTGCACAGCAGATGGCCAGAGCCAGAAGCCGGGAGCAGACCGGCTCGTGTACCTTGCAGGGACCGAAGCTGTCCGGAATGGGACAAATACCACCCAAATCTCCACCGTCTTGCTGCACAGCGTATGCCTGGCTCCTGAGAAATTTATGACTTAGGAGGGCTTGTGGCAGCTTGTCTTGCCGCCCCAGAAGGGCTTGGTGACGACTTTAGGTAGTAAAAGCACAAGTTTCCAAGCAACCAGGTAACAGGTCTTCTGTTTCAGCTCCGCGTTTGCAGAACAGCAGCTCCAGAGAGGTATGTGATTAAATTGGCCAAGGCGACATCTCTCCCGGATAACCTAAGACCTTGCAAAGACCTTGCGAAGACCTTGAGAAGATAGCTTTTCACTAAATAAAGGTACACTAGTCTCAAGTCATGCCTGGGGCGGAGGTGGGGGGCTCCCAGCCTTGCAGGAACTGGGTGTGTCAGCTGGCCTTCAGAATCCAATCAGCCAGGCAGTGACCCCATCCACTGCTGACAAATGGGCCATTTCGTGTATCCCATTCGTTACTTAAAACAATTAAAAAAGCTTCTTTGAAAAGGAAACACTGGCCCCTGGCTTGAACACCCGCCCCTGTCTGGATCTACCTGCACACGGTTGCCATTGACGCTAGATTGCTTTATTCTTCTTCCGAAGTCAAGGTCAGGGGTTCATCCCAGGAGCGCAGGATGACTTGGAGGTTAGAAAATACCCCCTTCTTACTCTCTTCGCCCTTCTTTCTCTCTCCACTAGACTTAGGTATGAGACATCTCCTTTCTGTTTTGCCCCACCCAACTTTCTGTTCATGCCTGTGTAACCTGCAGGCACTCGTTGTCAAAGGAGTAATGGTGCCTGGCTACACCTCAACAAAAGAAAGGAAACACACACACACACACACACACACACACACAAACCCAGCGCTGCTTAGTATGATGAGCACTCATTTCTCCTGCTGCCCCACCCTTCTCTTTCCTCCACTCACTTTCAATAGACCCACTTCCAGCCCCGACCCTCCTCTGCGGAGCTCACCCCAAGCAGCTAAGAGCTTCTGTGGCTCTAAGCCTGGAGCCCCTTCCCCAGACTCCGCACCCCGCAGCCCAGTTTCAGCAGCTGAGAAGCCCCACTGGCCGCCATTCTAGGAGCGGTCCGCTGGCCAGTCCTTGGATGGGTTGACTCTGAATCATCTGTGACCTGCCCCAGAAAGACACCCCGGGATCCGTGAAGGGACACGGAAGGGGCAGGGACACTGTATGTGTCACCAGCATGTTGGGGTGACTCTAGTCCCATCAGGCGCATCAGGCCTAGGGCACTACCAGGCAAGGTAAAAAGGCGAACGCTCTGAGCTTATACCCACCCACTGCAGCAGGAAGATCTGTACGCGAACAGAAGCCTCCAGAATCAGTCTTTCCTAGAGGATTACATCCTGCAAAGATGATCGCGGGGGCACTGCACCAATCCGATGGATTTATTACCCGGGGGGCAGCTGCAGGGAGTTGGGCTACAAGGTACTGCTCATTTCAGTGGGTGAACCCTTGAGCCTCAACACACAGGAACCACCCCACCCTGAGCTCCGGGTTGGACGGACTCTGCCCCAAGGCCCTTCTGCCGGTCTGCCTTGAAGGACCAAGCTGACCCACTTCTCTGGAGCCCAGGGATGGGAAAACCCATTGCAGAGCTGGGCTAGAAATGAGGGACGAGATTCTGGCTCTCGCGCTTCTGCTTGGAGCTCGTCTGCGTCAGATGCACGCTTCTTTCTGAACGAGCATTGCGTGTTCCCACAGAACTCTGCCAGCCCTTCCCCAGGTACCCTGTGGCTCTATGTTATTTATGAAACCCTCTTTCCCAGGCAGATCCCACAGAGCGGCCACATGTTATGTCTCCTCGGATCAGGCTGGTCTGGGAAGAATTAGAAAATACAGATGGGCCAGCTCCCCGGCTTGGGGGAGATGTGATTACAAACAGCAGGACCGGGACATGCGTTTGCCAATGCCAGATGGCGGGGGAGTCACCCCCTCCAGGAAGTCCACTTGGCACTCACCCCAGAAAGCTGCCAGGATCGTTAATGGGGGTGGGGTGGGGAGCCACAACCGTGACATCCATTCTTCCTCTTCCCACGTACCTCCACCAGCGCACTTTCCAATTCCCAAAGGCAAACCCTCCCGGGACTGTGCAAGGCAGGCAGAGACCAAAACTAGGAAACGGGTTGCTGATAACATAACAATGAGGAAGAGAGAAGTTAGCACTCACGGGGCAATCGGCAATACTACACACAGGTGTCTAATTCTCAGGGCAGCATTTCCAAGAAGATGCATTCCATCACATTCTCCAGGTGGAGTAACTGGTTCGGAGAGGCGGGGCCACCTGCTGGTCTGGTAAAGCAAGGACCCTGACTCTCACCGGGTCACCCGCACCTGCTGGAGTAACAGCTCTGCAGCTGACCTTCACAGTTCATGGGATGTGACCTTTCTCAACCACCTTCTCTTCTGTCATGTGGCACCTGCCTCTGTCTCCAGGAGGCTGGGAGGATGGCCCGGGGTGACACGGATCTGCTTTGAGGACTGCATTACTGGTATTATTTGGGATGAGGCCTGAATGAACACAGGACGGCGTCCCCACTGACTCGTGTGCACTGTAAGGGGGGGGCAAAGCTTTAGGCCAAATGAAGGAAGTTCTAGGCCCAGGCTTCAGGTCTCACATGGCCTGGGAGGTGACGGGGACTGGGGCAGGGACAGAAAGGGAGTTTGATATTGGACAGGACCCTCTCAGAAATTGTAAATCATACCAGGGGATTCTACACCGGGGTGAACAGGGTCCCCCTCACCCAAGATGCACACGCACATGCTCAGCATGTGATCTTACTGGAGTACAGGGTGTCTGCAGAGGTAAGGAGTGAAGACGAGGCTGTCACGGACTAGGGTGGGCCCTGGAGCCACCAGCTGCTGCCCTGACGAGAAGAGAAGACACCAGACCCTGAGAGAAGCCGGCCATGTGAGCTCGGGCAGAGACTGCAGGGGTGCGTCCTAGGGGCCACGGACTTGCCAGCAGCCCCCCGAAGGCCGGAAGAATGGGGGGAGGCTCACCCCCAGAGCCTCTGAGAGGAGCGTGGCTCTGCCGACACCTTCATTTCAGGTGCCAGCCTCGGGACTGTGGGAAAACAAACCTTCTGATCGTTTAAGCCACGTGGGTTGGCAGCCGTAGGAAATGAGTACGGACAGTCATGGAAGTTTCTGGAACAGGCTCTGCGCTTCAGATGCATCGGCTCCTTCATCTGACGAGGGAGACTGTGTCAGAACCGCATGTCACAGAGAAGACCGTGAGGCTCAGAAAGGCGTTGGAACCCGGCCCAGTCCATCCGGCTCTGCAGACACGGCAGGACTCGAGGCCTGATCCAGGGCTCGGGCTCAGCCGCCGGGCCGCGTGGCTGCGGGGGGCCACCTCTGCCTCTGTCCCGGCCGGCCTCGGCCAGCAACCAGTGCCCACAGCCCGTGCGGGTGGAGAGAAACTCAGTGACTCAGACCCACAGGGGAGCCTTACAGCCTAATGAACACGGTTTTTCCTATAGCCGGCCGTCCGCCCTGAAGCACGGATCTTGTCCTTTATGTTGACAGAAGTTGTTCTCAATGGCGACCCTCATTTCCCCGCATCCTTAATTAAATTTAATTTCTGCGCTGATGACTCAGACTCATCTCAGAGATATCCCTTACTGTGTGCGGACATGAAACACGACGGGCTCGGACATGTGGAGGCAGGAGGGGACGTCAGGTCCCTCATTAGAGCCACCCCCAGCTGGCCCGTTTACTGAGGTGGCATCTGCCTGAAGGACACACGTCATTGATTTTATGTCCCGTTCGTTGTCACTAGGGTATCTGCTCTCCTATCTCACAGCTGCCGGGAGATTCACACGGAGCAAGGCCTTCCCCTTTCAGGTCTCGTTTGGTTTTTCTTCTTCATCTGATAAAGGTTCAGGGAGTGGGTAACCAACTCTCTTAGAACAACTGAGCAGAGACCCAGGTTCTCTTACGGGTCAAACCTGTGTGCTTCCAGATTTTTCTGATCTCTCTCTTGGAATGCGGAGGCCTCTTACCCTTAATTTCCTATTATCCAGCAGCACTCATGATGAACCTTGCTGGGCTGCATCAGCCCCCACTTTCTGGGGCAGACGATGAATCAGACTGGACTCGCAGAATGAAAACCAGGTGTTTGCTTGGTGTCCACCAGGTGGCAGGCTGGCCCTTGGAAGGCACTGGGGGGCTGGCTTACGGAGCCCCCCCAATCCTGGGACACAAGAGATACTTAAGAAGTTCTGGGCTGCCTTCTACTTCTCCAGCACAAGCACTAAGGAGATGGTCTGTTTACCTGCACCAACCCTTCACTGCACACAATGCAGCTGCTGGAGAAGGATCCGCCCCCCCCACCCCGCCCTGCCCCTCTAAACTCCGCTCCCCCCGCCCCAACACTGTCATGGCAGCATCTCAGGTTCAAGGGGGAGAGTCACATCTCCGGTCTCTCTTTTAATTGCCTCAGTCATGCTGAAATGTGTAGTCCCCAGAGTGTGTCCCAGTGGCACACATGGTCCATGGAGAGGGGCATCCAAACCCAGAACTGCCTACAGACCGGGGCCACCACGCCCGCTCTTGGCCCTGCCTGTACCAGGGCTCCTCCTAGGGTGTCCTACAGCTGCTCCCCTCCCAAGAGGACAAGGAGTCCAGGGCCCTGGTACACAACGAACTATGGGCCACACCACTTCTCCTCTGAGTATGTGTCAACAGGAGGTACCGTTCCCACAGGCCCAGGGCCCAAGTGCAAGGCCAACATGGACCGCTTTCTCACAGTGGTTGAGCAGTGACGATCCTGCTGGTCTGTGCACTCCAGGCCTACCAAGTGTCCAAGGTGAAGGAAGGTTGAACCCTAATTTCTTTATTTCAACCCAACAGTTTGTGGACTCTAGCAAAACAAGCAAAAGAGAGGCAGAGCTCTGAGTGGGCCACCCTGCTCAGAAAAAGAAGTGAGGAGAACGTGGTTTCACTACACGGTAAATGCCTGGCCCAGCAGGCCTTCTCCAAGAACGCCTCCCAGGCAAGACTGCCTGTCTCCTTGGTCTGAGGGCTGACTTGCATATCCCCGAGCTGGGCACAGCCAGCTGTCAAGAGGACATACTCCCTTCCTGAGAGGCCCAGCAAAAAGTGTACAGGACATTCCACTTTGCTTTAAGCGCTGATGGTCAGGAGGAAAGGCGCAATATTCGCTGGGTGGGTGATCACTCCACGTCCCCTCCCACCCAGCACTGTTGTGGACGTGCTGGGGGCAAGAAGCATGCGAGTTCATGGCTGCATGAACTCCTTTGTGAGGTCCTTTATGAGATCAGCATTGTTTCTCTGTCTTTCCTAAAGTTTCTCCTCCCCATCCCACGCTCACCATCTTAGCACAAGCTCTTAGCAGGGTACTGGCAGGGACCATCCTCCTAGGCGGCTCGAGGTGGGCTTCTCAAGTTTAAGAGCTGGAGGGCTCCCCGCAAGGAGCAACTGGTAATGCGAGCAAAGGACCCCAACCAGCATGCCTCGTCTTCCCTCTGTGCTCCCTCCTTCTGCTGTGTTTCCTGCCTCTCCTGAGGGCAACCCCTGATTGCCCGAGCCGGACAGGGGCCATTTTCAGGGACGCCCTCTCCCGGGCTTCCTGCCCGCATAGACCGCCAAGCCCAGTGCAGGCTGACTCTACCCAGCAGTCGCCCCTAAGAGCGTGACTGTGGGATCCAGTTCCTTCCTCCTCCCTCCCGCTTCCCCTCCTTCCCCGGGAGCAGAGTTTCGCTGAGAACAGGGCTGTCAAGCTGAAGACTTTATTTCTAGCCTCCCTGGTAACTGCGATCAAGGATATAAACTAGCAAAACACAAACAAATACTTCTATCTGACATAAGCCCCTGTATCTCAGGGGCCTGTGAGAGCCCCTCAGCCAGTATCCTAAATAACACTGGAGCTGTTTAACTTCTGGCCGAATTGTTGCCACGGCTTCCCAACCTCCTTTCAGACGGTGTCTCCCCATGACGCTGCCCAAGGGACCTGCAGGAAGGGTCGGTTCCTGCCTGTGCGGGAGAAAGCCTCCCAGGCATGGCGTAGGACACCCTCTGGAGCTGGGCACAGGCTGTCCCCCAGCCCCACCTTCCCTCAGACCTCATTGTTCTATGAGTCCCAACCATTTGCGGCCACAGGGCGAGCTCGGGCTGCCTTACTTCCAGCCGACAGCGCCCACTGTTCCTCACCCCCCATGAGAAGGAGGTTCTCCTTCTTTAGTTTTCATCCCCCCTAGACTCAGCACAGATGTCCCTACTTCCAGGGGACCCTCTCTGCCCCCCCCCGCCCCGTCCCCTCCTCATATGATCACACTCGCCTCCACGCTCACACTGATCACACTGGTTTGGAATAATCCATCCAGGGGATCCCTTCCTTTCCTTGAAGTACAGGTAGCATACCTCATTAGCTTTTTGTAGCAAAGTGCAGAGGGAGACCCACTAATCGTCTGCTCAGCCGATTTTAACCGAAGGCCGAGGGAGGCGGAAGCGATGGGAGGTAGGAGATGCACGTAACAGGCGTTTATAAGGTGTCACTGAGAGGATCTGAATATCAACCAGATATTATACACGAGAGAAAACAGATCAAGGACCACATGTTTCTTTCCTGGGGAAATGAACTGTTTTGATATGAACCAAAATTGAGCTTACGGCCCGTGAAGTAGGCCCAAGGTTTTATTTAGCACGTTGAGTTTGAAGCGTATAGAACATTCAGACGCATCCGCCCCAGCCGGGTAGCTGGAAGGCACTGAGCACAGGATCTGGACCAGGAGAGACAAGTTTAAATGGCAGACATTGATTTGGGAGTTATCAACCTCCAGGTAGTCTGAGACCACGGCGGCAGATAAAAGTGCCCAGGACGCGACAATAAATCCAGAGAACTATGGATCAGATCAAATGGAACATGAACTTCTGAAAGGCAGGCGGAGGACCCTCTGCGAAGGGAAGGGAGAGGGCACGGGCAGAGAAAATAAATGGCCGAGTCAGAATGTGATGGACTGAAGAACTAGCAAGAGGAAAAAGCAGTCATGAGGGCAACTTTTCCAAAAGAGCTAGGTGGTCTCATGCCTCCCTAGCCCCCCGTCCGCCGGTGGGGAAAGGCTCTGTGGAAGCGGGTCTTTCAGGAGCCCAGACAGGCACTGCCTCATGACTGTAGGTTGGGTCAAAAGTAGAAGCAGGTGGGGTGGGAACGGGAGGCTGCGGGGGTCACTCTGGGTAGC
The DNA here is from genome assembly GCF_963455335.1 of Martes martes. Lineage (NCBI taxonomy): Eukaryota > Metazoa > Chordata > Mammalia > Carnivora > Mustelidae > Martes > Martes martes. The sequence goes on from NC_137904.1 coordinate 57,317,261, forward strand.
GAGTACGAGCAGAGGAGATAAGGATACAGCGTTCAGAAAGGCTCCAAAGACCAACAGAGAGAGCAAACACATCAAGAGAGGGCTTGTCACCAAAATGTCAACACAGGGAGCATAGCCGGAGGGAGCATTTTCTAGGGTGCTGGGCTCCTTTGGAAAAGTCTGGAGATGGAAAGAAGCAAGGCGATAAGATGAGGGCTTGAGGAGAGATTATCGCCACGGATGATCCCCTCTCCTTCCTTCCCCTTCTTTCTTCCTCCTTCCAACTTCCTTCTGTCCTCTCTCCCCCCCTCCCTCCTTCCTCTAAGGCCACAAGAGATGTTTGCAGGCTGACAGAAGAAGCCAGAGAAGGAGAATGGATGAGGCAAGACTAACTCAGCAAACTTGGGGGAGAGAGAGAATTACGGAAGGATGGCAGGAAAGCCCACAGGCGTGTACAGGCAACAGCCCCACAGTGTTCGGGCTTTTCCGGCTCCCAAGAGGAGACAAGGCTGGGGGAGCAAGGACTTCAGTGGAGGCATCAGGGGTCTGCTGGGAGGGAGGACAAGAGCCGAGAGGCCAAGCGCAAGAGGGCCCGGCCAACGCCTTCCTTTCCTGCCGTGCATTTCCTCGTGTTCCCAGAGGGACCGGAAGAGCTGGGCAGCGATGTGTGTATCTGTGTCTTCCCGGCCCTGTGTTGTCACTCAGAGATGCTAAATGCATGTCACATCCAGGTACGAAAAACACTTCGAGCCAGGAAAATAGATGAGCACGGCTGGAAATGATCTTCTATGCTCCAAAAATGTTTAATTGGATTGACTGAAGCCCGCTCTTCAGGCTACGGAATATTCATTTTCTTTGCCTCATCCGATGAGCTCTTTCCCTAAGCCGTGGATCAGGATTATCAGAAACCTACAAGGAAGCTGAAAATACCCTCCAAGGGTGGTGTGCACGTGCTGAGGGCTTTTGGGATAAACTTGGATCCTGGCAATTTACTGGGTGGGGAACCAGGAGTCAGAGCCTGGGCACCCAGCTGGGATCCAAGGGACACAACACCCCACCCCATCTGCAAACATATGGGAGCTTCCGTGAAGACTCTTGAGTGTGCCAAGAGAGCCAATGGAAAGTTCTATTCTTAGTTGATACTGTAACTACAGATGCCTTAGATCCTGGCTCTTCCAGACAATTAACCTACAGCCTGTGCCAGAGGCATTTTTACATTTGTCTTCCTGTCTTACTGTAAATAACCCAATTTCAAAGGCAAATGCTCCATCCAGCCTCCCACATACGTCTTATTTTATACATCCCATCTTGCCTTTTCAACAAGATAGGAAAGGAGTCCTAGATGCCGAAGAAAGCCCCCTTCCCTGTGCCTCTAAATGTTGAAGCGATTATAAGAACAGAAGACGTGAGGAGGCACTCTGGGGTATTTTTCCAGATTAGAACACACCCAGGATATTCCTCGAGGACCAGGCAGAGCCGCGTTTGGATCTGTCTTGGACCCCTTCCTCCTATAGGGATAGGAGGTGGAGATGCCTCCGAATGGACAATGAGATTAAGGGAGGGGGACCCCGGGAGCTGTGAGGGGGGCTACATACCCCGGTCCCGGAGGCAGCCAGCCTCTCTACATTTAGGATAGAGTGCAGGGGATGCGGTATTAGCTTCTCAGGACAAACACGCCTCAAGAGACTCTGAAATGGCAGACCTCCAGCCTTTACAATTTGTCCCTTTTGCCATAACCAACCAAAGTCGTCAGGCAATTCTCCTCTTGTAAGTTGAAATCTTGGGGTTCTGCAGTGGTCTCCACTTTTCTTGGAGCCCTTCCTTCCAACTATGCAGACCATCATACACTCAGCCAATAATATCTGTTGAATCTTGGGAGTAAAGATAATTTGAAAGTAGCCGAAATCAAGTATGGAGAGAATCAAACACAATCCGGCTGAACACAGCTTCACAGCTGTATTTCTGCCCAAATCAAAGTCGCCGTGTACCTCTCCCGTCGCACGTCCCGTTCCCCTCCCGGGATGCACTGCCCACCCCAGCTGACTCTTCTCCCCTTCCCTGGATCCCATCTCTGGGCCAGTCCTGTCATTTGGTGTTCTCATGGCACCTCTCTGTTGTACATCTCTCAGGGTTGAAGATTCACATTTATTTGTATGATTCTTTAATTAGCATCCTCCTCTCCACTGAACTATAAATCTCCATTAGAGCAGGGACAGCATGTTTTACTAACTGCTGCATCCCTAACACTCAGTTCAAGTGACCTTTAATTTATGAGTCATTGTTTCCCCAGCATTTTGCAAGTCAAGTCGCCTTTAAGTGCATCCTCTGGGCCTGGGAAACCGAGGTCCTCTCCCCACTGGTTAGACCCCAACAGGCACCCCGGGCCGTTTCCTCCATACCTCCTGGATCCCTCAATCAGTATTGTCCTGACCCGAGCCCCTTTCTAGCATCCACTCTGCAGCAGGCTCTCCTGATAGCTCTCTGCCATTACTTCTGACTGAACCATCCTTTCCCTGTCCCTATGTGCAAAGTTTCCTCGAGTGATCGTCTCACTGGAGAATGACACTATGTTAGCATCTGGAGTGTTTCTGAAGATCTGTTAGTGTTCATCCATTTTCTTTGTTCTTTTTTGTAAAGATTTATTTATTTTTAAGTAATCTCTACACCCAGCATGGAGCTCGAACTCACACAACCCTGAAATCGAGAGTCACACGGTCTACTGACAGAGCCCACTGGGTGCCCCTATCCATTTTCTTTTATATAGAAAAGAAAAAAAAAAGTCAAGGCAGTTGACTGCTTTCACACAACCAGTTAGCAGCTCCCCTTTATGCTTTCTACCCTCAATTTTGCAACTCTTTCAGCTGTATCGCTTTCTCAAGTTCCATTTTTTTTTTTTTTTAAGAAGGCATGCTCAGTAACCTGACCCTAGAAAAAGAGAATAAGAATGAGACACCAATGATTTTGAGACACAGGAGGGCTTATCATTACAGCGGCCAAACAACGGCCCCATCCAAAAGCTGATGGAAAGGACATGCATCAGGGGTGCGTACTGGAAAGGAAATCTGCTCCCCACCCGGCCCCAAGCAGAAGCCCCTGACGACACCAGAGGCAGAGACCCTGATCCCAAGCACTGGGACAGGATGCTGTGTGAAGGCCAGGTGCGGAGGGAGTGCAGGGCACAGCTGTCTCACCCTGGCCCATTTTCTCTTGTCTGTCCCGATGGCAATATCTTCGTGTGACCGAGTATCGAGCCCTCGGGGGTCAGCCCTCCTTTTTCCTCCTGGTCTCCGGCAGAGACAAAGACTTGGCGGGCAGAACAATATTCTACCCCACCCATGCCACACAACCTCTCCATATTTGCTATCACCTTTGCACACATGCCAGGGGACCGTGGAGAACGATACAGGACTGGCCACCTTGAAACTCAAGTCAGAGAAGGATCTGTTGGGGCAAAGGAGGTGTGAGATGAAGAGTGGTTCCGGGACTGGATGTGGAAGCAGGTTCAGTGTCATCGAGGTGAGAACCATCCCTGAAGCAGGCCTACGACCCGGAAGATAATGGCTAGCCCTCCGATCCCAGCCTTTCGCTCACAGGAGCAATGCTAAGTGGCAGATACTGGGTAGTCTAGACATGTGGCCTAAAACAGCAACCGGGCAAAAGTCACCCTCACTCTGAAGCACCTGAATTAGCTGTAAGACGGACGCTTTGCCCTACGTGGGAATCTACGGAACCTCATTCCCTACGGCAGCGTAAAGGCATCGCCCTCCAGAAGTCCAAGCCCAGTGTTCGAGCATTATTGGAGAAGGAGGAGACACCTGCCGACAGGTACGGGCCGCCCACCATGCTGAATAAGTCAGATGAACCTGACCAAGCTTCACCCTCCACATCTGCGCTGACGAACCGAGGTGCCTGTGCGGGGAATCTGACTTTAGTTTGGTTTTCTGCCATCCCACCGAGGACGGAAGATTAGGCTGGGGGAAATCAGGCCGCTGTGATGAAACAAGTCTACTCCTTGCCAAGGACTCAACAATGAGACGTGACTGCACTCTGCGCCAGGAAGCCTGCCTACCTGTGGCTGCACGGAGGGGAGTAGGCAATTACGAACTGGGGCGAGTCTCTGTTTATTTTCGTCCTTCTGTAGACCAGAGCACTGAGGACCAGGCAGTGCCAACGTCTCCTGTACCCCCAGGAGAGCACACTGGTACATCCAGGACTCTAGGCTGGGCTAATCCCAGAGGTTTTGTTTTATAATTTTTTTTTTTAAGATTTTATTATTTGACAGAGAGCACAGAGAAGTAGGGGGAGCAGCAGAGGGAGAGGGAGAAGCAGGCTCCCCACTGAGCTGGGAACCCGATGGGGGACTTGATCCCAGGACTCTGGGATCGTGACCTGAGCCGAAGGCAGACGCTTAACCGACTGAGCCCCCCAGGTGCCCCCCTAGAGGTTTTGTGACTGTGAAAAAGACTTCATCCTGATTGCCCGTGGCCAAGCTCAGACAAACAAATCCAAACAAATGGATTCTTCCACACCAAGTGACCTAACCAGCAGAACCTGGCAAGGAAGCAGGCGGCCCTCCCTCCAGAAAGAACAAGCGTGCAGGAACGGAGACAGCAGGTGGCGGCACGGGTCCCCGGCCAGCATGTTCTGTATGCCGCGGAGAGACCCACAACTGCATGTCCAAGGAGTAGACAGATCATATGACGAAAAGCTGTCTTTCAAAGGAAGTGACAGATTTCGGAGATTTCTATCGCATCTATGCTTTAAGCGAGGGGGACGCTGAGCAGCAGGGGCCAGGGAAGCTGAAATGCAAAAACAGCCGGACCAGGTCCCCGTGTCACGCAGCCAAGTCAAGTCAAGTCCGGCTCCCTCACTGGTAGATCTCCCTATGAACCTAGAGGTTCTCCAAGGCGGGGTCCCCAGATCAGCAGCATTAGCACCACAGTAACTGGGCCCCGTCCCAGACCTACTGAATGAGCGCTCCAGGGGTGGGGTGCACTGAAGCCCCCCGGGTGATCCTGATGCCGCCCCCCGTCTGAGAACGCCCGCACTAGGTCAATAATAGTGTTTCCTGTGGCCCCGGCACGGTTTCAGGTGCTTTACAGATACTGATGTCGTTCAGTGCTCACGGCCACCCTACGAGGGAGGTACAAGGATAACCTCTCACAGAGAAGGAAACTGAGGCTTGAAGAGGCCAGACTGTTCTCCCAAGGTGCTCTGACCACCTCCTCTTTACCTGGTCATGATGGAGGGGTTCCTCACCTTACGTACTGGATGAACAAACACAGGACACTGGCCGCTGGACACAGATTCACAGCAGCTCATTAATCACACAGACTCACAGCCAGGGGAGGGGGACACCACCTGCCACGAAGGGCGACTTGGGGACTGTACTCCAGGACAAAATCAGGCTTCATCATGATAAGAGGGGGCTCTGGATTCCTGACGGTGGATGTGTGTGCGGGCAGGCTGAGGACCAGGCGGAGAGCAGCTGAACTGGCTGGGAGGGGCGCCTACTCCGCAGGGCGAGGAGCCCATCTAACAAGAGCAGGGAACTCACAGCTAGAACTCTGGAGCCCTGTCAGGCTCAGCAATGTCCAGGGTGCACGCAGAACCTCAGGCTTTCACATACACAAGGTCACGTAGTGGAGGGGGGGAACAGTGTCGGGGTCAGAACCCAAGCCCACAGTCCCTGGAGTCGCCATCGGCTTCCCCTGAACCACACTGCACACGGCTGGTGAACTCGCCATGATCCCTCCTGGGCCCACGCGCACTTGGTAACGCAGCTGGCCGTGTCGGGGGACTGCGGACACCGAGGTCCAAGGTCTCCCTCCACGGAGTCCAGCGCCCCATCCCACGGTGGCTGCAAATCCCCTCCCCCAACCAACGGGTTGGACTCCTTCTTGCCAGGCCCGTGCTCTGTGCCAGGCGTCCCCAGGCAACATTAGACAACGGGGCCCCAAGAAACTCCCAGCTGAGATACACATGGAGCTTTGGGAGTAAAACCTCAAGGGGCCTCAGTTCATCTCTGAGGTGTTGAGACCGGCCTTGCAGCCTGCAGGCCCCAGTGCGTCAGCGGAGGCCCTCACAGGGGATGGAGGAGATCGGCCATTTGGGGACGGTGATTCTGGGGTGCCTGGGTGGCTCAGTGGGTTAAGCAACTGGCTTCAGCTCAGGTCATGATCCTGGGATCAAGCCCCACATCAGGCTCCCTGCTCAGTGGGGAGCCTGCTTTTCCTTCTCCCTCTGCCTACTGCTCTGCCTACTTGTGCTCTCTGTCAAATAAAAAAAAACCTTAAAAAAAAAAAGGAGGCATCCACTTCAAAGATTTCTCTGGAATAAACACATTGCCAGCCACACAGATGGAGAGCCAGGCCACCTCCCCACACCGAGGCTCCTGTGTTTTAGAGATCCTGGTTGGTGTTGATGACTGGCCATTTGGGCCACTGGCCTTTCTCTTCCCACACTTTAAATTCCCGCTCTCGGGTTTTAAATTTGCCAATAAAGAGTGAACCCGCAGAGCCCTGGGCCCCCTAAGAGCAGAACCCAAGGCCCAGTGCCCAATGCACTGGCTCTCCTACCCTTGCTAGCTCTCTGCTCTCCCTCTCTCCCCATGCCCCCGCTCCTGGCTGCTAGAGGGCTACCTAATTCCCCATTTATTATTTTATTTATTTATCATATTATTAATTATATCATTTATTACATATTGTAGGTAATAAACCTCTCTCTTACAAGGTTCCGGATGGTTACTGCAGAAAAGCATCTTGCCATCAGTAAGAGCTGCAAAGGCTAGTCAGCCGCAGCGCTGGTTACGGGGAGATCGCAACTAGCACTGGACCGGATCCTATTCTCTTGGGTCCCAGGCTATCACTTTTCCAGTTTGGTAAGAAAATCTGGTAATGGTGCTCTCCTTACGAAAACCTCGGCTTCTCATTGCTCACAAGGGTGGCAGCCTAGTGTCCCTGAGGTCCTGGTCCTCCCCCTAGATCCCTGGTTTCATTGCTAGCCACTCTCTGCCCCTCCTCCTCTACTACAGCTAACGAGCCTCCCGTTCTCTAACTCCATCTCACCATACTCCTTCCCAGTGTAGGGCTCTCCGGGCTGTGTCCCTGGCCTGTCCCCCCAGTCATCTCCTCACCTGGTCAATTCCTTCTCTGCCTGCGGGGCTCTGTGTAAGTTTCACTTCCCTGAGCAAGTCCCCACCATCAACCCCTTCTTCTCTCTGCCTCTGTGTGTTGGTTATCTATGGCCGTGTACCAAGGCACGCCAAAATCTAGCAGCTTAAAACAACAAACATTTATGACTTCACACAGTTTCTGTGGGATGGGGTGGGGAAAGAGAGGCCCTGGACACATAAGCACCCACACTGGACACAATGGATGAACGCCTTCAAAATTCTGGGGGAAGAGGAGAGCAGAATTCTATACACACTCAAGGCATCAGTCCAAAGTGAGGGTATAATAAAGACTTTTCAGGGAAGTGGGGTATCAAAGAATTAATCTCCATCATACCACATGTTAATTATCTATTACTGTGTAACAAATTAGCCCAAGACTAAATGTATGTCTTATCTCCTGGCTCTGAGGCTCGAGAGTTCAGGAGTGGCTTAGCTGGGTGGTTTGCGTTCAGGGCCTCTCATAAGGACACAGTCAACACAGTTGGCCAGGGCTGTGGTCATCTAAAGGCTAGACTCAGTTGGAGGATCTCCTTCCAAGATGGCGCCCTCATATGGCCGCTGGCTGGAGGCTTCCGTTTCTTACCACATGGGTCTCTCCACAGGGCTGCTCATGATGTGACCGCTGGCTTTCCCCAGAGCAAGTAATCCAAGAGGGAAAGAGATCAACAGAGCAGCCAAGATGGAAACTGTAGACTTTGGATGACCTAGTCTGCAGAGTGGCCCACCATCACTTCTGCTTCTCCCCCTTGGTTAGAAGCTGATCACTAAATCCGGGGCTCCCCTTCCAAAGGAAGGAGAATTAGGCTGCACCTTAAAAGGAGGAAGGTGTAAGAATTCATGGACATGTTTCTAAAGTGGCCACACCTTCCTGGCAGGCGAGGTCAGAATTCCCCGCTCAATGGCTCAGTGGTCACAGCATACCACACTTCTCTGCTTCTCACAACTTGTCACAATGGCATGTAACTAAGTATGTGTGTGATCTGCAGGGTACTGTGTCTCTAAATACAGGGTTCCATGAAGGCAAGGACAGTAGGTCACGCCCCGGTAGATAACACAGCACTGGGTACAAAATAAGGGGTCAACACGGATTTCTTGGATGACTGAAAAAATAAATGAGTGAATGAATGGGACAGATGACAAAATGCAAGGGGAATGAGGAAGGAGGAGGAGGAAGGAGGATACAGAAAATGACTAAAAGAAAGACGTAAAAACTGGGATGACTTTGATAGAGTGCAAGGGCCATGTCATGAAATGCCATTCCACGCCGAGCAGCAGGCCCGTCAGCCTTCCTGTCTTCTGACCAGCAGCTCAGATGCGCTGAGTGATGAGGAAGGAGCCCTGGGCTCAACCTCAAGCAGCAGAAAGTGTCTCAGATTGGCTCAGCAGGCCTTTGGGAACAACAGAAAACCCCTTTTCCAATACATGAGACAGAGGAGCCTGGAAGTCACATCTCATTCATTAAATGAGGCTTCCATCACCATTCTCCTGGTAGTGGCGGGCTTCAAATGCACTTGCTCCCCTCCACAGCACCCAGTGAAGCCAGCCGGTGGGTGTGCCCTGCCCCCTTTACTCTGGGTCGCCCCACACGAATGGGGGCTCGCCTCTGCTGTTTCCAGCATCCTCGCTCCAGACTCTTGGAAGTATGCCCTCCCCGGGAAGCTGGGCTGTCTCAGCAATTAAGCAGCAGCCTGAGATGTGGCCTCTGCAGGCAGAACCTTCTACCCTCCCCTGGGGAAATGCCAGATGAGACGGAGGGCAGGAGGCAGAGGTGGACAGTGGCAGGGAGGGAGAGAGAGGGCAGGACGGAGAGCGTATTACAAGGGGAGGCTGGGAAAACAGAACCCAGACCCTGGAGAGTGTGTGGGTGTGTCCAGGGACAAACCACACACATTAACGTCCAATGGCATCACCGCATCATACGCACTACTGACTTAGCGTGGACCCTTTGCGAGATAATAGGAGGGTTCAGTATCCAAAAAAGACACTACCCCCACCTCCTGATCTTCAGTCACTTGGGAAAACAACACACATGCAAAAAGGATAAATGACAATATATACAAGATGGCAGATGCCACAGGCCAAATAAGCAATTCACACAAGAGCTGTCAGGAGGGAGCTGTCCGCAGGCTAAGGCAGTCCCTGAGAGTTCCCGGGGGGGGGGGGGGGGGGGGGCGCTGGGGCTGAGCCTTCCTGACTGCTTGCAGAGCCCTGGGGAAGACGACTCCCAGACAGCGGGGCTTCGGCGGGTAAACGCCTGTGTCACGTGCTGGAACGGCCTCATACAAAACACAGATCTGCACCTCCTGGTCCAGTGCTCCCCGCTCACTCCAGATGCTACCACCACCGTTCAGATCTATGCAGCGGGTAGGAATCAAGTGTCCAGCCCCAGCCAGTCGGTGGTAGAGTCAGCACCCAAACCCCGTCTGCTTCGAGACATATGCTCACAACCACTCCTCCACGCTGCCTCTGCGGGGAGCCTCCTGCCCGGGAGCACTGACAGAGGAGGCTGGGGCAGAGTCCCAAGGGCTGAAGGCTGGTGGAAGCGGTTTGCTGCTCTAAGAGCCCTGGTATTCCTGAAGCACCTGGGCCTCCCGCCCCTGCAGCCCCTTGCTGAGAACCCCCAGTGCAGCCCATCCCCCAGGGTGCAGCACCGGCAACACTTCCCAACTCCTGGGCCAGCAGTGTCGTGATGAGGCCCCACGCTCCCGCCAGCCTAGGGCCTGGCAAGGGACCCCACTGATCTCTGCACGAAACCACCCAGAATCTGTGCCATTTGCTGGGGCGTGACCTCTCAGACAGAACAAAGTGACACTGTCAGGAGCTGCAAAGACGTCACTTCACAGGTAGCAGGGGGCACTGTGTGCACTGTAAGGTTCTGGACAGTTGTCATGTGCTGCTTCCTGAGGGGCTTAAAGGGCTTCAAAGGCAGAGGCAAGCCCTGTAAGAGAGGGGTGAGCTTACTTCTGGTGTCTCCTTTCAACTGCTTGGAAACAATCCCCCGATAGCTCAGTAACCCTCCCCCACCCGGCGACCTGAGCCAGGTCCTCTGCTCCTAGAAGGCAGATCTCAATTCATTTCTCGGCTTTACATCTCTGCACTGGCACAGAGCAGACGCTTGATAGGTACCTGGTCAGAAAAAAGGGAGTCTGGCTTCACCCTCCAGGCCTAGCTCTCCCGTAATGGCCTTGGAGGGGGCAGAAGGCTGGCCGAATGAAGACAGTTCACGTGGGATCCAGGTGGTCCTGCTGCCCCTGAGTCCAAGGCCTTTCTGAGAGCAGTCGTCACCAATCCTACGCCATTCACACCAACTTGATATACGAAATGAATTCTCAAAGACAAAGGCCTCCATTTCACACCCAGAGTCACTGGACCTCTTTGTACCTTTCTTTGTAAATCTTGTCTTGATACAGTTTTATTCGGAGTCCCCATCTGAGTGTGAAGTCCCAGGAAGTCGGAGCCACAGCCCCCTATTTCCCTCCAGTCCTGCCCAGAGCTCCGCCCAGTGGCCACTGGGACGGAAAGATCTGGCCGCACAGGCCTGGCACCCTAAGGAACACAAGGGGACACACACCCTTGTTCCAGCGGGCATCCCACTTCACCCCCACTCCCAGGCAAGCAAGGCTAGGGGGCCAGGTTGAGCATCTGGAGCCTAGAGTGGGAAAGAATCTATTACAAAGACACCTGAGCCATTTAATTGCAAACTCAGGCTAAAGAAGGAACAGGAAGATAATGTGCTTTCAAGTAACGGAACGGCATTTGTGGCTGAGTGACACGGAGGGGTGGGCAGAGTGGCGAGAACACACTGTGTCAGGGGACCTGCTTCCAGGCCCATGTCCTAGCCCTGGAAGCTTGGAGGAGTCATCTAGTTTCCCGATCTGTAAGCTGGGCCTGTTAGGGTAGACTAATTCCCCAAGACCCTTATGATGACGAACCTTACGACTCTATGATACAAAATTACAATAATGCAAAGTCAGCCTCCTGAATGTGCAACGGTTTGGATACTATTGGAAGAGGCATTGTGGGTTTGGGATGGGGGCTGGTTCTTGCATACTCAGCATCCCTACCCCCTCGTTTTGGTGGCAGCACCCCACCTTTCTTGGAGGACCCCCACCTCCATCCCATGCCGTCTTGATGGAATTGGGGAACAAACCCCACTCCTACCCCGACTTCCAGATGGCAAATGAACCCTCGCCCACCCTAACCAACACCCCCAGCCTGAAAGACACCCCCCGGTCTCCACAAAGGCCAAGCGCAAAGGAGACTGACGAGCAAACCTGGATGACAGCAGCTTTGCCGTTAGCACACGGAGTTGGCCACGTAAGATGCCTGATGTTCTGGTTGTCGGACATGCTGTCGGGCCCCCGAGGGTGGTGCACTCACATTCATGAGTGCAAAGGGCCGGGCTGGTGGTCCCTCTCTCCCTTGGCCAGTGAGACACCGGCTCAAGCCTCGGTCATCACACCGCCTAATCAGTTTGCTCCGGGATTCCCAGGTCAGGCTGACACCTGAACAGTGGGGACCAGGAGAAGTGACACGGTGCTAACTTGCACTAAAACCACTCTGGCCTCTGGTCTTTCGAAGCACGGAAGAGAGGAGAGAGACTTGTGTCCATTTCAGAATCCTTGGACTTGTGAAAGCTAGAGACTTGGGAACGTGCAAACCTCCTTCAACCGTCCTCTGCTTTGACACGCAGCTGTTGGGATGTTTGACGTCCTTCTCGTTCAGAACCGTGTTCCTGGTTCTGCAAGCTCTGTTGATGGCACCCTAGAAGTTCATGATGTTCACTTCCTGGCAAGGGTCCCTTTGCTGCTCATGGGGTTAGCGCTCAGGACTCCTTTCCAATCCGCAAGGTGAGGCTACTTCAGTCTGGACACATTTTTATCAGACCACGTCGGCACGTATGAAACTCCATTTTCTCTCTTTCTGGAATGCTGATCAGTCAGCAGCTGGTCCTGCTGGGTTCACCTGCACATTTTCTTCTCTTCCTTTCTCCTGTTTTGTGGCATTCTGTCTTTTATCCTATTTTCTTAGAGACTGTCCCAATGTGCTCGTCAAACCTTTCTATTCTTCAAATCTAGCTACCTTGTTTTAATTTCCAAGAGCTCCTTCTTCATCAGATCATCCCTTTTTGTGAGGGACAGCATCCTCTTCCTCTCCCTCTGAGGATATTAGCCCTTTTGTTTTCAAGTTTTGTTGTGACTGCTGCATTATTTCTGTGATCTCCAAATTAGCTTTTGGACTTTATCTTCCTAAGGAAGGCATTCCTCAGAAGTCTGAGTAACTCTGGCTGTCCACTTGTATTTCATTGCAAGACATTAAAAATCTCCCTGGAGGCCCAGGACGGATGGGGGTTGTCCGGTACTAGAGGAAGGCCCAGAGGACTGCATGGCGGCGGCAGCTTTTTTTTTTTTTTTTTCGGCGGCAGCTTTTTGGCAGGCAGACTCCCCATGCCTCAGTCCCTGAAGATCATTTGCCTAAGACTCTTCTGCTTCCCAGGCAAGAGTCCCTCCCTTTCCTCCTTGGATGCTACACTCTTGGTTTCACTATCATTCCCTATACCGACTTGGATCATCGTCTTTGTTTTCTCCTGGTCCATCAAGTCAGATACCTCCTGGACTCGTTTATGCGGATAATAAACGTTTCTCCTGCCATGCTGCAGGAGAGGTGACCGTCCAGTGGCGAGATGTGGGATGTGAAGAACTAACTATTCCTGATAAGGATGACAATGGCCAGCCACCCTGTTGGCTGCCCCATGCTGCCCCCACCCCAGTCCCAGCACTTTCAAGTCTTCCTGGGATGGATGGCTTCTCGGTGGCTTCCCTTCAGCAGGTGCTTTCATCTTTCTCCACTTGAAGCCAATTAATTAGCACCTTTTCATCTGTTTTCCATGATCAAACATCAGTTCACCACTCCGGGTCTCCGTCCTTCTAGATTCCAATTTTTAATTCCTGACTGTCATTTTATTTAGCAGGGTCTGGGGAAGATGCAGAAATGCCTGTGCTAAATCTACTACATTTAAAGGAGGTCAGCTTAACTCTAGGCCTCTGTTCTATTGTTTTCATATTTAAGTGAAAAAAAAAAAAAAAAAAAGAAGAGCCACCAGTAATAATCATCGCTGAATACCACGGTAAGAAAACATCCTTCCCGATTCTAAAACAGTACTGGTCAATCTGCTCAAGCCAGGTACAGGTCTAACCTATGGCCAGGCAGCTCCCCCACTGGACACACACACATGAAAACACATGCAGAAAATCCTCACTGTGGCTTTTCTCCCAATAGCCCCAAACTGGAAACAGCCAAGTATCTATCCACAGATAAATGGATACACTGTAGTCTATAAACACAATGGTATATAACATAGCAAAAAAAGAAGAAAAAGGGGCACCTGGGTGGCTCAGTGGGTTAGGCCTCTGTCTTTGGCTCAGGTCATGATCTCAGGGACCTCGGATCGAGCCCTGCATCGGGCTCTCTGCTTAGCGGGGAGCCTGCTTCCCCCTCTCCCTCTGCCTGCCTCTCTGCCTCCTTGTGATCTCTCTCTGTGTCAAATAAATAGATGAAATCTTTAAAAAAAAAAAAAAAAAGGAAGAAGAAGAAAAAATTAATCAACTAATACAACAGGGGGCATAAAGGAATCTCAAAGCCAGAGAAACTAGACACAGAAGGGAACATGCGGGATGATTCCATGAAATGATACCCAAGAACGGGAAGAACCCATCTGTGGGTAAGATAAGTTAGGACAGTACTTATCTGTTAGAGGAAGTTACCGCCCACAAAGGAAGAGGAGGAAGCCTTCTGTTTGGCTAGAAACATTCTGCATCCTGATCTCAGTAGTGGTTCCGGGAATGCATACATACATAAAAATTCTCTGAGCTGTACATTTGAGATTTGTTTACTGTGCACAGGTTATAACTTGATTTGAAAAAGAGAAAAAAATTAGGGAGGCTGGGTGGCTCAGTGGGTTAAGTGTCTGCCTTCAGCTCAGGTCAAGATCTCAGGGTCCTGGGAAGGAGCCAGCTCCTCCCTTTCCCTCCACCCCGCCCCCTGCCCGTGCTCTCTTTCTCTCTCTTTCAAATAAATAAATAAAATAAGAGAAAAACTAAAACATCACTGATTGTAATTTTAAAGCTTTGTGGGAAAAGATTTTGGGGGGAGAAGAAAAAGAGATCTGATGTGTTCAGAAACCTACCCACATCTCAGAAGGGGAGGGCCTGGCATTGCTGTGTATGGGAAGGAGGTGTGGTCATTGAGATGCTGTGACTGACACACAGAGGTCAATCTTCCTCCCCAACGGTTCTGCTATCAGCATCGTGATCTTTGGCAAGCCACACTTGGCCAGAGTTTCTCTTAAACCAAAGGGGGTGATGTACATTACCTCTGAGGTCCATTCTAAAATTCTATGACCACTGGGGAAAAATTGGGATTTTTTTTTTCTTAAACAAAAGATAGGTTATCTCTTTCCTCCTTTTCAACCAGACACATGATTCTAGCACAGCCCAGATAAAGCGCTCAGGGGTCAGAGACCGCATTGCTCAAGTTTTTTATACTCAACTATCTCATGAGACAAATATAGCAGATGCTATTAGGTGAAAGAACCTATTTTGCCACAAAGTATATTGGATCTAGAACAAAGCCCTATGTCTATAAAGCTATGAAATTGCATCCACAATAAAAGTCCCATCAGCAAAGGTGTCTAACAATACAAGACTTTGGAGAGAGTTACTGTTTCTACTGGACAACTTAATGGGCCACTGAAGAAATTGCCTGTTCCCCCCCAACCCCAAACTTGGCCTTAGTAGACATGACATTCTATTTCCTTTGGCTAGAAGCAAGAAAAACAACACATAGTATGCTTGGAGAGAAAGCTACTCCCCAAGGTCGTCTTATTCTAACCAGAGATCGTTTGTGAAGGGGAAAAGTATCTGGGCTGCCGATTCGAGGGCCTGGCAGCCTTTTGCTCTCTGCAGATCTTCCCCCAGAGGTGAGTTTAAGAATTATCACCATTGTATCCTAGACATCTTGGTTGCTATTTGAAATCAAAGCAGTAATAACAAGTAATATGAACTTGAATGCTTTAGAATCTAGAGTCTAGGGTTGGACAGTGCTGCTACAAAGAAGCCTAAGCAATTGAACTGCAAGTGTGAGATTGAAAAAGGAACGTTAGGGGCACCTGGGTGGCTCAGTGGGTTAAGTGCCTGTCTTTGGCTCAGGTCATGACCGCAGGGCCCTGGGATCAAGCCCCATGTCCGGCTCCCTGCTCTGCAGGGAGTCTGCTTCTCCCTCTCCCTCTGCCCCTTCCCTTTCTCATGTTCTCTTTCTCTCTCTCTCTCACTCAAATAAATAAAATCTTTAAAAAAAAAAAAAAGAAAGAGAAAAAAAGAAAAAGGAATGGTTAGCCACACATGAAAACAATTTTTAAGCAAGTGAGAAGCACGTGCTCATGGGAGGGTCAGAGTAGTTGGTCTAGTGACAGGGACATCCTAACTGCGTCAGGAGAACTGCTTCTGGTCCCATTTCTGCCATTACCCGGCTGTGGAACCTTGGACAAGTCATCTGGTTTCTTGATCTTTAGAGTGGGCTTATTAGGGTAAACGAAATAACTTTCAAAGTCTCTTTTATATGGCAAACTTTAACTCTCGCCTGACACATGCATAAAAATTGCAAAGATAAACACAAAGTTGATTCTTTTAACTCCCTCCTGGGTCTGTAACTCTTTCAACACTAATTAAAGAGACAATGTGTTTAGGAAGGTCTCAGACTTCATGTGCTCAGAACCCCTGCTCCTGTCTTTGAAAATGGCACTCTGCTTTTCTTTGAGAATGTCTTCCCCACTCCCAACCTCACTGGACTAGCTCAGTCAGATTTTCTCTTCCAGAACTGAATCTTGAGCTCAACGACAGAGCCAGAAAAGAGTTGTTCCTGAGTCAGCCTGGTGTCAGCCCTTTCAAGAGTGCCCATTAATTCATTTTAAAATACTCTAAAAAACTAGATTTTTTTTTTGTCTTACAAGATATACATTTTCTCTAGAATACACAGAGCTACTGCACATTGAGAATCATAATCTTAATTTTTGCTACTGTAGACTCTACTAGATTAATTTGGACGAACAGCATCGTTTTTCATCATGCTGGACCTGAACTAAGGTCAAGTGCATTCAAGTATCAAACTCTGGAACTAGTTCCATCCTTCCCTGTGATCATGGATGTCACCAGAATCCCATGCAACCCTGGGCAGCCTCCAATCTACCAAGCATTTCCTGGAGAGAAAAACAGAAGCTGATCACTCAGCCAAAACCCATTATGGCACCGCTGGGAGTACTTCTTCCAGGAAAATAATGAGCTTCTTTTAATAGATGGTCAAAAGATATGCCAGAGCTAAGACTTCCGTTATTACTCTCAGAAGAGTAAACCGCCTCCAGTCAAGGGAGAGGGAGGCTCAAAGAAACACACCTACTTCCCATTAACAAAGACTAAAGTCAATCTCCCTAACAATGTGGCTTTGGGAACCAACATTTGAAACTTGTCACTGACAGTGCTACTTACTTGTGGCTGGGAGAGACTTTGAGGATGACTTTCTAGAAAGAGCAGAACAAGAGATCTAACAGGATTTACCTGGTCTCAGAACCATTGCTAAGAAAAATGGCCAGCATTACCTTCTCATTCTAAAACTGTGCTGTCTGATGCAGTAGCCTCGTGTAGCTATTTAAATGTAAATTAATTACAATGTAACAAGATTATGTATTCCTTTATCCAATATGGTATCTAGGGGTTACCATACGGGACTGTGCATATACTGAATATCTTCATCATCATAGAAAGTTCTATTGGACAGTACTGATCTACACAGAGGTGCCTGATACTCTATGCGGACCTTAAAGGGGAGTCATCCCTCCAAAAGGGTGCTGCTCCCAGTGGCCCCATGCAAAGTGGGGGAGGCAAGGAGGACCACGGTATCAAGGACCCCCTCAGAGAGAGCTATCCGAGTGTGCCCTGAGTATGAGAGAGCTTCTCTGCACTCAAGCCAAGTAAAAGCCACTCCAAGAAATGAGTTTGCCAGGCTTGGCATGTTTCCCTGTAGAACTGCTCTCCGGCCATCTCCTGGAAGAGTCCCAGGGGCACGAGGAGGCTGGGAGAACTCCAGTGGCTGACTGAGGACGCTGCTCTGGAAGCAGCCTGCATTTCCAAAGGGCAAAGGGCCAACTTGACATTTGGGAAGGTGACCGGGTACAGCGTGTAAAGGTTCTCCCCTCACAGGTCCACCTACAAGGGCAAATGGAATTTCTAGTGGAATCTGTGCAGAGAGGAGGAGAGGGAACTTGGAAGTGGTCAACCACAAGGTAGATATTCCCACTGGAGGCTTCAAGAACCCTCAAAATTAGGACCCCATGAGACAAAGGGTCTGCCACTTTGAGGACACAACACTAAATGACAACTGTAACCTTTAGGGAAGACCTTGTGGCACCACCAGCTCTATACACCCCCTCACCGCCTCTTCTTTCCCTCTTCCTCCAGTTCCTCGGCATGGCTGAGCCATTCCCAGCAAGGTCAGCAGGGCAAAGGGTAAAAAACCAAAGAAAAGACAGACTACCCACCTCTGACACACGGCAGGTTTCCAAGGCTAATCAGATAAGGAGCTGTGAGTGGAGAGAAGGACCTTTGTTATCCTGAATGAGAGACTGAAATTACCAGACTGGCTCATCGGCATCAAACAGGATAATCAAAAGGGCTCATTCACCTCCAATGTGCTGGAAAATTTAGACTTCTGCCCATGAAATCATCCAGGGGCAGGAAGGGAGAACCATTAGAGCAGTTAGGTAGACAGTGATAGACTATAAAGCCATTCTGTGATTTCGCCCTATGGACTTGGAAGGTTCTAGAAGGAATGTATGAGAGAAGTACAGCCTAGGTAGGACTGTGGGGATGCAATTAGCCCACAAGGAGGCGATGGTAAGAGCACTAAATTAACAATGACACAGGTGACCTGTCAGCTTTGGAACACAGACTACCGGCCATGGGAACGTCGGGAGGCATGGGTAATTGCTCCGTTTTATGCAGAGGGAAATTTGGAGGCTCGAAAAAAGTTCAATAACTTGCCCAATGACTGCAGTGAGCCGGTGAGGCAGGCTTCAAACTCAGGTGGGCTCTTAACCACCATTTTGCTGCTTCTGCTAGGAGTGGTCTTGAATGGGGACCCCTTTCCACGAGGTCACTCAGGCACACCACTGGTTCCGAGACTCTCTGAGCGACCACTATCTGGGCAGGACAGAGACGGCTCCTGTCTTCCAATATTCATTCCCCACCCGCTGTCCTCAGCAGGGGAACACTGTGAACTAGAACTTTCCAGAAGACAAAGCAAGAGTTTGAATTGTCCTCTGGAATGACTGGAGTTCCAACAGCGACCTTGACTGTGAGGTAACTCAAGACCAAAGCCACATGCAAAGCAGAGAATGAAAAGGGACCTGTGTCCCTAAATGCATTTGGCAGTCCTCATACCCGTGAGGACCTGCCTGTCTCTGGGTTTCTAAATGAGACCAGATGTTGTTGCTTCAGGTTCTCCATAAATGCAGCTGACCCCTTACCCCAGCTGGGAAGGCAGAGGGCCGTGGTGAGGTTCTACATGTTGGTCTTTGGAGCCTGTGTGCTCCATTCACAATCATCTGCCACATTTTCCTGGGCCTCGAGACGTGCCTGCAGCCGGGTACCCAGCTGCACAGTGAATTCCTGTCTCACGAACACGCTTCTCAGACTAGACTTGGACTTGGGGATCCCTACACCTCTCTCATAGGAATGAACTCCCTGATACAGCTTTGCTCACTGGTGGCATCAGACTTGTTTTCTTAAACATCTCTTCGTTATTTCTTTATTTTATTTATTTGAGAGAGAGAGAGAGAGAGAGAGAGAACGAGCAGGGCAGAGGAAGAGGAAGAAGCAGACTCCCCACCAAGCAAGGAACCCGACGTGGAACTTGATACCAGGACCCCAGGATCGTGACCTGAGCCGAAGGCAGACACTTAACCAGCTGAGCCACCCAGGCATCCCTCTTCGCTATTTCTTCTGCTCTTCCTTCCCATCCCCATCCCATGCCTGGGAAGAAAGAAAAAAAATTAGCCAGGCAAGAGTACATCCAATTCCCTTTCTTAATTAGAAGGAGCAGAGCATTTGAAAAGCCAGTGGCAGTCACTCGAAAAGCATTTGCTAATTACCCACGAGCGCAAAGCTAGCATATTAAGGAAAGCAATGGGGGTCGAAGAACATGTTCCAAGCTCATGGATAAGGTGATCCAATCTGCAGAGGCATCTGTCAATCACGGCTGGGGGCCCTCCTAATCCTGTCACTCACTGCTGGCCACGTGTGCAAGAAGGGCTCCCATGAATTAGAACAAACCCAGAGTGTCAACAGCGCAGCTGTGAGATCTATTGTCCCAAGCTAACACTCCGGAGTGCCTGATGGATTTGGGGAGAGCGTTCAAATAAATAATCATTTCCCGGTAGGAGATTAGATTTCATACACCACAGCCCAGCCCAAGCTTACAGGGAGAGATAGGAAGAGAGTTCTTTCTCCAAAAGAAAATTTACTTCGAATCTACTAATAAACAAGGAATGAGCTCCTTCCAAACTCTGTGGTCTGGGGAAAAAGCAATTAGCTTGATCGGGAGCGTTTTCTGACTTCAGGATTTCTTGAAGGCAGTTGTATTAGATCAGATGGAGGAATCGCTGAGGAGGGCAGATCCCGGGTCTCTTTCCCCGGGAAGTGTTAAGAGCACATTGGTGCCCAGTAAGCACTCCATGATGTGGGCTCTAACGACACTACCACCGAGATAAATCAGAGTATTTCATTTCTAGACAGCTCTAACTGTAAACAAGTTATTCCTTATGCTGTGCTCACATCTGTTCTCCTGTACCTTTCGTTTCTTCATTCTACTTCTGGCTTGGAAGGGAGCACAGGACAAGCCCAGACCCTTCTCCCCGTGGTGGTCCTACCGGGACCTCAGGAAGCCAGCACCACCCCGTCTTCTTCACTCTGGCCTACAAGGTCCAGTGATCTTAGTCACTGCTGCTATCTTAGTTTCCAGCCCACCATGCTGGGGGGTCCTCATAGGCAAGTCCAAGGATGTGGGGGCTCTCTTCTGTTCTTGGGTTCTCAGAGGCGGGGGCCCCTTCCTGCTCCTCCCCTTGTCCAAGTGATGGCAGACACAGCATGAATCCTGGGAGGAACGACTTGACCAGGCTGACTCTGACTCCCAAGGCTACCTCATGCCTCGCAGAAAAGAGGTTGAGCATGGAACACCTCGATCGAGATGTGACTGAGTGAATGATGAGGCTCCTTGTTGAACTGGAGCCCAAAGTCATTTTCCTCCTCCTAAATACACATTTGCCACCTGTTTGCGGGGGGAGATCTAATTCAGGACTGTACTTAGGTCCCTGTTTCTGTTCGTGCGCACTGTTAGGGCACATCAGAATTCCAGCATGTGGAGATGTTTTGGTTTAATGATTTAATCATCCCACAAATTATCTGTCCCTCCCAGCTTCATGTCAGCAACAGATTGTCATGCCACCGATAGGATCTGAGTTGATTAATTAGATTATATTTGGCTTTTGTTCATATTGCAATTTTGGAGAGGCAGGTTAGACATTTTTTGTCTGGTCTTCATGGAAGGAGGATGTTATGGGTGGAATCCTATCCCCCCCGCAAATTCATATGTTTAAGTCCTAACCCCCCAGGACCTGAGAATGTGACCTCGTTTGGAAATACGGTTGTTGCAGATGTCATGACTTCAGATGACATCATAGCGCAGTGGGGTGGGCCCCTAACCCAACCTGACGGGTGTCCTGTAACAGACATGCATGGAGGGAAGACGTGATGAGTCACAGGGACAAGACAGCCACCTGCAAGCCCCTGACAGTGGCCTGGACGGATCCTTCCCTCGGGCCCTCAGAAGGAGCCAAGCCTCCTGACACCCCGATTTTGGATTTCTAGCCTACAGAACTGTGAGACTCTGTTCTTTAAGGAACCCCCTCCTCCCATTTGTGGTCATTTGCTCAGCAGCCCTGGGCCCCTCTCAGCTCTGCAAATCTTTTTCCCCTGTCCCACCTCCCTGCTCACCAGGGACGGTACGAAGCTCTTCCCTATTTCAGATGAGAACAAAACCAACCCCAGTCATAAGTAAGGTGAGCCACTGTCTGCAAACATCTGTCTGGATGTGGTGAGTCTAGAAATCTAAAGCTAGGTGAAAAGGGGGGCCAGGTATGGGGGGACAGAAGGAAGGAGTGGGGGCAGAGGAGGGTGGGAGTGTGGCAGCCTCTGGACAAACCAGAGCACGGGGTTCCCCGAGTAGCACGTTTGCTGGGGCTGGTGTGTGAACGCGGGAGCACCGGAACACGGGATGGGAGAAGTGGATCATGGGCAAAAACCTGAAAAAGGACTCTGCCTCAGCCCCCCGACTGGGGGTCAGGACAAAACAGTGTGTTCCACTGAAGGGGTATTTTAGCCAAGAACAAGCCACTTCTCAGGTTCCAGAGAGACCCAGGCCCCTCCTCCCTCTCCCCTTTCTACTCATGAAAATCCTATTCATCTTTTACTATCTGACTCCCCGAGTCTGCCCTTCCTCCACAGCTCCCCGCTGTACTCACACCCCTGACACGGAGTTCACTGGTGCCTCCTCTCTGCCCCTGGTGTCCTTTCTCTAGGTCACCAACGGGGCAGGTCCTCCCCCCTGGGTGGCTGCATTTCGACCCCCCTCACTTGGCTGAGTGACCGTCCCATGTCTGCAGGGAGCACGAAAGTTCCCGAGAACTCAGGAATGGGGCAGGACTGAGTGTGTTAAGGAAGGTCACCGAATGGCCCAGACGTTCTGTGTGAGGTCAGCGGCTGCTAGAGAGAAACAGATCAGAGGAGCTCAGAAAACCTGCATTACCGCCCCCAGACGAATACACAGAAAACCTGAATTACGACCCCAGACAAATACACGGGCAAAAGGGGATAAAAGGAAAGGCCAAGAACGCATTTCTTAACAAGTAGGTAAAGGTCCAAGTCTACAGAAGGTTAGGGGAGACACACACACAGGTGATTCTCCACGCTCCCAGCAACAGCTAAAATTGCCACCATGGATAAATGAAGAACCCTTTACCTATGCCTGGAACTCCCCGAGCACGAGGGGCCATTCGAGGCAACACTCTGTGGACTCTCCAATTCCGCCATCCATGGACAGGAGAGCACAGAGCAGACGTGAATTTCTGTGGCTTCAATAACGGGTCCCTTGAGGATGACTCCAAAAGGGATTTCTTTTTCTGATTATGAACACCAGAGTTGAGGGGAAAAGGTCTGGGTTTATTGGTCCCCACCATGTGAAACATGCAAATAATTCAGAGACCGAGGATAGAAAGGGGGTCACTGCTGCTGTGAATTTCCAGAAAGATCATCGCAATGACACATAAAGGGAAAAGCTGGGGCAAATAAGTGAAAACTCAGAATTCAAAAAAGCTCAGCTGTGTCATAGAGAGGGATTGGGTCCTGGGTCCACACATCTGAAAAAAAAAAACCCATTAAAATGGCTGTTGAATTCTGTCTCTATCAGAAAGCACTCACTGGGGCGCCTGGGTTAAGCATCTGACTCTTGATCTCAGTTCAGATCTTGATCTCAGGGTCGTGAGTTCAAGCCCCACGCTGCGCTCCATGCTGGGCATGAAGCCTACTTAAAAAAATAAAATGCACTCATTGAAGGGGGGTGGGGTGGGGGGGAGCACAAGTCAAGCCTGTTTGTTGACTCTGGTCCTAACTCAGCTGTGTCTTGAACAACGAATTGATATTTGTCTAAAGCACACACAGAAGAGAAGAGATACTTTTCTTCCAGTTGTCAGAGCAAAAATCCTTTACTCTTCTGTCCAGCAACTTGGGAGAAAAACAAGGGAATTTGTGGCTTGGTTTCCTTGACAACCTTATCTTCACTCCAGGCACCATCCCCTGTCTCCAAGCAACAGGGCACTCTTTAGAATGACAGGGAAGTAAAACCCAGAGCTCATCCTGAGTCCCTGGGGACCAAGCAAATCAAGGCAGAGCATGTCCCTTATGGGGCAGAGCCCAAATAGCATGGAAAGATGCATGGCCCAAATTCCCTCACCAAACCCCATAGGCAACCCGGCATTCCCCCACGTCCTTACTGCCTGTCATTCCAGCCCTCTACTCTCCTTCCCTTGGCTTTCTCCTCTGTCCTCTGGAGGGGTCAGTGGCTGAGTTCATCACGTACCCCACTCCTGACAGGAGAGCCCTGCATGGCCCTCGTGTGAAGGAGAGGCTGCCCCTTGAGACCAGGGCTCAGGCAGGAAAGCAAAGACACTCCCGTGACTTGCTGATCTTGTAAACAAATGGCTTTGCTGGAGAAAAGTGTTTGATTAAAAGCAGATGAGAGAATTTGCCTCTGTTGCTGGACTGTTGTTTGAGAGACTCTGCACCTGAAAACAGGGAGTCAGAGATTTTTTTTTTTTTCCCCCACCAGCACAGCCCTACCTCTTCCCTCAACAACTCTGCACCGAGAAGGATTTCTGAGAACATAACAGAAGAGGAACAAACGAACACCACCCCTGGAAACGATAGCTCTGAACTTTCAGAGAGAGAGGATGAGCACACAGGAAATAGGGATCCGCGAGGAGAAGGTGCGGACCAGCTGCTGGACCGGATCATCAGGGAAACTGCTGTCTCTCGGGTCCCTTTACTCCTCGGGGAGGCTCACATCCAGGACCCGAGTTTATCCTCACGTGACGCCAGAATCATTCTCCCTCCCTCACAGATCTGGAAATCACTTGCTAAAAGCACAACCACAAGGTTATTTTCAAAATAAGGTAAAAACTACAGAACCTGAGTCCTAGCTCTTTCTTACCCATCATAAGCCACAATCGCAAGGGAGAGTTTGGCAGTCTCCGTTGTTATCATTCAAAGGCAGTTTCCAAATTCCAAATTCCATGAGCTTTGAGTTATTTTCTCATTAAATTTTTCTGGTAGCACATCAGCAAGATGGATCAGTTTGAGATTCCTCTCCTTGTGCATTTTCCCTTGAGTAGAATTACTGACTGCAAGGGGCAATAAATTCCTTTTCCAGCGCTCACGTGAATTCCATTTCCAATAGCTACTTGGCTAAAGTCGGGGGAGGGGGGATCCATGCTCTACAAAGCTGACTGTGGGGCTTAAGCCCTGGGGATGGGCTGCGAAGATCAACAGCTTGGGGCCACTCCCGGGGTCAGGAAGAAGGGGATTAGGGGCTGGAAGAGTTACTCCTGCACTGGCAATCGGCAGGACATTGATGGCAAGGCAAGATCCAAGACAAAAGGAAATGGGGCCCAATGTCTACTCCCAGCAGCTACCAACCACTGCATGAGCAGGCAGAACAGGGACAGACCAGGACGAGATCCTGCAAGAGGATGGGGTGCCACCCTCTGGGCAGGTAAAATGCAAAAAACACAGACTGTGGGGCTGCCTATTCTCCGGGGGGGCGGGGGGGGGGCGAACGACAGCAGGACGGGTGGTTTGACTTGGCTTGGAAATCCAGGTGTTGGAGGAAGGTTGGGCCTAACCCAGCCCTCCCCCAACTCATCGGGCTTCCGAGAGACAGAACTCGCCAACGTCTTCATGTGCTCTGTGGAGAACAGCCCCCCTCCTCCTGTCCTCTCCCACGGCCTCATGCTGAGCTCACTACCCCTGAATGTGTGTCTCCAGGCCAACAAGAAGAGAGGTGCCCAAGGCCTCGGAAGCTGTTTCAGTCAGGTCAGCCATGCGTCTCTGGCAATTACCACCCAGAAAAGGGAATAATTCCCTCCGACTGAGGGAGGAACGTGGCACGGACCTAGAGGTGCATTTAGGTTTCATTTTGCTCACTGTACTTACAACAGAAAAGGAAAGAGAACGGGATTTTGATTTCAGAATTCATCCTTGGCTAATTGTTATTTGCAGAACACAAGTAACATTTTAATTATGTTCAACTCCACACCGTAACAGCTATCAAGGGAACGGAGAAAAAACAGGATAAACAGGGACTTATTAAATACATAATTAATGTGTCCTAAAATTAGCATATATAAATACGAATGAACTGGGACTATTACAGAGTCTGCACCTCTACCACGATCACCTGATTAAACCTGTTCTATGTGCTACAGCTTCTGAACAAATGAGGCCGTCTCATCAGGGGACAGGGACTCATCAGCAGGTGAGACGTTCCCCGGAGGATTCTCCCGCGAGCCCAGGCTCAGGGTGTTTTCAGAACCCAAAGTTTTAGAAAAGCTAGAGTCCTCTTTACGGTGAAGCAAAGACAAGTTAAGCTCTGGGGGTAAAGCCAGCACGGGTCACGTGAGACTCTGCACATAGCAATGTCTCTGAATTAGGGGCCAGTTTGCAGTAGCAACAGTCCTCGGTCCTCGGTGTGGTCTCTCCGGGAGGAGGAAAGGGTCTGAAGGGATTTCTCCCTGCAGCCTTGGCCTAGGGTGGAGGTGCCTGGCTGAACAGAGCCACAGCAGTGCAGTCCTGGTGGGAAGGATGCCTCGGGATGCAGACTGATCTGCGAGGCCCCCCACAGGTGGGTCAGTGCTGTGGCTCCCGATACCTCCTCCTTATCTCATTAACTCGCAGGAAGAAAGAGAACCGCTGCCCATCAAGCTGGTGGCCTTGACCCTTCCCGCGTGCCGCTGTGCATGGCATGCCTGCTGCTTCCTCCACCCTTTCTCTGCTGTGTGTGGGGGTGGAATTCCTGGCAGCCCATCAGTCCTCCAAGGCCTGGGTTCAATCCCAAGTCTAAGGGCAGTATAAATATTAATGTTTAAAATGCACGGAGCCAAAAGAAATTACACCCTTGGTCTGGGGCCTTGCACTTGTTTTGACTTCCCGTGATGATGGATTCGTTCTGTGCTGCATTATAATTTGTGTACATATAAACTTTATCCCCTCTGTCAGAATGGAAGCTCTTTCACGGCATAATTGTATCTCTTGGAGCACTGAGATCTGTGCCATTGACGTGGCGGCCACTAGCTACATGTGGCCATGAAGCACTTGGAATTTGGCCGGAGGGACGGAGCAAAGGAAGGCTATTACTTCGTTTGAATTAATTTAAGTTTGAATTTAAATTTAATTTTAAATTAAAATTAAAATTAAATTTAAAATTAAAAATAAATAGCATTAAAAATAAAAATATTAGTTTTTATACAAAAAATAAAAATAAAATATAAATTTAAAAATAAAATTAAATTTAAATTTAAAACTAAAAACTGAAGAAGTAGAAACCATTTTTTTCTTCTCCACTATACATAGCTTTGTTTCAGCCGGGCTCCTTTTCACTAGAACCATTAAAAGTTTAGCATCCAAGCTGAGATGCGCCAGAGCACCAGACAGACCCTGGATTTCAAAGACTTAGTGTGAGATAAAAAGAAAGAAAGAATGCACAGTGTCTCAATTTTTTATACTGATTCTCTGTCGAAATAATATTATTTTGACTATTTTCTGTTAAAGAAGGGAGATTTTTAAAAATTAGCTTCACTTGTTTTTAACTTTTTTTTTTTTTTTTTTTTTTTTTTGGAAACACGGCTGGAAAGCCGAGGAGAGCTCTGCAGCTTGCATGGTGGCTCCACTGGTGCGGGGGCCCTGGCAGCTTCCCATGTGGAGAATTATCGGTCGGTTGTTTGGTTGAACATTATAAACAGACGATTCCATCGCTCTCGCCTAGGCCCCAGTCTCCGTTACAACCAGAGGAAAGCATTTTTCAGGCTGGGTATCGGGATTAGAAATCAAATCTGTGCCCAGGACACAAAAGAACCCCAGGGACAAAGGAATCATACGGCGTGTGCCCATGAATGAATCACGTCCCTCCTTTGGAAACGGATGAAAATACGGTACAACAGGCTGTAAGAGGACAAAAAAACTCAGAGGATGAGACCATGAGAAGAACGTCCTCCCTTCACATCACGGCGGCTTCTTAGCAGCCAAGGGAGAAAAAGAAAGGTTATACACAGTATAACTTACGGATATCGTCTCTATGAGGAGGGCAAAGTTATCTCAGCGAGTGCATTCTACAATCGGTATCTTATTTGGGAGCACCGGGGGATGAACTGCACATTTTCCCCCAACAACAACAACAACAACAACAAAAACAAAGAGAAAGGAAAAAAGTGACAATAAATGCTGGGGGAATTTTCACGTGACAGTTAATGTCCTTCCTCTGAAACTCGATTTGAGGCAAGAGAAGGTGTTCTGTGAGGGGCCTATGCTGGCACGAACCCAGTATGCCGCCTTGCTTGGGGGATGGGTGTGTGTCACCCAGGGGAGACGATGACCAGCTCGCCCTTGGAGCAGCTCTTTCCATTCTCCTGACCTCAGACAGGTCATGAGCCTGCTGTGAGTTCCCTGCCCTTCCCCACCCCGTGCTGTCCCCACTTCGAGAGACAAGAAGCCAGGTCAGAGTCAATGGGAACAAGATGAGGGCACCACAGTGGTGACTCTGTACTACCCCTTTGTTAAAAAATGAATTATTTGGGGGGGCACCTGGGTGGCTCGGTGGGTTAAAGCCTCTGCCTTCAGCTCAGGTCATGATCTCAGGATCCTGGGATCGAGCCCCACATCGGGCTCTCTGCTCAGCGGGGAGCCTGCTTCCCTCTCTCTCTGCCTGCCTCTCTGCCTGCTTGCGATCTCTCTGTCGAAGAAATAAATAAAATCTTTTTAAAAAATGAATGATTTTCGAATTTTGAAATTTAAGGCACTTTATTCCTAATCCATGTTTGACACACCCCATGGCTAAGAACAGGTGCCTGCGGAAACAGAACGTCTCCTAGACAGAACTCAGCCCAAGGCAAGCTTGGGTAGGATCTGAGTAATTCGTGAAGTTGCATTTGGTTTTTTTTGCTTTTTGGGGTTTTTTTGCCAAGGATCAAGAGCAGTGCCATCCGCTAGAACTTTCTGTGGTGATGGAGTTGTTCTATATCTGTGCTATCCAATATGGTAGCCACTAGCTGCGTATGGCTGGCTACTGAGCCCGTAACACGTGGCAAGGTCTGACTGAGGATCTAAACTTTGCATTTTGTTCAAATCTCATCAATAAATAGTACAGCATTTGCTGGTTCTGGGATCTACGCCTTTCTGACTCCAGAGCCTCTGCGTGTCTGTCCCAGTGGCTACGTAGCTGCTATATTGGACAGTGCAGGTCCAAAAAGACAGCAACACCACATTCTAGCAGGCATCTGCTGGGCTAGAGGAGAAAGGCAACTGGAAGTTACCGGAAACTTTGAGTCTTAATACAAAAATACGTTCAGATTCTCTTGCCTTAATTTTTTCCTTTCATTTACATAATAGGTAGGAGGATGACATATTCTCATAGATGTGGAAATGAGTCTTGATTTCAACGCTAGTCCTCACGCAGCTTGAGAACACAGCTCACGTGATCCAAAGGCCAGCCGGTACGGCATGGGCAGGGGTCTGCAGCCGATGGCAGGAGCTGGCAGCCAATCTGAAAGTTGCCCGGTGGCTTTATGGGGGTGGCGGTGGGGGCGGGGGTGTGGCAGATCCTATAGGAATCCCAGCGTTGGGATTTCGCCCTCCGGGTGTCTGTGCCAGTTCTCATGCTTCAACCCAATAGCGTAACTGGGGAGCGTGCTACCAGCTTCTGCTAGAGCGCACACCCAGGGACACAATATGCTGAGCAAAATGTCATCCCAGACAGGAGCCTGAGCTAATTATAATGTCAGGCTTCCCACCGAGACACAGATAATTAGAGGAGAATATTACAGTGTTTCCCAACTCCTGGGGTAAATGAGAAGCCTCCTCAAACGTAACCTGCTGGAGATAAAAATTAAAGTGGCTGGAGACGTTCCGTTGGGAGACCCCAAGGCCAGCGCCAAACCATCTTTCAGGATCAGAGCAAAGCGCAGGCAAAGTAGGAGGGAGAGGGGGCAGGAGGAGAGAAAACGGTGAGTGGCCCCGCTGGTGGCCAGCACTGTCGTTTCCCTTAACGCTGAACCCCACGATGGAGATTATCTCCAGTTTAAAGCCAGGAACACTGAAGCTCCCAGAGTCCTACCTAAGGTCATCCAGCTGGGAAAGCACTGGGTGGCTCCAGGATCCACACCCTTGGCCTTTCTGATTCTAGATCCTGGGCTTGTCCCCTCTCCCCACGTCACCCTCCCTGACATCAGGGCTGACCATCTGCCTTGGTCCTGGATGGCCCTCCCTGGGCAGGGGTGGTGGTGTTGACAGAGGTGCCCGGGGCCCCGAGGGGGCTTGCCGCACACGCCTCGGCAGGGCACCCACAGAGGCGGTTCCCCCACAGAGGCGGTGCCCGTTGTCCCCGCCGAAACCTCCTTGCTGAACTGAGTCGGGGCATCTGGAGTGATAATCACACCAACGCGCCGGGCTGGTGCAGCTGACGTTTCACATTTAATGTGGAAAGCTTCGAAGAAGAGAGAAGCATTTCCTGAACGCCTCTGTCACTGGCTCTGGAAAGCGCTGCGACCGGCCGGGAGGAAGGAAGCACGCACAGCTCAGCCTAGCGAGCGAGCGGTGGGCTGGAAGCCGGGGGGACCGAGCATGAGTCAGGCTCTGTCTGTGCCTGCTCACGCAGCCTCAAGCCTCCACGTCAGCCTTCCTGGGTCTCAGTTTCTAAAATGTAAAACGGGTATAAATAGCCAACTCATATACATGGGGCCCTTAAGAAGGCCCCGGCGAGGGGCAGCCTCCAGCATCAGCGGCGGCTTTTGTTACTGCCAAGGACGGTGGCCTCAAGAGGTGCTCCGCTCACTCGTTACCCAAGCCTGGGTCTCTGGCTGCACGAAGCACTCCTCCAGGTTCTGGAAGCAGAACAATGTGAGGGAGAGGCTGTTGCTTGAGTGATGTCATCGGAAAGGTCCCTGTCTAATGACAGATTTTCTATCCGGTCTTGGTCCCAGGAAAATGAAGAGTCAGAACGCTGTCCTTTCCAGCTCCCAGCCTCCTCCCTGCAAGCTCGAAGCACTGACCCTCCGAAGCTGTCCTTGCAGCACAAGGACACCAGGTGAGGGCAAAGTGGATGCCCAGGCTCGTGCCACCAGCAAGCCCGGGGACGTGCGAATTCTGCCTTTTGTGACAAAGGGGACTTGGCAGACAGCACTGTCCTGGAGAGTCTGCTTCTCTCCTTCTCCCTCTCCCTCTCTCCCCACCTCTGCTCATGCAGTCACTCTCCCTCTCAAATAAATAAGTAAATAAATCTTTTAAAAAAGGGGGGGAGGAGGGAAACAGATCAGACACAGAAGAGAGAGCAACGTGCCCACGGAGGCAAAGACTGGAATCAGGTGTGGCCACAAGGCCAGGGGGCCAGCAGCTTCCGGAAGCTGGAAGGGGCAAGAACAGACTCTCCCCACCATAAGGGAGAGCTGGGCCCGCACAGCACCACGACTTTAGCCCAGTAAAACCGATGGCAAACTTCTGGCCCCTAGAACAGTAAAAGAATAGGTCTGGGCTGTTTTAAGCCCCTGCGTTTGTGACCGTTTGTTAGAGCACCACCGGGAGCTAAGACAATCCTCCGTTTCGTTCCCAACCTGTCATTTAAAGAACCCCAATAAGATTATCTCAGGCATCAAGGGAAACTGTTACTTTTTTTTTTATAACACCCTTTTTTGTGTGTTTTGGGGGGTTAGGAATGTTGAGATGGTCAGGTGATGGAGGTTCTCCTTCCCAAAACCATTTTTGTCCTATGAGTCGTTCACAATAGATAAATTGATAAATCTCACAAAAACGTTTAGAAAATAAAAATCAGCCACAGTCCCAGGAATAACCAACCAGTGTTCATATTTTAGTGTGCAAATGGTGGGATGTTGTTCCTTGGGGGGGCACGGAGCCCTTCTGATTAAAATTTCAAATGTTTCATTAAAGCCACGAGATAGGAACCGTCGATGAAGATGAGCCAAATCATTAAAATCAACTGTCGTGCTGTTCTGGAGACGGAGGCAGTGACCTTAGCTCGCTCTAGGCCACAGCAGCAACCAGCAAAGTGAACTTGACTCTTGATTCTAATGAGAGGAAAATAAAAAGCATGGGACTCTGCTCGCCTCTCCTATGGATTAATAAATAATTTCAATTGCAAAAGAAAGCCGGCCGTGTCCCGGAGACCCACAAGAGTTGAATGCCAGCCCTTAGCCTGCCTGATCAGCCAAGGAAGACGGGGAACTGGGGCCCCCCCCCGACTCCGGTCTTGAATGGTACCCTAACCTCCTAGGATGGAGGCCAGGTAGCAAGTGCACCCGTCATTCCACAGGCGCAAATAGATCCTGAGCTCCAACACGTAATGTGTGAGCTCAGAAAAGGCAGACGGCAATGGGGGAGGGGAGACACGTTTAAAGAACTGCCACTCAGAGCGATAAGATCATGACAGATGCCGACACAGGACACAGCACGGCGTCACAAAGGAAGGGATGATTAACACCATAAAATTCAAGGGAAGAATACTGTACGATCTGTATTATTGTTCACAGATTCATCCAATGCCAGGGCTGAAAGGAATCCCAGTGATAATTTAACACGTGCGTGTACATACGCGCGTGTGCGCACACACGTCCTGAATCACCAAATGGACTAGTGTTTGAAGGAGCGAGAACCTCTGGAAGATCCCATTAAGCTCGAAATTGAACTTTCTGGCACAGAAAGCAAAGCCGTAGTGCACTGTCAAGACCATAAGCCACTCATGAAAGGAGATTAGTGGGAACTCGACTGCTAGTTGGTTTTTAATTCCACTCAGACGCTGAGAGGCGGCGTGTCTGCCGCAGGCCCGGGAACCTCTAGAAGGTTAGGAGCCCTCGAGCCTGCAAGATGTTGCATGAAAATCACTTTAAGTGACAATGCTCCAAAGGCTACAGGATTGCTTTCGCAGAAAACACGTCCTTTCCTCGGGGTATCGTTTTCCAAAGGATGGGAGGGTGGGCCCCCACCCACTGCCAACGCACACAGGCCAAGCCAGAGAAGGGACAAGACAAGGTGGATAAGCAGCCCGTCCCCCGCGGGGATTCTGCATCAGCCACTCGAGCCGAAGGGGCTCGAGTCTGACGGTCTTCATCAATCAGGATGGTTTCTTCCAAAAACATTTAAGCTGCCTGCAAGACTGTGCCTCTGTTTCTCGAAAGTGGGGATCTTCCCCTGTTTCAGGACTGTATGAGGCCCGTGCCTACCCAGATCTGCCTGTGGGCTGTGTGTGAAGGGGTCCCCAGCTCTTCCCAGCCACAGAAGTCCAAGAACACATCTGTCCTTGCACACGTGTATTAAAGGTTAACCCATTGCCCCAGACGTGTGTATGTGTGTGTGTGTGTCTACGTGTGTATCCTCGCACTCTGGAAACCTCTGGAGGACAGGATACTCGCTAACAAGCTCTCCTTTTTACTTCCAAATTAAAAAAGAAAATAAACAAAATGCCATCCCCAGGACATATAAAACTGAACCAGCAAAGACAAAAAAACTTCAAAAAAACATCAATTATCCTTTTAGTCATTGTGAAAAGTCTATCTTCAAACCCAGAGTCTCAGGGAATGTCAAAGCTCTAGCTAAATTTTTAATAAAGTATAAGGATAGTGTTAAAAAAGAGACCTTTTCAAAGATAAGCCGGCGACAGACAAGCTCTTGATAGGGTTCCTGTCAAAGGGCAGGAAGCCGCTGCCTAAAACCGTGGGCGGGCCAACTGCTCTGGACAGGGGTTAGCAGCCCGAGGCCCCGGGGATGGACCCCAGGGGCGCGGGGAGACGTGTCTGCTTGCCGTTAGACCCTGGGGATGTCACTGGCGCCAGGCTTGCCACGACACCCACATGCCAACGATTCCCGTCCACTCCAGACTTCTCTCTGTGGCCCAGACTCTGCTCCCGTCTCCTGGTTTATCCGTGCCACCACCTGACTGGCATCTCCACCTGAATGTCTGGTGACAATCAGACCTCACCGTCCAAAATCAAGTTCTTGATATGCCCTTCTAAAACCTGCCCCCGCGGGGTCCTCCCCATCCCAGCTGGTGGCGACTCCATGCTGGCAGGTCAGTCCTGAAACCTCGGGGTCCTAACTGGCTCCCGTCTATGTCCACACCCCCAGCCTGCTGCATCGGCACACCCCACAGCTCCACCCTCAGCGGACGCCGGGACGGGGGCCCCTGTTAGGCCCTCCAGCACAACCACCCCAGTCTGAGCCCCCTCTATCTGCAGCTCGCACCCCTATCATGGCCTCTGTCCCCCACAGCTGCCCTTGCCCCTCCTGGGTCCAGTCTGAATTCAGTGCCTGGAGAGAAGCTTTGAAAGCAGATCATATGCCTCTCTGCTCAAGACCCTGGGATGGCCCATCTCCCAGAGTGAAAAGGAAAATCCTTACAATGCCTCAAGACCCTGGGATGGCCCATCTCCCAGAGTGAAAAGGAAAATCCTTACAATGCCTCTGAGCTCCACCTGGGGCAGGGCTGACCTCTCTATCCTCACTTTGTGCCTCTCCCTCCCACTCACCCTACTCCTACTCCATGCCGGACTCCTGGCTACTCCTCGGAGGTCCAGACGTGCTTCTGCCTCAGGGCCCTTGCACTGGCTGCTCCCTCTGCCTGGAACACTCACTGTGCCCCCAGAGAGCTGTATGTCTCACTCAAACGCAAGGTCTCAGTGAGACCCACCCTGACCACTCTATTTGCAGTCAACTGCAACTCCTTTCTCTAACAGCTTAACATCTCATCAGCCCTGCCGGACTTGACCATTGTTTACAGCACCAACTGCCTTTGAACGTAACATATAATCCACTGATCACTATTAT
Organism: Martes martes; assembly: GCF_963455335.1. Classification (NCBI taxonomy): domain Eukaryota; kingdom Metazoa; phylum Chordata; class Mammalia; order Carnivora; family Mustelidae; genus Martes; species Martes martes. The sequence continues at coordinate 57,351,170 of NC_137904.1, forward strand.
GTTCATTGTCTATCCCCCTGCCCTAACATTACAGAAGGCTAGGGATCTTGGTCTGTTTTAGGACTGATATAACTCAAGTGCTTAGAATTCATTACTGAAATGCAATTAATAAAAGGCAAGACTGGGGAAGAAATTTACCCTCAAATTTCTCGATCCACACAAACCAGCCACTCCCCAGGTCATGGACCGTTACGCTGGGATCCTGGTGAAGCCGACTCAGTTGAGTTCCCTACGAGCCTCACAACCCTCATCTCAAAAGATACTTCCACATTCACCATAATAGGGACATAGGTTGAACACGAACTTGGGAATGCCCAGGATCCAGAAGAAGGTCTACTGTCAAGGAAGACGTAACCTCTGAATCCGTGCTGACCGTGATCATCAAATGTTGGTGTCATCCCATACGCCTTGCTGCTAGCATGGTTTTGTTTCTCACCTTAATCCAAGCTCTCGCAGAAGTCAATAAACATTCAAAGATGCGAACTCTGACTCTCCCTGACCTTCTGTCAAAATGAGTCCTGAAACAGTCCCAGCTGAGTGCATTGGAACACAGAAGGGAAGAGGCAGGTGGGAGATAGGAAGGGCTCCATCAGAGGAAAGCTTTTTCCCGGCTTCTCAAAACCCAGTGCTACAAAATCTAGATTTTAGGACACTTTTGTATTCTTCAGGGAGACAGAGAATCAGCATGGGACACCTCAAGCCAGTACAGTTATCTTATGTGACTGTAAACCCAATGGACAGATCTTTATTCATTTCCGACTGGTTAGAGAAGAAGCCTTGAGTGGCAGAAAGATCACTACTATTATGACTGAAAAGACAAGATAAGAACCTTCTCTTCTCTACTGATTAGCATTTAACAGGTTGAAGAGGACTGTGAAGGTTCTTCGAGCTGTCCTCCGCCGAGCCCTAGGTCTTCCAGTGAGCTCGCTAAGATTCTGCGGGTGAATGTGGCCAGACCTTTCCACCAGGACAAATCCGCTTTGGTCAGCTTTGTGCATTGGGGTCCCACAAAAGACTCTGTCTCAAGAAATACTTAATAGCTGTTTCTAGAAACACCAAAGAGTCTGCCCATGACCCAGAGGGAGAGAGCCAAGAGGGAAATGAGAAAAACACGATGAAGAAAAACTGGGGGGCAAACCAGCCTATACAATCATATGAAAGAAATCCCTAAGACCAGGATACAAATAATAAGAATAGTGCTTCTCATCCAGAGGACAACCTGAGCTTTACTGGCTGGAAATGGAGGGCCTGGGTGGGCTCAGTTGGTTGGGCGGCTGGCTCAGGTCATGACCTTGGGGCCCTGGGATCGAGCCCCACATCTGCTTGTCTCTCTCCCTCTGCCCCTCCCTCTGTTCATGTACACTCTCTCACTCTAAAATAACTAAATGGACAAATCTTTTTTAAAAAGTGACTGGAAACATAGTGTTCTAGACAGGTTTAGCATATATCAGAATATATGTTATCGAAATTTTCGTTCTTTAAAAATGACCCCCAACGCCCCCCCACCCCAAACAAAAAACAAGACCTTATTGTGTAAGCAGAAGGCTATCGAGTTACCCAGTGAGGAGTAAGTTCAGTTTGGCTGTGGCCTTAGACCCCACGATATGGAAGCCAGAGGGTCATAGAGCAACATCTACGAGAGCTTCGAAAAGAAGTAGGGGCCACTGGTCACTGCCCTGTAACAGGGTGACAGGCTGGCATCAGGAACTGTGCAAAGGGCTCAGATAATGAACATGTCACCCGGGGACACTTCCTCAGCAAGGTTATTCCTAAAACTTGAACCCCGGCACAACCAATGATGGAGCGTTGAGGAACTCAAGGCTGAGGAAGTCACAGCTAGAAGGGAGGACAGGAGTATTGTTAATGCTAATCACTGCTACCATTTTCCAAATGCTCGTGGAGTCCAAGTACTGTGCCAAAATCTGTGTGTGTGTGTGTGCCCGCACACGTGCTACAGCATCTCATTTAAGTAGGGAAAGAAATGTGATTCATTTTGTAAATGATATCCCGGTTCTCTCAGTAGTAGCTTTATGCCCATTTCACAGACAAGAAAACCAAGGCTCAGAGGGCTCAAGTCACTTGTCCAGATACACTAGTGAGTAAGTGGCAGAGCTGGAATTCCAAGATGTGACCCAGCGAGTTCCTCAGGTTTCCTCATTTTTTTAAAAGAATATCTTTGTTCTTTTTTATGCATAGCTATGTTTTCTCGTTACTCTAAGCGAAACAGAATATATCTGAAATAGAGCACCAACAAATTTTGTTCAATTACAATAAATCCAGAGACGCAAAGCAAATTAACCGCAGTATGTTAGAACGGATAGGACTGGCAAGGGCATTTTCGGACAGGTGTCCCACAGGGAGAAGGCGGGTAAGGCAACCATCAGTGCTAACCTGTACAGAAGGCAGGATTTTAAAAGGGCCTTAGAAACAGAGACATCCCGCACTTCTACAAGCTGCACCCCACAGCAATATCACAAGTTGCCAATAAAGTCGAGGAAGATTTGCAGCCTGTCCCCGCGTCCCTCCAAAAAAGGACCCATGTCACGAAGGTCCGCGCTCTTCTTCCAGCCAAGACGGAGTGACTGAGCGACGGAGTGACTTTCCCTTTGGGCACGTGGCTGGAGCGCACAGAGGCAGGACCTCACCTGGAATGTTGTGGATGGTGATGGCCAAGATGAGCAGCGCGATCCTCCTCCAGCTGCCGCTGCCGGGCTGCGCCGGGTTCCCTCGAGGAGGCGCCAGGGCGGCAGGGCCCTCAGGAAGGCCGGTGGCCACCGCCTTCTTCCTCTGATAGGCCTCGCCATTCTCGCTCTTGTCTGAGCAAAGAGAGGGGGGGGAAGGGAGAGCACTTTGAAAATGTGCACCCTGGTGCTAGGGCAAGCAGCAGCGGGGAGGAAGCTCTCCACCCCAGGAAAGGATCTACTCCCTAACTTCCTAATGGACCCACTGTTCTTCGGTTTCTTTCCTCCCTCCCCCTTCCTTTGCTTTCTCACCCACTCATTCAGCAAACGCTCACTGAGTAGGCACTCGGTACCCAGTGTACAGGGATGGGGGAGGATAAAAAAGATGAAACTAGGGATGCCCTGGCAATGCTTATTAGGGAGAAACAATACTGAGTGGTGATTAGGAGCTCAGATCCTGGAGCCAGGCTGCTGAGCTCCCTGCTGACTTGTCCTTATCAGCTGTGTGGCACTAACCTAGCTGTTTACCCTCTCTGTGCCCTAGTTTCCAGAGTCACAAAGTGAGATAATAACGGTACCTACCCCACAGGGTCATGCAAGGATTAAATGAGAGGCTCCAGGCAAGGGCTTAACGGCTACCAAGTGCGCAGGTATGGACTGTGGTGGCTGTCACGTGCCCCCTCTCTCCCACCCCGTAGGTGACCCTGCTCTCCTAGACAAGCCACCTCATGGGAACCCATCCACATGCCAGGCCCGGCCAATCAGATTCCCTCCCCGGGGACTGGGGGACTGGAGTGGGGACAGGCCCGGTGATTCAAGTGCGGATTCTCAATCCAAAAGGTCATGTACAGGCAGCCTGATGTCCCACGCAGGAAGTGAACAAGGACGCAGCCTGACAGATGACAGAAGGAAGGAGAAGCACAGAGGCACGCAGAGATGGGAAATGATGCAGCTGGCCAGCCAGCCAGACGGACACACAGACAGGCAAATGGCAGCCTGGGTGTCACAGGACATTCTGACTCTCGTGGGCTGACTATAGTACCCAGCCACTGGATTCATGAGCTAACCTTCCTTTCAAACCTTCCCTTTGGGGGGGGTATATTTGAAGGGTGTCGTTTCATAGACCCACATTGCGCCAACTACCTATGGTGTCCTGGGTCCTATCTGCTCATTCCTAACAGAGGCAAATGGCCCGAGTCTGAGGCTGAGCACCCAGCCTGCAGTGGCGCACAGTGTGGATATGTCTGTGGGAGCAGCGTCCGAAGGCGCAGAGTCTTGAGCAAACGGCAGACACGTGGTGGCAGGAACAGAAAGGAGAGTCTATCATGAGTGAACACGAGAACCCGAGAGTCATAACAGATGGGACGCCTGACCGTGTCTGTACGATCCCCATCACGAGCAGGGCAACCATACCTCCCAGTCCGGGATCGCCATCCCAGGGAGACTAGGAGTATCCCCTTTCATGCTCAAAGAGTCCTGGTTGGGACAATAAACAGTGTGGCTCCTATGACTGCGGGAAACAGCAGAAGTTTGATGGACACTCAGCTGTGTGAGGGGCCACTGGTCACAGAAGTCCATGGTCATCAACTTGAATGGTAGAAGGACTCTCCAGGGTGCTTCTGCTTCCCTTCTTGATAAATTTTCCACAAGCAAAAGAATTCTCATCTCTAAGCTGAAAGTAGCAAAAATGTTTCCCAAAGTCGATTAAGAAGTAAAGGCAACCGTAAGGACTCCTTTGACCTTGACTGTAGGCCTCTGGCGGGCCTCTCCCTACTGCTTTGCTGTAAAGCAAAGTAGGGTGGTTTACCTTTCCCTCTCAATCGCTTCACTTAAAGACCAGATCTCGCTACATAAACTGGATCAGGGCTTTGATGCCCTTTTCAGAGGAACCTGCCTAAGTGAACATCGCTTTCGATTTCCAAAACAGGAAAAGAACAAAAATAAAAACAAAGCCAAAACACTTCTTTTGAAGACCAGTTTGTTCACTGGTCCAGCAGTCTGCTGGCGGAGGAAGCAAGTGCCAAAGGCAAGCAGACCCCGGCATCCCCATGTCCCGACCTGTTTTCTTTTGGAGCTAAACTCCCATGGTGGGGTCTCCACGCCATGCATGTGTTCCTCTGTGTGTGTGTGTGTGTGTGTGTGTGTGTGTGTACACAAGCATGGGAGTGTCACCTGGTACCTCACATACCACAAATCCTTTGTGCACGTACACACACCTGTTTCTTGACACCCACAGGGTGTCAACTTTTAAGGTCACAATACCTGACGACTCAGGCCACAGAGGCTGGGCAGAAAACTGAGTAAACCTGTGGGAACTCAAGCCCATGAACACTAAAGATACAAGCAAAGCAGGCCTGAGGGCTGTCCAGGACCTACGCCATATTGTGGTGGAGGCCACTTGCCTTCCTCCTGGACCAGTCTGAAAACACCACCAATTCACCGGGCTTCCTCTGAGTACACACACCTGCCCCAGCCTTCCAGGGGGAGTTGACGGGGTGGGGGGCGGGGGTAATGCGACTCTTCCCTTTGGGATTTTATAATTTAAAAGAGAACAGACACAGAAGACATGGAGAATTCCTTTCAATTCAAGGGCAGAAATGCCTACTTTCTGACTGTCTCTGAAGCAGGCGCTTCTCTTTGTCAGGGTCACAAAAGGATCGGACTCTGACTCCCCCGCAGGTAATACACAGAGAGCAACAGGGATGGGGGCACCGTACGAGAATTCCAGTAGCGCACTCCTGCTCAGCAGGAACAATCGAGAAGCAGAAAGAGTTGTTAACAGAGGCAAAACTGCACGCTCTGCCTTGGGGTCCCAGCATGTGAAAGCTGCTGCTGGAACCTTCCCCAGTGGGACATGGTGGGGAGGGGGGGGTGTGAACACCTGACGTGCTTGTTCAAGGTCAACAAGCCCCGATTTGGTAACAGCGTCGAATGAGTCTGCAATGAGGAAAATTAGTCCAAATAAATCACTACAGAGAGTACGGACACCTCCTGAGCAAGGCGTCTTCTTGCCTCTCCAGGCAAGACGAGTTCAACCACCGCATGTCAAGAAGCAGAACCCCAGCATCAGACGCTAAAGATGACCACCTCACGGAGGCAACTGCCAAGCCCCATGTGGACCACAACGACCGGAACCTGTGAGATCTGCTGGGAGGGGAAAGGCCAGGCTGCTTCTGAAGTAGGATCGGCAAAGAGGAAGGTCATTCAGAAATGGAACATCCAGCGTCAGTTCAGAAATACAAGATGGCGTCAGTGACATCAACGAATCAGCGGGACTGAGAACTTTTCCTTGATCCTCCCAAGGCCCCACGAAGCAGAGCTCATTCCTTCTAAAAAATAAAGAGGCTGCAGAGCTGAGAGCTGGAGTTAACTGGTCCCAGGCCGCACAACCTGCCCCAAGTGGACTCATATTGGAGTCAAGTCAGGTCTTTGCCCGCAGAGGCAACCTCCCAACCAGGGTCCCATTGTTGATTTGGGGTGGGGAGGGAGTGTTGATCTGCTCCCTTGCTCCCCAAGAAGGACAGTGAGAGCAGTCCCTGCCATGATACTGGGGGGCTTGAAATCCCAGATGGTTAGCATAGAAATGTTCAGGGTGCACAGAGGGTCGGGTGAGCTTGGATCCCATGATCCCAGAGACGGGAAAGGCTCCGTGGAAATCTCCTGTCTACGGTCATTCCCACTCACAGACAAACCCGAAAAGGATGCAAAAAACAGTGCTTCTTAACCCCTCAGCACCACTATTTCCAAGTGTAAAACAGCTGTAAGTAGAAAATAGTTACTAACACCAGGCATGGAACACAGAGTTACAATTCTTTCAGAAAGGTAGAAGACAAGACTACAAAGCTGTGCATTATCAAAATAGGTTGTTTTTGTTTTTTGTTTTTTGTTTTTTTAATTTAGGCTCCAGCATCTAAGAATCCACACAAAGAAGAGACCCACTGCTGGGGCTTGGCTTGTCGTCCCCCAATTTCATCTTTTCTGGTGAGGCACAGCATTGCTGCATTTGAGGACCACAGGGGAACAGAGAGACCTGTCCAAGGCTCATTCCTCCTGCTGAATCACAGAGTGAACTTAGGTGACATGTTCATACAATCATGCGTATGATTCTCATCCCAGCACATCGTATCACAGGGCAAAGCAGTCCCTGGTCTGGCGGGCCATCTTGAACCCGGCTGCCTGGGGACACCCCAGCCTCCTCGGGTCTGACTTCCTTTCCAGTGAAGCAAAAGGTGCTGAAGCCTCTAGATCAGTGGCTCTGAACCATTGGGCATCAGCACCCACTTTGGAAAGTATGGTGGAAGCTATGATCCTCTCTCCAGAAAAAAAAAAAAAAAATTGAAAAAATTTTTGAATCCTTATGGATTCAAGGACCTCAGACTGAGAACACCATGCAAGATGAAAGTTATGTTAACCTCTGTTTTCATACCCCATGAGCCCAGCCCCCCAGGGACACAGGATATTGTCCTGATGATATAACCGGCCAAATCTAATAGGGCCCAATGATGGAACCCCAGTCCCCAGTGAATGCAGCAACGTTAATTAACAGATCACCAGCCACGAAAGCTTTGAAAATATCCCCAAGACATCAATGGATGGAAATGATCTGGTTGAATTAGCACAAATAGGCAACTCCTCATCGGCTAAGCACAGAAAACTTCAAACTTCTGGAGAAACACCTTCTTTCTAAACCCCATTTATAAAACATAAAACGAAGAGTCGTCAGCGATCCGTACTCACTATGTACTAGATATGCACAAGCAGGATCAAAAGACTGATCCCGAGCAGGAAGAGAGGAGGATCTATTTACTTCTATTTTCCCTTCTTTCTTGTTTCCCAGAGAATCAGAATGATTTGGGGAAAGAAATCCAATTATCATCATGAGTGTGACAAAGCCTGCTAAGTATTTGGTTCTGTTTCTATAATCATTTATGGGATTAGCATGACTTCCGTTATATAATTAACGCTGAATCTGAACATGAAATAGTGACTCAAAATGAGTTAGCATCAGCCTTGGCACGTAGAGAAATCAAGGCCCATGGAGCCCCTTCTTGACAGTCCCATGGAAATTTAAGAGCCCAGTGGTTCTCCCAGTCTTGGCAGATGACCCTTCAGCTCAAAGACATCCAAAACTAAAGACTATGACTGTCTCTAAACCTATCCACTTGCATACTGTTTCCCTTTTATAAAGCTGTAAACATAACTCCTTTAAAGAAAAAGTCCCTAACATCTCTACCAAAATGACTGTCGTTTGTTCCCAACCTTTGTCCAGTTCATGCATGTTCACATTTTACATATTTGCAGTCAGTGCAAATGGTGAGGAGAAGAGCTGCAGCATCACACTGCCTGCCATGAGATGTGGCTCTGTCAACCATGCCATATAGCTCTGCCAACCACAGGATGTGGCTCTGCCAATCACAGGATCGTGGCTGCCAACCATGGGATCATGGCTCTGCCAAGATGGGATTGTGTCTCTGTTAACCATGGGGTTATGGGTCTGTCAACCATGGGATTGTGGCTCTGTCAACCACAAGATGTGGCTCTGTCAATCACAGGATCATGGCTCAGCCAACCATGGGATCATGGCTCTGTCAACCACAAGATGTGGCTCTGTCAGTCACGGGATGTGGCTCTATCAGCCATAGGATGTGGCTCTGTCAACCATAGGATCAAGGCTCTGACAACATGGGATTGTAGTTCTGTCAACCACAGGCTGATGGTTCTGTCAAGCATTAGCCATAAGGCTTCAAGGAAATGCTATCTCTGCGTATCGGTGCCTTTGTACTAAAATGGTTTTAATAATCACATCTTAGCAAGGTTGTTATGAGAACTAAAAGACAGGTGAAGTGCTTGCGCACAATACCTCGCACATGAAAACCACAATGAAGTTTAGCGATTGGTGACACATGTAACGTAGTTTCATATTCCACTTGTTTCACTTAAAACTACAGAAATATTTCCTACATTCCTCAGCCTTTGTGACTTTAGTTTTTAATGCCTTGAGGGAATTTTGCTTAGTTCTGAGCCCATCATCTGCAAAACCATTCCTTTCTATTCAAGTTGGAATGGGCACTCTTAACCAGATACTAAAAGATGCAGTGCCCCGTCTTGCCACAGAGGGGCATACTCTTTCCGCTCCCGCCCGCCCAGAATGGGCACCCACCCAGGGGGTGTACCTTCTTGACCTCAGGCACTAAATGTTTTGTGGCTTCATGATTCATATGGACCATGGGAGCACAGGGCTGACCTATCCCAGGAAACACATCCCAGCATGTGAGGAAAAGTTTCTATTGCCGATGGGTAATCTGTGCACAACAACCCTTCCCTCTTCCACATGCTTGCTTGTTAACTCTCTGCTGGCCAAGAACCGGTTTGCTAAAATTGAACCATGGGGATGGGGCGCCTGGGTGGCTCAGTGGTTTAAGCCTCTGCCTTTGGCTCGGGTCATGATCCCAGCGTCCTGGGATCGAGCCCCGCATCGGGCTCTCTGCTCAGTGGGGAGCCTGCTTCCTCCTCTCTCTCTGCCTGCCTCTCTGCCTACTTGTGATCTGTCTGTCAAATAAGTAAATAAAAAAAAAAAAATTAAAAAAAAAAAATTGAACCATGGGGGAGCTGTAAGGCGGGTGCATTTTATAAATGCAAATGCAGGTGCACCCCTTTGAAGATAAAACATGAAAATTCCCTCCATGGATCCATAGCTCCCTTTCTCCCTTCCACTATCTTTTCAAAGTGATCTAGGCTTTGAGCTCCCAGAAATAGAGGTGTTGGTTGAAAATGGTAAGAAAATTTAATTCTTGGCTTTTGATGTTCTGGGGGAGGGGCAGGTCTTGAAAAAGGATGTTTGAAGGGGTCATTTTGACTCCTGGACGTTTTTTCCTCAAATGCCATCTTTAGAACCCACTGGGCGTTTGACGTGGGACTCAGCTGTCAGGAAGTGGGAAGGTCTGAGTGCTGGAGGCTAGCAAACATGCTCTCTCCATGCAAACTGGGCAGCCAAGAGGATGCTCATGGTGCCTTCCCCCGGGGAGAGAAGTTCCTTAGCTTCCCTGAGCCCTACCAGGCTCTTCACCCTTAGGTCCTCCAAAAGCCCTTGGAAATGCCAGCATATATGCTGCTAATGTGAAGTCCTGGCAGAAAGCCAACAGCACGCCATTTATTTAAGTGTTGCCCATTTAATAAGTTTGATGGGGTTCAGTAGTCAAGGCAGGACTGGCCAGCCATTCAACCCCCTCAACCACTGCAGTAACTCCCGAATGCAGGAACTCCCGCCGGTAACCCCACTCTGACTACAAAGATGTAAGTGTGTATCAAAGCAACCTTGGAAACCCTGAAAATACACAGAAACAAATTTAAATTGCACATAATCACATCCCCTAAAAAAACTTATATATCTGAGTTTGGTGTGTTTCCTTCAATGCCTTTTTTGTACGGTTTTCACTTAACGGAGATATCCTATTATACAGCCGTAGACTGCTTTCTGTTCTTGCTAAACATAACATAAGCATTTCCCCTCTGTGACTGGAAACTCTAACAGGCATTTCAAGCAATACACATTATTATTTACATTCTCATACTATTGGGCATTTAGGCTATTTCTAATTTTATTTCTATAAATATCATTGCAAAACCTTTCACCTGTATAAACAATGAGAAATTTGAACAAAATTCCCAGAAGTGGAAGTACTGATCAGAGGGCTGTGATACATTTGGCTAATTAGTTTCCAGAAAGGCCATGCCATTTCCACTCCTGTGAAGCAGAGTCTGCAAGTTCTCGTCCTGGCATTTCTCGGTCAGCATGAGTCTTTCGCATTTAAAAATAAATGTACTCCTTTATGAAGGAAATGACATTTCCCTTAGTTTGTGTTTCTTTGGCTACAGGTGAGGTTGAACATTTTTCAAAGTTTCAGGACTATTTCTTTCCTCCTTTGTGCAAGGTCCTCTGTCTAAACGAGCCTTCTCTAATGATACACGATTAGCTAACTCCTCACGGCCATGGGTAATTTTCCAGTGATCCACTCTTGCCGGTCGATGGCCAGTGAGAGCAGCAAGAATTCTCACACGCCGGATACATCTCACACAGATGTCTCCACCTGGCCAACTTGGGGCTCTAGCCTCCATTTTATTTATTTTTTAAAGACTTATTTATTTCTTTGAGAGAGAGAGAGAGCGCACATGCGAGCATGAGCGGCGGGAGGGGCAGAGGCAGAGGGAGAGAGAGAATCCTCAAGCAGAATCCCCACTCGGCACAGAGCGTGACGTGGGCCTCGATCCCATGACCCTGAGATCATGACCTGAGCCGAAACCAAGAGCCGGCTGCTTAACCAACTGAGCCACCCAGGCGCCCTTCTAGCCTCCATTTTAAAAGTTCCTCTTTGACATTCCTTAAGACAGCATAGTGTCTTAAAAAAAAAAAATGTGTTTGTGGGGGGGTCATCTGTTCTATTTATGCCACTAGCTGGTATGGCTGGAAAGCTACTTTTCTCTCTCAATATTGAAATGCTACATTTTTCAAAAGCAGGGTATGTGAGAGGTTCTCTTGCTTCTCTAGTCTTCTTTCCACACAACAACCTGGGATTCTTATAAGCAACACAGCAGTCCTATACACATTATATATATGGTGAGACAAATCTAGTGTGGACAGGATCCTTGCGAGGGCTTCCAGATTCAGCAAACAAAAAGACCGGGTGCTCAGCTGTACCGGAGTTTCAGATAAAATGAAACTTTCATTTTAGTATAAGTATATCCCAAATATTGCCTGGGGGTATACTTATGCTAAAAAGTATTCTTTGCTTGGAATTAAAACTTAACTGGATACTTGTATTTTATCAGACAGTACTACTTGTGCCCCACTCAGGGTCTGAGTTCTAGGGTAGGGAGACGCTGCACAGACTCACTGCACTACTCTGAAAGCAGCCACATACTCAGTACTGCATGGAGGTACTGCATGGCTCGTGTGTAAGCCGGAGCAGGAAAAGATGCCACTGGAGATGAAGGGAACTTCATGGGAAGATAACGGAAGCATTTATTAGGCTTAGCTACTAATCTTTGAGCAGAGAAGCATCTGGAGTTTCAGAAATAGGATGCAAAACCTGTTTACAATCTCTGTAACTAGAACAGATACCTCCTTTCATCGTTCTAAAGATCGCCAGCCACACAGTTATCAGAGGGTCAGATGCTGCCTGGGTAAGGAGGCTGGCTTGACGGTCTCGTCCTTTCAGTCTGTAGTTCCCAGGCACTGAAAGTAATCCACGCCTCATCCATGACGCTTGCAACTGCTTAGCGACAACAAAGACCCAAACAGATCTGCATAACTGGCAAAAATTAAATATACATCAGAAGAAGAGATGGGTTCACTCTTAGCGAAAGATTTCTCATCCATTAAGCAGACCACCCCCTCAAACACTGCCTGTTCCAGATGTCTAACTAAGGTAATAATTTCTCCTTTTAGGCAAGGGAGCCCAAACACCCAGTAAGACTAAAACGGCCACCTACCCGGTCAGTACTTCTGCTGGGAAGGCACGAACGGCAGTGAATCAAGAGGAGGAACTCCTTCCTGATGAATGGACTGGGGTCTGAGAATAAATCCCAGGTGGGCTCCAGAGCCGTCTCGCCCACTCTTAGTTCACCCTGCCCATGCGTGTTCAGCACAAATGCCCCCATAGGAAAGGGGTCATCAAAGCTTTCGGGGGAGTGCACCAGCAAAAGACATTTGCTGCCAAAAATCCCAGCCCATCAGAGAGAGAGAAAGGGCATCCTGCAGAACACCAGTGCTTAGCAGAGCTTTGCCAAGGACTCTCAGCCGACTCCAGAAAGATGGGAGCCGTGCACTTGACTTACGTGGTTGTCGACAATCAGGTCAGGGACGGGGCGTCCAGCAGAACAGCACCCACTTCAAGGCTCCCGCCCAACAGCTAATATTAACTTTATAGTTGCTTGGCTTACTTTCCCCTTTGAGGTAATACTGTTCTGCCATCCCCTCTGGTTCTGAGAATAAAGATTAACAGCCTAGACCACTGTATCTCCAAGTGTGGAGTAAAGACCATCCATTGCTGGGTCACAGTGAGAACTTACAAAACCCAGCTTCTGGAGCCCATGCTAGAGCTGCTGGGTTAGAACCTGTGGCAGACGGGCCCAGGAACCCGCCCCCGCCGTGTGCCCTCCCCTGCCCTCACCCCCAAGGTAATTCTGATATAGACTGAATTTTGAAAATTAATGTTTGAGACCACAAAAGTACTACTTAATCCAGCTACTCCCTCTGTCTCTAAATTCATGTCAGTCCAAATATTACCACCCAGTTAGAGATCTCGAGGTCATACACAGGGATATGCCTGATCCTTAGTTCTCTCTGGGCACCTAAGAAGACAGGACGTTGCCAAACACACAGTGGGGAAGGCAAAGGAATTTAAGACTAGAAGGTGAAAAGTCATTGCATTGTCTTGATAGAAACCATCATTTCCTTATCAAATGAAAATCCTTTTTTTTTTTTTTTAAGAGGATATGGACCATCACAAGGAAAGACAACCATCAGCAGAAGAAATGAGAGAAAAATCAATTCCCCAAAACCAAGGTATCCTCTCATCTTCCGTGGGTCTCTGCAGGGTTTCTGTCTATATAAACCCTCTCTCTATTTCTACCTCCCAGTAGATCTCTTGTCCTCGGAGCCAGTCACCAGGAATCAAGCCCGACACCAGCAGGGAGCACCGTCAGCTGCTACAGCCAGAGAGGGCACGCGTGGGGGGCACTCACACCATCTGCAAATGACTAGAGGAAACGAAATCTTCCTTTTGTCCCAGGCCACATAACTTAAAGTAAAATGCGGTGCTGGAAAGGTTCATGTGCGACTCAAACTGCATAAACATTTCTCAGTTTGGGGGGATTTTCTTGCTTTTCAGGATACAGACAGGTAAGTCTGGAACACGGGTAATCGCTGGAGACAACAAAGAAAGGAAAAGATAAGCATCAGTCTCAAGTTTTAGGGTTTGTTCTTTGTCTTTGTTACAAGAAGGACAGAGAGCTGAGACTTCACCTGGGTGCTGGGGAGAACCAAAGTCCACGTCCACGTTCAGCAGGGACAGTCTATCGGGCACAGTGAAGGACAACAGAAGCCAAGTCAATCCCCGGGAGTGTGCTGGGGGGGGCTCGTGGAACACCGCAGAACCCACCCTGGGACCCTGACAGAGCCAAGGGAGACCATGTCCACAATGCCACCATACACCCACACGGCAGCATCTCTGTCCTCAGTGCTAGACGCCAAATGCCCCTGACACTGAATGCCGGCTGCTCCTGCTGGAGTGACTTTGCTAGCAGGTGCATCCAACTGGCCAAGCCACGGTCAGTGCTAGCTCCAAGGGAGGCTGGAAGTCCAACTTCTATCCTGACAGCCAGGCTCTGTCTTCCACCAAGATGCCCGAGATGGGGGGAAGGAAGAGTCTCCAACATAGTCAAGGAGCTCAGAAGCGAAGCTGCTAAACGGGGAGGAGGAGGGAGAGAGGGAAGGAAGGAGTAGGGAAGACTACCATATGGGAGCTCTACGTCTGTCCTTGGACATCCATGTCTCTGATACGCTGGCCTTTATTAAGTTTGCACCAGGTTTCCTGCTTTCTTTAGAAAGCCACAATTAAATGAATTAAACCATAACACAGCATTCTCAGGTCAGCTCTTTCTCCAATTTTATGTATACAACCCTACACAAGTCTCCACCTCTACGAGTCTCAGCTTCTTCCAACTGCAAATGAGCAGACTTCAGGGCCCCTTCCAGATTCTCTGCTCTGCCACAGCTGGCCTACTTGATCACTCATCCAGGGTGAGTAGGAGAGAGGAGCTATTTCCATCACCGGTGTTCACTGAACTCTGTTCCAGCTCAAGAAATTCCCCACAATGAGCTTCAGGGACAGCACGTTCCAACTGTTCATAAAGTAGGAACGTCCACCATACAGGGAGCAAATTCATTGCCCAGAGGAACTGACATCTCTTTGTGCCCTAAAATGAAAAGCATTATTTTCCCTCTAAATGTATTAAAATATTTTCTGACAATACAAGAACTCCCCATATGTTACAGGAAATACAGAATATATGCATAAGGGCAGAAGAAAACTAAAAAAAAAAAAAAAATCCTTCACTATGCAGAGGGGACCACCTTCAAAAAACTCCTGACAATCTTGTTTCTATTTCTACTGTATCTGTAGAGATGCGCACGCACACACGTTAGGTGGTCATTGAAATGTGACTTCACGTAGCAGTCAAGTGTGAACACAGTCCAGGTCATAGTCTCCCGTGTCGATGGCGCTCAACCAAATTTCCATGACCTGCCAGAGGTCAAGACGGGAACAATGCACAAGTTTTAGCAGCCAAACAGAGAACCTAAGAATATGGACTCAAGATTTGTTTCTCATTAGAAGAAGAGATGTGTGGATTGTCCAAATCATTTCAGAGTCTGGTGCAACCAGTTACCTCCCATGGCTCCAGTGGGCTTTGGCGTTGAGAGTAATAAAAGCAAGCTGGGAAGGAATTCCAAATGGGCACTTTACAATTGGCTAAATGTTGGTTGAACTTATAAGGGTCAATATTTATTGTTCTGAGACTTCCGTGATATAAATGTTATTTTCAGGGTGGTTTCTAAGCCCTTCCTTCTTTGGGCTCAATGTGAATGCTGTATTAGAAAGAATATGTGTATAGTGGGGTAGGGGTGAGGGTAGGGGGCGGGGAGGAGGCTGGGGGAGATGAGGTGGGGTGGGGTGTGAGGGTAGGGGGCGGGGAGGAGGAGAGGGTGGGGGTGAGGGTAGGGGGTGGGGAGGAGGCTGGGGGTGGGAGTTAGGGTAGGGGATGGGGAGGAGGCTGGGGGGGATGAGGTGGGGTGGGGTGTGAGGGCAGAGGGTGGGGAGAAGGTGAGGGTGGGGGTGAGGGTAGGGGATGGGGAGGAGGTGAGGGTGGGGGTGAGGGTAGGGGGTAGGGTGGAGGCTGAGGGGATGGGGAGGAGGCTGGGGGGTAGGAGTGAGGGTAGGGGCTAGGGAGGAGCTGGAGCAGGGGAGGTTCTTCTGCACCCTGATTTCCATGATATTTAGCCATTTTCCAGGGCATCACTTGTTTGCTGTCTGGGTGCAGGTCCACGACCTCTTGGGTCTGTGAGCACTGGGGGGGCCTGAGTACAATCTGCTCATGGCTGTACCTCTAGTGCCAAGAACAGTGCCTGGCACAGAGAGGTACTTAAATATTTGTGGAATGGAAAACGAAAGCCAACAGTGCTCTTTCCCAGGAAAGTGTCCACTCACATCTATATAGGACACTTTGCACGTATTTTCAGAGAGTTTATGGTTTTATTTAAGGTTAAGACCCTCGTTCTGCAGCATCCTACCCACTGACAGACCAACACTGATTTATCCAAATGCCTATTCTATAGACATACATCTTGAGGGTCAGCAAACTTTTTTGGTAAAGGTCCAGATAATAAATATTTTAGACTTTGTGGGTCATACCGTCTTTCTGGCAAACTACTCAAGTATGTCGTTGTAGCACCAAAGGGGGCCAGAGACAACACGGAAATGCGTTTGTGTGTCTGTGTTCCAATAAAACTCTTTTTACAAAAACTGGTAGCAGCCCACATTGGGCCTGCAGGCCGTCCTCTGCCGGCTCCTGATATAGAATATTAAAAGCAGGATTTTAAAGATTTCTTTAAGATTCGTATGTCTTGGTCATCGGTGGCCCTCATGAGAATTCTCCCAAAGCCTTTCTGTTCCTCGAGGAAGTTAATTACCTGGATCCACCCAGCAGCTGGTGTGGATAATCCAGCTCCCTATGAATCACCACGGAAGTCACTGGTCAGCTTGACTAATCCGAAAGAAGGGTCCAGAGAGTGGCCACCGTGACAGAATGCTGTGTCGTATGGAGAAGACACCCTTGTGGTGCCCATGCCATGGTTTGCTCGACATCGCTGAGGGCTGTCTATCCTCTCCCCCAACGCTCCGAGCTTTGTGTGGCCCATCCAGACTGGCAGGGGCTTGGTAAACCGAGGGACATGCCCAAGTTCAGCACACCTGGATTTCCAGGAAACACGGTGCAGTGGGTGGAACTAGGCAAATCTCACAATGAACGTTTTTCGGCTTATTACTAGAGGTGCCTACTAACAGAAGACCTCATCCCTACCCGGGGACAAAGAAAAGAAGAAAGGAGAGGGAAGAGCAGTTCCAGGAACAGTAGAGAACCACCTGAAAAAGGGGTAATCTAACCCTCAAAGGCTCATGTAATCACCGACCCCACCATGACACACAGCAGCCCTAGCTGACCCCAGGACTTTGCCTCATGACC
Organism: Martes martes; assembly: GCF_963455335.1. Taxonomy (NCBI): domain Eukaryota; kingdom Metazoa; phylum Chordata; class Mammalia; order Carnivora; family Mustelidae; genus Martes; species Martes martes. The sequence continues at coordinate 57,368,149 of NC_137904.1, forward strand.
TCCTCTCCCTCCCCAATTCAAGTTCAACTGCCATTAAGTGCCTATTTTGCAACTTGCAAGACCCTCCATGTGAAGCCACGTAGAGAACTTATCTTTAGCCCTAGAAGCAACCCTATGAGATTGGTTCTTTCAAATCCTATGTTCCAGGTACAGAATAGGTTAGCTCGGTGATCTACCCCAACATTCTTCCTTTCCACTAGCCACTATTCCGGAGCCATTATTCCGGGCTCTGCCTTCTTCATGGAACTGACCCTTCTACCCCTTGATGGGTAGGGGATAGAACGTTTCTTTCCCTTTCCTGTTTCCCTAAGGAGGGAATTTCCCCTAAATACTCCTGGCCTTTTGTCCCACCCTTCACACCTTGAGAGATGAATACATCCACCCAGCCTCACCCCCTTGCCCTGAGTGCCACGGTGCCCCACTTCTGGTCTAGGCCTCCATGCAACACGGTGCACGGGGTCCCCTAGTAGGTCTGCGAGCTGGTGGGCAAATCGGCCTAGTTCGCAGCCCACCATCACAAATCCCATTCTGATGCATATCAAAGCCGCTGCCTCTAACCCAATCTTCGCTGGCAATGAGGGTAGAATTTTTATTCCCCTCTGCCTCCTTGCATCTTAAAGTGGATACAGAGCTCAGCCAGCAAAGACCGGGCTGGGTTCAGCATGAGGCCTCTCCAAACCCAGCCACTGACCGTAAGCCTGATCTAGTCTGTGGGGCACGGTGGTCAGCTCAGAGGCTGACCCATGCGACTCAAGTCCACCCACTGGAGCCCTTGGGCTATGGACATTGTGCCATGGACACTGGCCCATGGGCTGAAGCCCGGCCACGTGAGCAAACACACAGGAAACACGCCCACTGGAGAGGCCACCTCGACGGTGCGGCCTCGCTGCTCAGAGCCCGAGGCCCGCTGCTGCAGCGCCCCCCACCCCAACTCCGCGAGCTTTCAGGATCTCTCCCCAAGTTGATCTGATTCCAGCTGGTTGAGCTGATTCCTGTCACCAGCAGCCAAAAAAAATGGTCGGACTAAAACAGGAAACCCTCAGCTGGTGAGTGACCCAGAGGATAACCCCGCCGTCAAGCAGCGGGACAGACAGTCCAACCCTGAGCTCCTGACTGCGTGTTTGTGGCTGGTTCCACCCGTCCCTCCGGCACCAGCTGTCTCCTCCGGCAGAGCCTCCACCTCCCCAAAATACCCAAGGCCCCTCATCCGACTAACTCTCTGAAGCATCTGGGGCACGAAAGCTCCTTCTACCACGCAGCTGCCTCAGGACCCTCTGACCACCGCGCCCGGTGTGGCTCGGGGTTCCCTGTGCTTACTCCCAAGCGGGGACAGGGAGAGGCTTTAGGGAGGTCACACCTGCTCCAGGAGCCTTGCTGCCAGGAAAGTCTCCTGAAAGGACCGGAATGACATTTCTGAACACAGGTCTCAAGTGGCAATCATCTGAAAAATTCTAAAAAACCCAGATTCCCAGCTTTGGCCGTAGACCCAGTGGGTCCACACGTCTCAGGGAGGAGGCTGCCAGTGGGCATCTCTGAAGGCCCCCGGGTGGGGGCAGATGCAGCCCCCGGGGTCTCCGGGGACCAGCATGAGAGCCACTGGATCACCTAACATCATCGTCTTTCCCCAGCATCAGCTTGAGAAGGCCCACCTCATCAGCCCCTGCTGCTGCCAGGCCCCCTTCCGAGACCACCCTCCCCACAGCGCTCTGGACACTCTCCGTTCTTCAAGCTCCTTGTATCTTCCGAGCCTTGCTTATCGCCAGTCTCTGCCAGAACCCTGTGATTCCAAAGCTGTGGGTCAGCTGCAGGTGACTTAGCTCTGTAAACTTCGCCCCGCGCTGCCCAACAGAACGGATACTTGAAGGCCAAGAGGGCTCGAACTTGGCCTGCCAGCTCAGACGGAGGTCCACCTTCTCACCCAGTGCTCGCTGCCCGTGCAAACCCCCAGTTCCCCACATGGTCTTCTGGCCATGAGTTCTGATTACGTTAACCACTCAGCCCCCGAAAGCAGCCAGTCTTCTCAGCCCAGCCAGTCCTGGTCTTTGGCCACCCACATTTCAACCCAGTCCAAAAGCCTAGCCAGAGATGAGCAGGTTCGGGAAGGGAAGAGCCTGGAGAAGCTTAGGAGGACAGTGTGTACAAGTAAGCACGCTGTCCTCCCATGCCTTCCTCTCCTTTGCCTCGAGAAAGCCCCCCCCTCGCCAAGACTAAAGCCTCCCAGACACTGATCAGGCTCATGGAAAGCCACGTGAAGGACAGCAAAGGTCAGTCAGGAGGTGGGACCATGGATGAGTTGTGTCTCAGTGGACGAGCTTACTGACCAAGAAGATGTCCCAGCAGATGAAGGGTGGGAGCCAACGGCATAGCACTCCCCAAGGATCAGCACAGACAGTCTCTTTTCTGGGGGACAGGATGCTCTGGTGACAAAGTATATTCGGCCACAGAACCTGCAGTGGGTAGGAGCACTTGTATTCTTACACAAAGAGAAAAATCTCTGTGGTTGGTGCAGCCTACAAACACAGAAAAGTAAAGCCCCGTCAAGGACATTCATAGGTTGGGTGGGCTGATTTCCAATCCGCCTGGGCTGAGAAGTAAAGAGCGATTAGTACATCATGGAGATGCGAATAATTTACACATCATGTAAATGCAGCTAAATGTTTGTCTCTGAAAGTTTGTTTTCTTAATTAGCTCACTACTTCCCCCAGCAGTATTCTCATGCTATTAATCTGTTCCAGAAACATTTCAGATAGAGCGCAAAGGTAAACTTCAGCAAAGCCACCTACCGTTAAGAAAAAGACAGCTCTAGGGGTATCTGGGTGGCTCCCTCGGTTAAGGGTCTGCCTTTAGCTCAGACTGTGATCTCAGGGTCCTGGGATCAAGTCCCCGCATCAGTCCCTGCTAGTCCCTGCTCATCGGGGAACCTGCTTCTCCCTCTCCCTTCCCATGCTCATGCTCTCTCTCTCTTTCTGTCTCTCTCTCACTAGCTCTCTCTTGCTCTCACTCACTTTCTCTCAAATAAATAATAAATAAAATCATTTAAAAAAACCCCAGCTCTACCAGAATGGGGATCAAACCAATATAGAAAAAACGCTCTCCCAGACTCATGGGTGCTCGCCACAAAAAAGAACGCAAGTCACATCGTATTTGGATAAACTTTACCCAAGGTTTGGCTCGCGGGTGCCGGGGATGACTACAAAGAGGAAAATCTGGTGGCACGGCCGGAGGAACACATGGCAAACACGCCTGGCAGCCCAGGAACCAGTCCCCTACCATCACCACTGCGTCCCCGTTCACCAGGGGAGTAACAGTGACTGACACGGAAGCCCCGTTTCCCTCACCAAAATTAAAGGAGAGAAAAGCTACAACAGATGTGAGTCCCAGAAGTTTTCCTTTTATTCACCTTTTTTGGCATGTGCATGCTGTGTGTGCATGTGTGTGTGCGAGAGAGCGCGGGGGCGGGGGATATGCATGTGTGCCCACATGCAGATTAGATTATCATCAATTTATTTGATTTGAGGTGGCCTGGCAGTTTCTCCCGATCCTCTCTTGGGGATGGTGAATCAGAGATGGATGGATGGTGTGGGCAGGCACGAGCAAGGACATAAAGGATTGTGGTGGGGAGGGGATGAGAGTGGGCACGGGCCTCCATGGCTGGCATGCATCCAGCACAAGTCATATTTTAGTGGTTCCCACAATGAACTTGTATTGCATTTATAAAAATATAAAAAGAAAGGCTAATAGCGTTGCTTGGTACACCTAATCCGTTCTTAACTTAAATCCGAAAGGGCAGGAGGCCATGGTGTGGGAGAGAAAAATTGGACCATCCTAGCATTTGGTGCAGATTTTTCAAATACCTTCAGATCCCCATATTCCATGTTTGTGGAATAGAGCCGAGTCTTGGCTGTACAGGGAGTGCTTTTTAAGATTCAGTAATGTTGACATTTTCAACTTTCACAAAGGGTCACCAGCTGCTAAAGATAATAGAGACTTTCCATCAATACGAGGAGAGGGCTGGTGCCCTTTAAGTGCGTCTATGCTGCTTTGGAATACAAAGTAACTTCCTCTCTCCTATTTTTTTCTTTCCTTTTCCTTCTTTCTTTTTTGAATAGCAGGCTTATTCATCTAATGTAATTTATGTAGATTAACATTAATAACTGTTTGCACTTCCTAAAAAAATGGTACTACCACAGAGATAGAGATAAAGTAGGTAGCTAGCATCTCTAAAGTGTGCTAGATGATTGCTTATTATCAATCCATAGATAGATAGATAGACTAACAAACTATACATGTACACACGTGAATACATAAATACACACATGACCCATATTCTATATGAATCATTTATTCAATGCTATTTCACTAAGTCATTATATTTCCATTTTGAAATTTAATGTCTTTTAAAACTATATAATTTTTAGAAAGTCACCTTTCGGAAACATAATGGTTTGGTCAAGTAGCATCCAACAGTTAATTGCTAGGAATAACGAGCACCATTCTTTACCCCTAGATTTGCCATACACATAAGTAAGAACGGCAATGATCAGGAGGAAAATTGGTTTCTGGAAACCAATGCAGCTTCCAGGAGGGAGATACATCTCTTTCTCTACCTTTTTTTTTTTTTTAAAAGATTTATTTATTTGAGAGAGAGAGAGAGAAAGAACAAACAGGAGGGGCAGAGGGAGAGGGAGAGAGAATCCCAAGCAGACTCCACGTTGAACCCAACTGGGGTCTCGAAATCACCACCTGAGCTGAAACCAAGAGTTGGACGCTTAAAAGACAGTGTCGTGCAGGCGCCCCCCTACCATTTGTGGTTAAGATTTGAAGGGGACCACGTCTTCAAAGGGTGGCTGTCTTTGTGCAAGGACCCCCAGAGGCAGAGGGCACTATGCCCAGATGCCCAGCTGCCTTGGACCCCAGCGCGGGAGGCCTATTTCTTGAGCCCTCTGTCTTCCAAGGCAGAAGAGCTGGGTCAGACGGGAGAAGACTGACAGCTAAAGCTATCTGTACTGACAGGAGGTCGCTTGGAGCTAAAACGGAAAGCAAAAACACAAAAGCAAAACAAAAACCCCGGTTCTGAGAGAGCAGGGGTAAAAACCCTGGAAGTCCCACGGAGAGGGCTCACCTGTAAGACCAGCGCTGCCCTCATGGTCAAGGGCAGCCCCGGTTGGTGAAATGGTAAGATTAAACGGAGCAGAGCAGAAGCGTCTGCCAGGCTGGGGAACAGACCTCCTCGTGCTGTTCCTACTCCGACAGCGACGAGGGACACGCGAAGAATGGCGTGGTCTCGAGTGGGATGACCAATGCCGTCCAGGAGAGGGTTTGGAGAAAGGGAGCCCCGCGGCTGGTGAACGCTCTGTATTCCTTCAGCTTCCGCTCAAAGCAGAAATGCTTTCATGAAAATGAAGGCTTCAGAAGGACAGACTCTCCAAGTGACGCCCGGATTACGATGGGCCACGAATGTAAAAGACGACTAGCAGGAAAGAGAGCTGGAGGGTGCCGCCAGGCGTCTCAACCTACATGGGAGCTCCTGCTACACGGGGAGGGGCGGGGCTGAAGCCGTGTGTGCGCATGTGCGTGTGTGTGCATGCGCGCATGCGTGTGTGAGCGAGCGAGCACGCGCGCCCGTGCCTATGCGCATGCGTGGGCATGTGTTGGGGGCTGTCTGGGAGCAGCAAGATGGTAAGAAGAGCCTAAATGAGCCGCAGCCAAGTGTTCAGTCTTCCACAGTGGTTCTCAAACTTGAGCATGCAAAAACACATATGTACATACATACATGAGCAGACAAGTAAATCTGCTCATTTCGGTAGTGCATATCTTAAAAAAGGAAAGATACCGAGAACATTAGACCAGCCCCTGTCCAAAGAGGACACCCACGTTGAGGAAGCATTCCATATTTTTCCAAGAGGGAGTTACTAATCAATGGGCATAACCTTTCAGTGAAGCAAAATGCATAAGCTGTAGGGACCTGCTGTACAACATCATGCCAAAGCCAACGATAATGGATTATATGCTCTGAAATTTAAGCAGGTGGATCTCAGGTTATAATAACATTTTAAAAAGAGGTGTCACCCACATAGCTTGTACAAAAATCATATTAAAAATTTTTTTTTCTAAAGTGCAGTTTCTTGAAACTTCTGGGAGAAGGTGAGCCGGGCTCAGGAGTCAGCAAGTTTAACAGGCGCTCTAGGGAACACAATTTAGAAGAGAAAGAAAGAGCCAGAAAAACACAATGGAAACCCACTGAGAATGGACTCCCGAGTTTGTCATGTTCAGCCCAGATCTCTTGGCAAGTGTTTACTGGCAATCTTCACTTGGGGCTCTTATCCTGTTCCCCACCTTGCACCAAAGGGAACACATCCCCTTATGCCCAAAGCATGTCCTCCTCTCATACTTTCTATCAGAATGGCAGATTCCATAATCTTCCTCACTCGCCAAACCGGAAACATAGGAACAAGCGTCAGTGCGGAAAGCCTGTGGAACGCACTCTGAAAAACCCTGTTCTAGGAGGACCCAACCAAAGGAAACCCACAGACAGACACTGGGCGAGTGAGTGCCAAAGGGAAGTGACACAGAGGTGTGTCTGCGCGTGGGATAACCTGCTCTGCCTTTGCTCATAACATTCCTGAATCCAGTCCAAAGCATATGAATGGGAGCAGAACATCTGACCAAGACAGAGCTGCCCGACACATCTCGAAACCATAAATCACCCGAAGTGGCAGGTTCTCACCTCCCTGCCAAAATCTGTCCCACTTTATGCCGCTGCAGCCCTGAGCCTGCAGAGAAGTCAGGTCTGGGCTCAGCCAAAGTACAGGATAGCCCTTGCCAAGGGGAAGTGGCAGGGGTGGGCCTTCCAGAGAGCAGGGTGCCTACCGCCATGGCAACTCAAGACGGACCAGGGATGGGGAAGAAGGTGCTCTGCTGATTGAAACCTGGGCAACATTTCAGCATCAGCCCCAAGGAAGTTAATGCTTAGCTACATTTGCTTTTGTCCTCTGTCCCCTCTTTTTTTTTTTTTCATGTCACCAAGTGGCTTTAAACCATTCCCTTCCTCCCAAAAAGAAAATCCCATGCAAAGATAATACTTCTGATAAACCACTGAGCAGAATCTCCCTCCCTTACACCCTACTCAAGCAGAGCCTAAGATCCCGGTTCTCTCTGTGAGTAGCCTCTCCATCCGAAAGGAAATGGCTTACCAAAAAGAGTTTTAGGCATGCACTGGCCTCACCACTGCCCTGTCACTGAGGCACCTGGGACAAACATTCTCACACGGCCGTATGACCGATAATCACCTGGGGAACTTCACCAGTCCTTCCCAAGAGAGGTGATTTAGGCAAATCAGGAGCAGAGCACAAGCAACTGCATTTTTTTTCCTCTAGTGCCCAAGGAATCCCAATGGTCACACATCAAGATCCACCCTTGAGAAATGTGGATCACCAATTTGGGCTTCTCCCATAGATCTGTCCTTTATGGGGCAGGCGGAGCTCAGTTACAGTGGCCCACCAAACTAGCCATGGGTCGTGAAAGGGTTAACAGATCTCCCACCCTTTCACCCCCACTCCTGCAATGCCAAATTCCGTACCATGTGGTTCTGAATATGATGGAAAACACCTCCAATCACAAGGGGAACAGGAAAGCGAACGTGCTCCTAACCCAAAATATTTACAAATGTACCCACCACCTATAAAACGAGTCCCCACTGAAAAACTCCCTCCCTGCCAAACAGCCTAACAGAAGTCCTAACCTGCTGCTCACACCAGTCCTGTTGAATGCAAACACTCGTTTGTATTTTCATTTCATTGCCAAAGTTGTGGAAAGGTCAAGTCACAAGTTGTGAAAGAGATACAAGTCCGTGATCTCCGCGACACTGAAGGGGCTCAGCCTGTGTTACGGGGCAGAGGCTGGTGAAGGACCGATGACAGACACTGGCACAATTGTGCACATTTCCATTTCTCCTGGAGATACATCTGTTTCCAGCAAGACTAGAGATTAAGATAAAACCAAAATCTCCCTTCTACCATGGCCTCAAAATGACAGATGAAATGAACAAAAAGGTTTTAAAAGCACACCTGAGCTTGCAGCAAAGAAAGGGGATCATCAATGATAAGGAAGCTATAAACTGGAACTCAAACACCAAAACCAGTTCAGATGCTGCCTAGGGATTAAGGAGGTCCCGTGGATGGGTTCTGGGTGTGACTGTCCGTAGGGGGCAAAGAGGAGGCCCTTGGGCCACACGAGCCAGGAGGTGAAATTATCTATAAATGCAAAAGTCATAAAATTCTGTCCCTATATGGGGAGATGGGGACTAGAAGAAAATATCTATTCAGCTGCACGGAGAGACAAAAAAGATGATGACATGCTTCTGCCTGGTTTCTGGAGGGGAAAAAAAAAATGCTTGAAGCCCACAAAAACTATGGGCTTTCACCTCAAATAGTTCAGAGTGCTGAGTTTCTAATTTCTGTGTGGGCTGGGAAAACCCCAACCTGGATGGGACTGTAACCATCAATTCCAGGCTAACATCACTATAAAGGGGTCTTATGGAAGCAAACGCAAAACCATGCAGACCGGCTTTCTCAAGATCCAGGGCTCTGGGAATCCTCTGAGGAAAAAAGCATGCCCCACTAGAGAAGTGCTGATCTAAAAAGTGACAAAGCCCAGGAGAAAACAACACACCACAAATGGAGTCCGTGGACACACAGAGAAGGAGAAACACGGCTTTCTATAAGAGACGTATGGTTGAAAATATAAGATATATCTAACCTGATTAAAAACATAAAAGAAGGAATCAAAACCGTAAGAACCAGTTGTAACAAAGGAAAAGCGGACATAGTGAAAAAAGAACCCACTAGGACAACTCAGAAATAAAAACTGTCATCCTGGGCCGCCTGGGGGGCTCAGTCGTTAAGCGTCTGCCTTTGGCTCAGGTCATGATCCCAGGGTCCTGGGATCGAGCCCTGTGTCGGGCTCCCTCCTCAGCGGGGAGCCTGCTTCTCCCTCTCCCACTTCCCCTGTTTATATTCCCTCTCTTGCTGTCTGTCTGTCAAACGAACAAATAAAATCTTAAAAAAAAAATAAATAAAAAACAAAAACTGTAGTCCTTGCAATTAAAAACTTAACAGACAAGGGGTGCCTGGGTGGCTCACTCCACTGGGCATCTGACTCTTGATTTCAGCTCAAGTCATGATCTTGGGGTCACGGGATTGAGCCCCACATCAGGTTCCGCACTCATCGTGGAATCTCCTTGGGATTCTCTCTCACCCTCTCCTTCTGCCCCTCACCCTGCTCATGCTCTAAATAAATAAATAAATATAAAATCTGAAAAAAAATTCAACAGACAAGTCAAACAGGGGGTTGGAATCAGCCCAGTGGGTAATCAGTGAACCAGAGAAGAGCCCACAAAGAGATAAAGGGATAGACAACAAGAAAAGTATTAAGACAGGTGGGAGGTAAGCAAGAGCATGGAATAAACACCATTAAGGGTTGCCTGAAGGAAATAAATAATGAGGGAAAAGATCAGTTTGAAGCGACAATTGTTAAAAAGTTCCCAGGAAGAATAAGAATAATAATAGTAATAGTAATAATGCGTATTCAGCTTAGAAGGACACTCCGCAGAACAACACGTGCATGCAAACACACGCAAAACCACATCATGTTGAAACTTAGAAACAGCAGAGACACATGAAAAAGACGGATACAGGGTGGAGAGAAAGACAGAAAACGCGAATGAGGTCACTGCTGGGTACGACTTCATAATGCTCACAGAGAACACAACATGCAACACAACTCTTTGTCTGACGGACGCGGTCTAAGGGTAAGGATCTGGAATGATGCTGCCAACGTGACAAAGGAAATACAAATTTCTGTCGACCAAGGCATTTAGATGCAACTCAGTTTTTCCTTCAAGGCTCAGAGCAAAATAGAGATATTTTTAGATGAGAGATTTTTATTCCCCTGAATCCTAAGTGAGGAAGTATTAAAGTAAGAAAGACAGCAGAGAGGGCAATGCAAGGAGTGACGGTGAGCAAAGAAATAAGCAGAAGTGCTGGAAAATACAAGCAAACACTGAACATATAAAACAAAACAGCCACTGATAGGCAGGACATCATTAAAATTAAAAACGGGCTCTGCCGAAAGCAACGTCAAGAATGAGAAGACAAGCCACAGACTGGGAGAAAATCTTTGCAAAAGACACATCTGATACAGAACAGTTACCCAAGATCTACCAGGAATTCTCAAAACTCAACAGTAAGGAAACAAACTACCCAGTTAAAACACGGGCCAGGGCCTTAAAAGGCGACTCACAAAAGATTTCAGGCGGCAAAGAAGCAGATGAAAAGATGCTCCATGTGGTATATCATCGGGGAAATGCAAATGGAAACAACGATGAGATACGGGTACACACCTATTAGAACGGCCAAAATCCAGAACACTGACCCCACCACATGCCAGTAAGGACACGGAGCAGCAGGGAGCTCATTCGTGGCTGGTGGGAATGCAAAATGGCGTGGCCACCTTGGGCCAGTTTGGCGGTTTCTCACTAAACGAGACACACTTTGACCAAATAACCCAGCAACCACACGCCTTGGTGTTTACCCAGAGGAGCTGAAAACTCACATCTGCATAAAAACTTGCACAAGGATGTTCATGGCAGCTTTATTCATAATTGCCCAAGCTTGGAAGCAACCAAGATGCCCTTGAGTCGGTGGTGAATGGATGAACATCCAGATGTCAGTCCATCCAGACAATGGAATATTATTCAACCCTGAAAAGAAATGAGCTATCAAGCCACGAAAAGACATGAGTGAACCTTAAATGCAGATTACTTAGTGAAAGAAGCCAATAATGAAAGGACCATCTGTGAACACTGACCATTTGTGTTCAACCGCAGGACGTTCCAGAAAAGGCGAAACTATGGAGACAGTCCAGAGATGAGTGGTTGTCGGGGGGCCGGGGAGGGAGGACTAAGCAGGTGGAGCACAGAGGATTTTTAGGGCAGTGAAACTACTCCGCATGATCCTATAATGGTCGATACATGTCATTATACATGTGTCTAGAACCAAAGAAGGTGCAAGGCCAAGAGGGAAGCCTCGTGCAAACTGGGGACTCTGGGTGGTAACGATGCGTCCCTCTAGGTTCTTCAGATGGAACACACGTATCTCTCTGGTGGGGGGTGTTGGTCATGGGGGCGGTGGGGCTGTGCATGAGTGAGGACAGTGAATATACCAGAATCTCCGAACCGTCAGTTCAGTTTTGCTGTGACCCCAACATCACTCTAAAAAATAAAGTCTATAAAGTTTTTCTCTTTTTTTAATATTAACAATAAGGGGCATGTGGGTGGCTCAGTCGGCTGAGCATCTGACTCTTGGCTTCAGCTCAGGTCATGATCTCATGGGTCATGAGATTGAGCCCCGTATCGGGTTCCATGCTGAGCGGGAAGTCTGCTTGAGATTCCCCCTCTGCCCCTCTCCCTGCATGCTCGCTCGCTCTCTCTCTCTCAAATAAATAAATAAATAAATAATTTTTAAAAATACAACAACAACAATACTAGTAGCTAATTTGGAGGTATCAAAAGAAAAAAATGCAGAACTAAAATATTAGAAAAATAGTAATACGGAAGATGCCAGGGTAAACCAACTTAAAGCAATCCCAGGTCCTAAAAGATTGCTAAGGAGAAGGGGAGAGATACTCAATAATTCTAGACATCCTTAAGTCTACTATGCATGTTAAAACACCAAAGGTAGCCTCGAAAGAGAACCTGAATTTAAAACTCCCGAACAAATAAAGGGTGAGGAAAAAAGGAGGAAGTCATGTAGCAAAGTCAATAAACCCAATAAAGTATAAAAGAGGGGAGAAGAAAAAAAAAAGAGGGGAGAAGATACTTGGTAAATAAAAAGAACAAATATAAAAAGTGGAGAAGTACTACCAATCTTGGATGAGGCCTTCCCAACATCTCCAGCATGTGTCCCAAAGTGCACGGCTCCCGGGGTGCTGAGAAAGTGCAGACACACACGGACACACATGCACATTAGAGGCAAGATGGTATTATTGGTAAACACTATTGAAGGGGATCGGAAGATCCACTCCAAAACATACCCTCTGGCATAAGGATTACTTTGCACTTAAGGCCATTTAGAACCAGCAGATGGAGGAAGAACTCTCTGCCTTCTCCCCTTCTGCCTAAAACAGGGTATATATCATCCTGCATAATGGTGCCTGCCATCCCCATACCAGAAAGAACACCAGCGATGACAGAAGTCTGCGTAACAAAACTTATGGTATAAATCTTCTTTACCATTAGTTTCCCCTAGATATTTTCTTCCTACAATGTATGGCCCCTAAAAGCTCAGATCTGTTTTTCCTTTATCTAGTCATTTTTTTCCACAATGAATTACCCTGTGTCAAAATGGTATGTTAGCTCTCAATCCTAAAGGCCGCTATGGGTTTTCGTGTCTTTTCTGTGCAGCCCTGGTGCACGTAAAATTAAAACTAGACTTTGTATGCTTTTCTCCTGTTAGCCTGTCTTTGTAAGTTTGATTCACAGGTCGCAGGCACTGAACGTAAGAGAGCAGAGGTAAAGATTTTTCCCTCCCTCTACACTATTAAATTATAAAAGAATAAATAATCCCAGTTTCATGCTAACCATTTCAGAGAATTAGTTGGGGGAGGGGAGACAGACAACAACTGAACACTGGATTGTACTAGTATAACCTTAATATTCAAACCAGAGAAACAAAACATAAATAAAAAATTTAAGCCACATCCACTTAAGAACACAGATGCAAACTACTGTGGGTAAAAAGAGCCTATCTTGAGTTCCTATCAAAACGTATCTACCAAAAACCTACAGTAAAGGGCGCCTGGGTGGCTCAGTAGGTTGAAGCCTCTGCCTTCGGCTCAGGTCATGGTCTCAGGGTCCTGGGATCAAGCCCCGCATCGGGCTCTCTGCTCAGCAGGGAGCCTGTTTCCTCCTCTCTCTCTGCCTATCTCTCTGCCTACTTGTGATCTCTGTCTGTCAAATAAATAAATAAAATCTTTAAAAAACAAACAAACAAACAAAAAAACCCCTACAGTAAATATATGAATGGTCAAAAAAAAAAAAATAGAGAAGTTCTCTTTAGTGTTCTAGGCAGAACTCCAAGATAGCACCCAAAATACTCCCTCCTCCTTGTATGTTCATTTTGCATAATCCCTGGGACTCTGAATACAATGGATTTCACTCCTGTGATTACCAAAAAATTGACCTTAAAATAGGGAGATCAGCCAGGTAGCTGGCTCATCACATGAGCTCTTTAAAAAAGAAGAGTTTTCTCCAGCCGGTTCCTGAAGAGGAAGCCAACTTTCTCGGGGGGTAGGCTCCGAAACGAGCAAGTGAAGAAGGCATTCCCAAACGAATGAGCCCCATCGCCATCCCCAAGTGGTAGCAGTGAAAGGAACAAGAAAACACCAGACAGTGTTTGCTCTGGTGTTTGTCAAGATGCCCATTTGGAAGGATCTGGGAAGCATCAGGTTTTTATAGGAGAGAAATAGTAATGTTTCCTCCATCCTCCTAGGTTCTGTAGCTGGGGCCCGGAGATTAAACAGACAAAAGACAGACTGGCAAGAGAAAAACAAAGTTTATGAACATGCACAGCCCGTACGTACGAGGGGACAGCTCGGTGATGAGTAACTCAAGGGGTGATTAGAACTTGGGGCTTATGGAGCATCTTAACAAACAGTGACAGATTTGTAGGAAAGTGACCAAAGGAAAGTGCAATTTGCCTTTAAGGGTGACAGATGGTGGGAAGGTAAATATCCTGGGGGGCTCAGTTGGTTAAGCATCTGCAGTGAAGCATCTGCTGCCTACGGTCATGATCTCGGGGTCCTTGGATCGAGCCCCGCGTCAGGCTCTCTGCTCAGCGGGGAGCTTACTTCTCCCTCTCTCTCTGCCCCTCCCCCCTAGTCATGTGTGCACACACTCTCTCTCTCCTAATAAATAAATAGCCTAAAAGGAAAAAAAAAAAAAAAAAACCAGGGTGACAGATGGTGGGAAGGTAAATATCCGTAGGAACCCATGGGAGACAAGGGTTGTTTTCGCTGGGCACCTTGTGGGGACGTTCCTGGGCAGACGAGCACCTCTGGCGAGCCTCAGGCCTTCCGCCCTCCCTGGTGCAAGGAAGGCACCTGCTTCCCAGGAAATCTCCTGTCCCATTTTTAGGTAGGAAGGGGGAGGTCGGAGAGTCCTTCCCTGCATCTGCCGTTTCTCAACTGCCTGCTCCAAATCATCAGAACGCCGCGGGGCACATTTTCGGGGTGGGGGGGGTGGACAGGCTCCAAACCACCACATTCTCAGACATCCCTGTGCCTGTTAAATATGCAACACTGGGATTCCCTCCTCGGAGAATTTGGTCCTGTCAGCCAGTGACAGGTTCATTTTTGTGAAGTGCATTTTAAAAAATTGATTTTCTTAACACAAAAAGAGCACGCAGAAGAAAAGAAAATGGTGTGTAATCCCACTGCCCAGATAATCCCTGATGACATTTAAAAGCATGAAAGTAATACAGATACGTGGTTAGAAATGCAAACAGGAAGGGTTGAGACGAAAACCAGGAGTCTCCCTCCTCCGCCCCAAGTGTCTCTTTCCAAGGTAACCAGCCATCACAGATTCTAATGTATTCTTCCAGAAAAAAACACCACACTAATACCGGGAAAAAATATGTCCTTTCCAACAGTTCCTTTTTCTTTTTTTAATTCAAAAGGAAGGGTATTATTTCCAGTTTTATAGTTTGCTTTTTTCATTTACTGTAACCCACAGATTTTTCTACGTCTGCATTTTTAAAAACTACTCCGTTCATGTTAATAGGTTTAAAGCAGGGAAGGAATGACATTTTTCAATCAGGGCTTACAGTGATTCTAACAGGGCAGTTGGGGTGGAGGGAATGGTCAGCAGACCACTCTGAGAAATCGGGACCTGGAAGACAGGTGTATTCACCTGAAACTCCCTCTGATTGCGGTGTCCGTCCTTGAAGAGTCTGTGGAGATGCCCGCCACACCTCCCCAACAAGCAGGACCCCAGAACACCTCTGAACACCCCGCATTGACACAATATCTCTGTGTATCCTGTCAAAGGGCTGGGTAAACAGTCCCATCCAGACTTGGTTTACCCACCTGCAACAGTTTCAGGACAATTGCCTGGCGGCCAGGCAGCACCCGGCAGGAAATTATTCTTGGCTTTACCTCCGAAAATGGTGTGCCGTGGGCGACTCGCTCATCTGCAAAGCCTCGTGAGTAGACCCCCAACTCGCCACTCACCTGTTTTCAATCACGGCTCCAGGCCAAAGCAGAGGGAGCCAGGAGAGAATGGTCCCACATGCCCCAGATGCTGTCCAGATGTGCAGGGACACCTCTCCCCCTACTCCTTTGGCTGACCATTAAGCGGCTCCAAAGATAATGTTGCTGAGAAGCCTGAGGCATTCCCCAGCCTCCCCTGACTTTTAATTAGAAAAGTTTTGCCTGCTAATAAGCCTATGATGTCCATCACCTGAAAATTCTCAGCAATCCCCTTCCTTGATGGCAGCAATGATGCCTGTCCCTGGGAGATCTGCAGGGGGAGAGGAACAGTGGTGCCCGAGGATGGGGTTTTTCCTCCTGTCCCAGCGCTGGGGGAGGCAGGTGGTCCCACCCAGTAGACAGGATCCTGAAGGTGAAGGGAGCTGGCAGCCAAGACCCACATCCCACCTGCATCTTCTGCGGGTCACTTCTCGCCACCCAGGAGAGCCTGGGATGGGCGTGCTCGACTCTGCTCCCCAGGGATGGTCGAGGGAACAGGCAGACACAATTCACACACTCTGCCAGATACTCAGTCTCGACTGTTCTGTTGAGCTGTGGGCACGGTGACCCGGGAGCCACGGGGGAGCCCTTAACTGGCCAGGGCACAGCTGAGAAAGTAAGGTTTCGGGGTAGAGAACACAGACGGAAAGCAGAAAGGACAGACACTGGCGGGGAGGCGAGGAGGAATGAATAGACATGCTCCGTCAGCCTGCCGCCTCCTAACCCCAGCGTCCCCAGAGGCCCGGCTGATCCCCTCACCCTGGATTCTGTGTCCTTAAAATGCACTCTCTCCTCTTCCTCTAGCTAGTCCAAAGGGGGAGTCTGCCTCCCCTTCAGCCATAAGCTCCCTCCTTGATCAAGACAAAACCACAGTTGTGATAAAGTCTTGACAGCTGTCGGCCAAACAAGAGAACAGCAGGTTGGAAATAACCACTGAAATGTTTGCCCGGGGAAAGCAAGCCTCTGGGGGCCTGGGAGCACGGACTATAGTTGCTCCAAAGCAAAGAGACAAATCCAGGGTCCAGGGTCCAGGCGTTGTCTCCTGCACTCTGGGTACCTCTCCTGACCGTCTCCTACCTCAGACCCAAGCAGTTCCCTCTTGCAGTCTGGTGGCTAAGTGGTGGGAAAGCTTCACCACCCCTCCCGCCCCCAAACCACGAGCAAGGCTGGATACGCAGCCCATGACCGCACCTACTTGCAAGGCTGTTGCAGGCGTGCTGGGCAAAGCTCAGGCACCAGGGGAAAGGGGGGAACCCTGCTTCCTGGTAAGTCAAGGTCCTATAAATCCCTCCTATCTGGCAGGTGAAGGGGTTGAGAAAGGAGCCAGAAGTTCCCAGTCCGGAGAGAAAATGTGCTAGTTTCACCTTCCAAATCTCACTCCCCAAAGAAATCCCCCAGGGACGTGTCTGAGAGTAAAGAGAGAGCCGAGGACAGATGAGCAGAGGTGCTCCTGGTGGATGGAAGGACGCAGTGGCCACAAGGGGTGCCATCCCCCGGTCATTTCTAGCTCTTTCCCCTGAAAACACAGCCAAATCGTTTTATACCCCGAGTAAAGCTGAGGAGTGTTGGGGTGGCTGCCGACTGAGTACACTGGGGGAAGAAAGGAAACCTCACAACCAAAACACGCAGGCGACCCAACAGATCTCAAACGGGACCGGAGACAAACACAGAGCGTAAATGACCGTGGAGAGAGGAGAGGAAGAGACGGGGCTATTCTGAGACGGCAAAGCTGGTGGAATTAGACCGGGTGCTGAGCTAACATTCGGAGGGTGGAGGGAAGTCATGAGGAACGTAATTAAGTGAGCTGTATATATTATTTTAAATCCTGTTCGCATTAACGCTGTAAATATTCTACTTAATTCATCATTATTGAATTTGCCAGCAAAGCTGCAGGGTAAAACTCTAGCCCAAGTTTAATTACACCCAGGCAAAGTGGAGCATTTTTCATGTCCCTGAGAGCTGCCAAATGAGAAAGATGTCGTTTTATAATGGCCCACCTTTCTGAACACAGACGCCACCCTCCTGTGGACCTCACAGGAGGGCAGAGGGATCCTAGAAACCCTGTACCTCACCCCCCAA
The DNA here is from genome assembly GCF_963455335.1 of Martes martes. Lineage (NCBI taxonomy): Eukaryota > Metazoa > Chordata > Mammalia > Carnivora > Mustelidae > Martes > Martes martes. The sequence continues at coordinate 57,385,531 of NC_137904.1, forward strand.
CGCTCTCCAGCATGTGCCAGAGAATCTGCAAAGCAAGACAGATATCTATGGAGAAGCTATTGAAATCCAGTGATGGCACAGGCTCTCCGATCGGTCCGTCTTCCTCTGCCCCTCTTCCACCGGAGTACGCATGCACGTGCACGCACACACGTGCGCACACGCACACTCACCGCCAGGCACTCGTCCGTCATCCCGCATTCACACGGCTCTTCATCACGCAGTCTGTGAGTGTCCATGAATTCGGGATCATCCTGCAGTCGGGGCTTCCTCCCTAACTCCCGTCCTGTCTGTTCCTTAGACCACGTCCAATGCTTTACCATATTAGCACCTCCTCCCACTGGGGTCAAAGTCAAACTTGGAATTTTCCCTTTTTGTTCTTTTTGAGCCATCATCTCATGCTCTGTCAAGGCCCAAGATGTCCAGATCTCTGGGTGGAAATAAAGGCTGGACGAGGACGGTCGAGAAAGGCTAAATGAAGAACAGCTGTGGTGCACTCACGGTGGGGAGGGGCCGGCTTCTCCCGACCCCCAGACCAAAGCCAAGCAGAGAAGAGCCGAGGGAGCCTATCATTAAGTTCTAAATGTTTGACTGCATGTGTTAGCAGGTCGTGCCAGTGGGGCCGCAACCACGGAGACTTTGGGCCTTCGGGGACCTTTTCAATTTCCCTGCACCCCCAGCCAGGCAATAAGACCCCGGCCCCCGCCGGGGCCCCAGCACGTTCAGGACCTCGGTGATGAGGTGAGCTAAGAGGAAACGCGTAATGTGAGTTAATGCTCCACCTGGTTTAGGAAAAAAAAAGCTAATTAAGCACCATCTTACCAAAAGATTGAAAAGCATCCCCACCTCAATGAGGAAGAGCAGAAACAGGTGTTTCGAAGACCGTCGTACCTGAGAAAGATAAGCCAGTCTCGAGTTTTACTCAGGAAAGCTGGTGCGTGTTAGGGGTGTGCTGGAGAGGCTGGAAAAGACCTCGAGACCCATCGACCCCCGCCCTTGAATCTATGGGACTCGCTCTCGCCCTCTCTTCTAGGCCTGCTTCCGTCCCCCCTCACCCCGTCCCGCATCACTTCCTGACAACCTTCCCCGCTGGGTCTCTGAACGGAAACGCACGAGGTAAGATGAGGGGTGGCTTTCCAGGGGGGCCTGTCTCCCTGATTCCTTTGAAGGGCAGGCAGTTAGACCCTCGGATACAATTACTGTCACTCTTGTCGGTGTCCCACTGAAATGGAGACAAAGAGGTCCAAATCTTTCCTTTGCGGTAGGCTTGCGATGCCCATTATTGTCCCCCACTTGTTCATCGGCAGCGGGGCAAGAGGAGACAATGGCAGGTAATTTTCGGTGACAGGGCCTGTGCTAGTCTCTAAATTCAGATGCTCGTAAGGGAGCCTGCCCGGCATGCCCGCCGGGGTCATGATGGATCTGGACCCCGAGACAAGCGTGCTTTATCCCGGCTTTGTGGCAGGCTCGTGTTTTCACACCAAGGACCAGCAGCTGGGCCATCTTCATTCTGAAAATGATACAGGAGGACCCCTCCTCTCCAGAACCAGGGCCCCTCCGTGGCAATCAATGACAGTCTTAGAGACACATTCACTCTATCCCGCCAGCTTCTGTCCCTACTGTGGAAGGCATTTGTGACACATCTCTCAGAAATTACAGAAAAATGACAGCCTGTTAGTGTATTTTCTTTGCGTATTTCAGAAAAATACACACACACTCCCAGGCCCCACGGGTCTTCTTGCTATTTGAACACGCCAAGCTTGCTCCTACCTCAGGGCCTTTGCTTCTGCTTTTCTCCCTCAATCTGGTATGCTCTTCCTCCAGACATCCCCACGGCTCACCCCTTGACTTCCCGCAGGCCCTTATTCACAGACCATCTTTGTGGTGAAAAGTCTCAATATCCACTTAAAACATCAACACTCCCAACACCCTCTTTCCTTCCTTCTTTTGCTTCAAACAGCACTCATGCTATGTAGTTCCTACATGTTCGGCCTTTTAACTTTGTCACATACGCCCCCCACTGCAAACACAAGCTCTAGGAGGGTAGGGGGTTTTGTTCATTTATTTAGCGCGATATCCCCAATACCTGACACACAGATGCTCAGTGAATAATTACTGAATAAATCAAAGAACGAACGGACATTAAAACCTGTATAACACACAGTATGAGGCAGTCATACCAAGAATCTAAGAGACACTCGTTTGCGCCAGCAGCCTTTAAACATGAAGGAAGCATTTTATACATAAAACCTCCCAAGGGCGTGGGGGGAGAGTCTCGATGCAGAGAAAAAAAGTGATCACACAGTCTCAGGAATGGTCAAGAAATAGCAAACACAGGTTCGTCCAATGCTGGGATTTGAAAACGTCTTGTGGAACGGACTTGAAAGTCTGTTTCAAAGAGAACTATTTCTAAAAGCCGTTATCAGGGGATCAGAAGGTATCCAAGACTCACAGCTGGCTTTGGAAAGCACTCAGGAGGCAGCCCCGATTCACACATGATTAAAACCCTCCCTCGAACTGACTGGAATCCAAGGACGGCTGCCTGCCTCGGAAGCCCCATATGTGACATCCAGTCAAGGTCTGGACTTGTAGCTCATTGGCTGGCTCCCCGCCAGCAGGTGCTCTGGAAGGGTGGACACGGTGGTGAGGGTCCCCTGACCCCTTACATAGTAATATGTGGAAGGAACACAACGAGTTACAGGAAAAACACCGACCATGCTCGGGAGCCGAGGACCTGGAATTCCACCCCCCTCGGCTAACGGGTAGGTTGAGAGACAAATGGGATGAACTATGCGGGACACAAAGTAAGGACCCGAAGACCCGGAAAAGATCAAGTTAAGGAAAGTGACCCCATCACAAAACCTCTCCCAATGGCGGCAAGTGATGCCATGAATTCTCCATTAAAAAATAAAAGGTTACGGGTGCCTGGTGGCTCAGCCAGTTGAGCGGCTGGCTCTTGGTTTCAGCTCAGGTCGTAATCTCAGGGTCTTGGGATGGAGGCCCACGTCAGGCTCCACGCCCAGTGAGAAGTCTCTTAAAGGAGACTCTCTCATTCTCTCTTTCCACTCCTCCCCCTGCTTGTGCACCAGCGCTCGCTCGCTCTCTTTCTAAAATAAATAAATCTAAAACAAACAAACAAACAAAACCAAAAAGCAAAAACCCTAAAAGGTAGAATTAGCATAGGGGAAGGGAAGGGTTGGAGAAGATAGTGTTAACTGTGGATTTTGCGTAGTCTTATTTTCAATTAAAAAGAAATGCCTCGGGCTCCTGGGTGGTTCAGTAGGTTAAGCCTCTGCCTTTGGCTCAGGTCATGATCTCAGGGTCCTGGGATTGAGTCCCGAATCAGGCTCTCTGCTTGGCAGGGAGCCTGCTTCCTCCTCTCTCTCTGCCTGCCTCTCTGCCTACTTGTGATCTCTCCTCCCTGTCAAATAAATAAATAAAATCTTTAAAAAAAAAATGCCCACAACCCTCCTCTTATCCCTGGGACATCCTGCAAAGAACAAAAGTCACTGTCCCCCTTATCAAGTCCTGCTTTGCCTTTGCTTTCCTCCCCAGAACTACCCAGGAATCCCAGTCTCGCCTCCTGGCCACGGTCCCACACTCCTGGCTGCTGCACCCCACTGCCCCAGCCCCACGGACCCCACCAGAGGCTATGAGGCTGTGCCTCTCTAAGGGCTCGCCTCTGAGCAGACATCCAGGTTTGGGAATCCCAGGAATGCTCACACGCCCAGCAGTTCCGGATTCAGTACGAACCTGCTCTGGCAGCTTGTGCAGAGAACAGATATCCTCAGAAACAGCGAGTCATGCTTGTTCAGCACCTTTACACTTTTCCCCCCAACTGTTCCATTAGTTCTCAATATATGTAACGAATGCCTCTTGGTACCTTGGCTTCCTTACGGCAGACCTTATCAAAGGGAGACGTCTCTAAAATAACAATAATGATAATAAATTCAGCTTTTTCGGGAAACTGTCAGGAGGAGAAGTAAGCCCCAGAGAGCAACCACCAGCCTAACTAATGGACCGAAGATGATCCGGCCCTCCAGCCCAGGTCCGTGGCGACTCGGCAGAGAGTTGTCTGTGGAACATTCCATATGCATCTAATCCGTAGGGCATTGCACGTGACTCTGCCGATCAACAGCCAGGGGTAAAGCAAAGTATGACAATCAACTGCCTGACCATTTATCGGAGGTTCCTCTCCCAGTTTATTTGGTAGAAAGGGAGAAGATTGAGAGGAAATTGAACGGGAACTTAACAGCCACGAGCAGCTGGCATGGGATGGATGGTGGACAAGCACTTGTCCGCCATACCATTGAAGCCTACCACGTGCTCAAAACCATTGAGAGGGTGGGATGGTGGCTTTCTGCTGACCGCTTGTGCCGGGGACCCAGCCAGGTGCTGGTGACATTCACCACAGGGAGCCAATGAACATGAGGAGAGGAGCTGGACTGCGGATGGGAGGCTGTTCCCAGGAGTCCTCTGTGGGAGAACCCAGCCAGAATCACAGGGCATCAGAAACTAACCCCCGAGACAAAGTGGCAAGTTTCAGTCATAGCGATCGCTCCAGCCCCCCCCCACCCCCACTCCCCACTGTTGGGAGGTACACGGCTAGAGATAGCAAGGCAGAGTCCTACTTTTCATGGAGTTTACGAATAAGGAAGGAACACGGTGTCACAGGGAGGAAATGAGCAAAGAGGATGGAAGAGGAGGCATCTCAGAACAGGGGTGTCCTGGCTCAGGCTGGAGGCATTTTGGCTGCACTGGTGAATGCTGAGAACCACCGTTCCTAAGTATAGAACCCGTTGAGCTCTCAGATCCACCCTAGGATTTCTGACAGCCTGCCTGTACCCCGTTCCCTGTCATCTCCAAGCATGGGCGGAACGTGGGCTGAGAGGAAGCTAGCAGTAGTTCTGAGCCCTCCCACACAAGAGCCCCAACGACCTGGAGGAGGAACACACCATCTGCAGTTTGGCAAGGACATCTGGCTCCCTTAGTATGGTCTTGCTGGGGCTACAGATCCAACCTGTGTCTGTCCTCATGTTTAGGCGGTCAGTAGATCTTACAAAGGTGCCTAAACAATTCAATAAGGAAAGGAACATCTTTTCCAAAAATGGTGCTGGAACAACTGGATTTCAATACGTGGAAAGAAAGACAGAAAGAAGGAAAGAAGGAAGGAAGGAAACCAGGAAGCAAACCTGCAATCTTGACCCCTACCTCACACCAAAGACAACACTTAAGGATGTCTTACAGACATAAATATATAAAGCTAAAACTATAAAGCAACTAGAGAAAAAAAATATAGGACAATCTCTTCACAACCTGAGGGCAGGTAAAGATTTCTTGGAGAAGACACAAAAGGCCCATATCTTAAAGGAACAATTTGGTAAATAAAACCTTACCAACTTAAAAATGTTTTCTCCTCAAAAGGCACCATTAAAGAATTGAAAAGGCAAACCACAGGTGGGTTAAAAAAAATAGTCATCATCTATATATCTAACAAAGGACTTGCATCTTGAAGATATCAAGAATGTTCACAAATCAATAAGAAAGAAAGGATCCAATAAAATAAAATGGGAGAAGACTTGAACAGACACATCACAGGAATAGATCTACGAATAACCAATACGAACATACCAATGTGCTCAACATTTCAGTCATCAGAGAAATAGGAATGGATCTCCCAGATACCATTCCATATGCACTAGGATACAGAACGGCTAAAACTAACAAGACTGACAACATCAAATGCTGGCAAGGATACGAGACACCAGGATCTCTCATAGACCTCGGGGTAGCTGTGTCAAATGGTACAACCATTTGTCGTTTTCTTATACAGTGTAAACATACGTGTATCCTATGACCCAGCAATTCTACTCCTATTTTCCTAAAACAAGTGAAAACAGAAGTCAAAAAATATATACAAATAGTTCTCATGCTATTTCTTATCCTTATAGCTTTTTTTTAATGAATGAATATCTTTTAGTCTAAAACCATTTATCTGAAGTTTAGCAACTCCTTTAGCTAGACTTTCTTTCGCTGCAGCTAAATTCAAATATAATCAAATCCAATACTTATTTTAAAACAGCATGTACTCCCTTTTCTACGTTAATGAAATCCCTTCTATCCATCCTTTTATCTATAAATATGCAGAGACAGATGTCTAGTATTATGTTTACGAAATGTTTATATTGATTATTCCCGGGAGGTGAGACTTGGGGAGATTTCTTGACTTTTTCTCTGGGCTCTTTATATTGCTTCAATATCTACAAAGAACATGTATCATTTCTGTGAAAATAATTAGGTTGCAATGAAAAAAAAAAAAAGTAGATCTCCTTCTGGTCTTGGTCTTAGTACCTTGTTTATCCCTGTCACAATGGCCCTCAAAAGTGAGAGCTATTTGCATGTGTTTATTTAATATCTGTTTCCACCACTGGTTTGCAGGACCTGAGGGCAGGGCCAGGGATGGCACTGGCCTATAGTGGACGCACACACAAACTCTATCCTCAGAAGAGCCAACATAGAGAAGCAAAGTAATTAGCTTCTCTGCTTATGAATTTCCTAGAGTTAAAGTCACCAAGATTGACCCTGTATTGTTGGGTTTTTTTAAGATGCATAAAATGACAGAATATTCTCTGCGTTCAGAGACTGAACTTTGAGAAATCCACAGGGCTTCATTTGCGGGTTTTCTCCAGAACTTGCGGGCAGCAAAACTATCCCCTAGAGAATACTTTCGTACTTCTGGGGGAATGGGACAGATTTTTAGCTCCACGAGCTGCTGCTTCCAACAGCTTCTTGTAGATAAATGAGAGAATGACTTGTAGCTCTTGATTCTCTCCTAAAATGGGTTCCGAAGTAGTCGGTCAGGGGAGGGGTGGTAACCATGGTGGCTCTGTTGCTTGACCACAGAAATCCTCCTTCAAAGTCCATGGGAATTTGGCCCATCTGGGAGCTATAGACCCAGACAAAGCAGCGGTGCTATTTCAAGATAATACTAGGGCACGGGTCTCTCTTGTTCTCCCTGTTTTAGTGATTCTCGTTCCTTTCTCACTCCCAAACCTTTCTGCCATTGTTAGTTCAGCATTGTTCCTCTGGAAACCGGCTTAAAGTAATTCCTACTCTTCTTTAATAATGAATTTGTTCTACATGTTCTGGGCGTCTTAAGTGGTCTGTACTGTTGCTCCTTAAATTTCAATTAGGAAGATAAATTGAGGATGCTAAGTGCCAACATCTAAGTGGCTCCTTCATCTATCAAAGTCAGCATGACGGTCCTGGGATTTAAAAAAAAAAATCCATTTATCAAGAATTTCTGCTTTGGTTTTGGGTCTGTCAGAAGGACTTGCTGTCAGCTGCAATCTTGGGAGCCTGGAGCTGATCCACGTTTCAGAATATTTCTGTCTCCAAAATGGATTCTTGAAAAGATCAGGATTAGCTTCTCCTTGACAACAACCTAAGAAAGCTGAGATTGGAGGATAGTGCCTGACGAAGAGGAACTCTAAAAAAAAAAAAAAAACAAAAACAAAAAAAACAACAACCCTCCAAGAGGAGGTGTCATTACTTCCGTCTTTATACCCTTGGCTCTGCCCCAGGGCATTATCTCGACCTTAGGCCCCTGGACGTCATTGCCTTAGAGAGCAAGGACAGACTACCTGCCAGTGCATGTCAGCTCACATCAACAGGGTGCCAAACAGAGGTTAGCTTTCATCTTTTCCCAGATGGCTCCCATATCTTGTCCCTAAAAAGTAAGCTTTAACTTCTGTGATTACAGATGTCTTGGAAAATTTGCTGAAAGCTACCAGTCATCCCCTTAGAAAAATGTACATGTAGACAAACATTTCTTGCAACTCCAAATGGTTATTAATTAATCCTGGGTTACCACCTCCTGTCTTAGGGGCCAAGGATGGCAGGGGAAGTGCCACGATGCTGAGTGAAGGGGGTCCTGGGCCGGGAAGACCCTATTCTCATCCCATATCTTAGAGCTAATGCTCAGCAAAGTCTGAAAATCAACCGACTAGAAAATCAACACCAAATTTTGGGCAAGGGGAAGTTCGCTTCTTACTGTACTTACAGTTTCTCCTTAGACTTGAAATTAAATCCAGAGATAAAGTTAACCTACCCGCAGAAAGTTTACAGTTTTCAGTATGGATGCTGAAGATTTTCGACATCTGCTACTATTGAGGTCTGAAGCAGTAATGCACATAATTACAATAAATGGCATGGAAGGGCCAAACAGCCAAACGGTACGTTTGCAGAAGCAGCACTTAAAAATATTTCTGAGACATGGTGGCATCAATCTGTGGTTAGTCTGAATCTCTGCCAGCAAAAAGAAAAAAAAAATCCCCATGTTCTATCATTTTTCTAAAACATCCCATTTCACTGCGACACGGCACCCCTGGACACCTGTGAAAGTGACAACCTCCACTCAGGAAAACATCTTGGAAGCGCTTCTGTAAACCCTTGTTGAAACATGGAGCAAAATATTCCGTGCGGAACCAGCATGGTGGCCAAGTTCAACACCAAGAGGCCCAACCTCTTTCAAAACAAGAAACAAATGTTAACCACCACCAACACACCCACCCCACCCCCATTCCGCAGAATTTCAGAAGGGCGTTGAGAGACTTGGACATAAAATCCAACACCCTGAATCCTCTCTGGCACAGACTTTTCTAGGGAGAAACACGCAACCTGTAGGAACCCGCCGCTCTGGACAACTCTGAGCAGCCTTGGTCGGACTGACTGGCCGGCTCAGACAGTCCACAGATGCACACTACGTGTGTGCACTTAGGAGGCTCTGCCTACCTGTGCTCATTCTCCGACAGTCTAGGTCTGTGCTAGGAAGAAAATCTGGCCTTGGTGCACATAATCCTTGAGGGCCCTGCATCCCAGCCTCTGCTGAAGGCGCGCTGGAGATGGAGTGATGAACAGAAACCAAGTCACTATCTCTAAAAGACTCAGTGTCTAGGGCAAGTGGTGGAAGCGGGGGCGAGGCAGACGGTTTTCATACAAAACGGGAACACTGGTGTTGGGTTCGTGGAGGCACTGGTGAAGCGAAGGAAAATACGCTTGATCCCGCCTGCAAAGTCGAAGGAGTCTTACGATCGGACGAGATTCCTGAACCATCTGGAAGGACAGAGGTTCTCTAGACAGAAAGGAACATTTCTTCAGGCAAGGAAATATCTAGAAAGATGAGGTTCTCTTTTCAGAGGAGAAGGAGTCCTGTGTGGCTAGGCTGTAGGGTGCCTAAGGGGGAAAATGAGAGATGATCCTACAAACGCAGATAATAAAAAGCTTTTATGTCACGTTCAGGATCTTGGACTTTATCCTGCAACTGCTGGAAATGTTAAGCTTCTAAATAGAAAAGTCATTGCATCGATTCGGCCTTTTCACAAAGGTCACATCCTAGCAGGAAGATGATGGATTAGAGATCAGATCCACATTGGTCCTGAAATCTGGTGGTCTATCCTGTGGAGGTTTTGACATGAGCAGAATAAAGGCAAAAGGAGGGGCGCCTGGGTGGCTCAGTGGGTTAAGCCTCTGCCTTCAGCTCAGGTCATGGTCTCAGGGTCCTGGGATCAAGCCCCGCATCGGGCTCTCTGCTCAGCGGGGAGCCTGCTTCCACCCCCCGCCCCCCCCCCCAGCCTCTCTGCCTACTTGTGATCTCTCTCTCTGTCAAATAAATAAATAAAATCTTTAAAAAAAAAAAATAAAGGCAAAAGGGTACTTCCAGACCTATATTCACTAAGGATCAGTATGCCTGAGAGAACGTTCATTAAAAACGTATGTGACATTCTTCCCCTGCTTTTAAAACAGGAAAGGTAACATCTGTCTCAATTTCAAACCTGCTACAGGAACACGAAACACACATTCACGTACATTTCATGTAATGAAAATGCCAGGAAGTATTCCTGTGCCTATAATCAAAGCAAATCTGGCACATTAATTAAAATCACAGGGCTCCCTGACCAAGGATATTAACATAATCTCATTTTTGCCAGTTTGTGTTGCATTGAACAAAAGTCCTGTGGGATTACAAAAACGGACAAGAAAAAACTGATTTTTCTCAGTCAAATCAACATAAGCAATGTGTTTATGGCGAAGATAGAATAATGGGGATGGGGTGGACCCCCCCCACCTGAAGTCAACAAAGCACAAAAATATAGGAAACCACCATTTTCAAGGGGGCAACAGGTGATACAAGACAGTGACTTCTGAGGGAGGGAAACAAATAAACGGAGGCCCGGGAGGTTCCCCGCTGACCACCTGGAGACGTCCCAGTATGCAGAGCGAGGAGAGGGACCTCAGGTGAAGCCTGGCAGACTCCCTGAGTTGAGGAGAACATCGACGCCACGGAAGCCCATGGAAGGATGCTCAACGTCGTTAAAAGCACGCACACCTAGCGAGCTCAAGTCACACAGACCAAACATACTAAGCGTTGGGGAGGGTGTGGAGGAACCGGAATGCTCAGCCATGGCCGACTGTGGTATAAAATGGCAGAACCACTTTGGGAAAGCAGCCTAGCGGTTCAGTAAGAAGGGACACATACACCTCCCGTGGGACCCAGCCATTCCATGGCCACAGAAAGATGTGCTCACAAACGTTCATGGCGGCTTTGTTTGGAAGAGCTCCACCCCGGAAACCAGCTAAATGTCCATCCGTTAAGTGAACAGAGGAACATCCCCTGACACAGCCACACAATGAAATTCAAAGCAGAAACAAGAAGGAACTACCTAGATGGTGGTGGTGGTGTCACAGGGGTACACATAGGTCAGAATTCAGCACATCGTGCGCTTGAAATGTGTACTGTTTGTTGTGTGTTGAGTGGATGTCAGGAAAGCTACTGAAAGCTCTGGAAAACTCGGGGTTAAATCATGCTGAGTGAATTTCTCCGCTGTAGGGTTTCCAGAGCCTCTAGGTGGGCATTATTATTCTGCCAAAAGAGAATAGAATCTATGTCATTCCCCAAACATATTCTGCCACAGAATCTTTTCTTCCCCGAATATTCTTTTAATGAGTATCTCACAGAGCTGGCATCCCATGGAGCCCTTTGGGGAGATATGACAAAATCTGCTGTTAATTTAGAAATTTATAAGCGGCAAATGGCAAGAAGATGCCTGCTATATTGTCTTCAAGACAAGAGAGGCCCCTAATTTCATAAACCTGCTCGGGTATGTGTGAAAACATCCCAGGTGTCCGAATAAATACGGCACTTTGCCTCCCAGGCTGCAGAATTACTCCGGCTTTCCTCCTGCCGCTTCGGATCATGCTTATTTTTTCCCCTTAGTTTCTACTAAATAAGAAGCTGTTGGCTAGGACAGAGTAGTCTGTTTTATTCCTCCATCCCAAGACATCAGCTCGAGATGGTCGCTATTGTCAATAATAATAGTACTACATTTTCTGAACACCGCAGAATACAAATTGCTTTCTTTTTTTTAAAGCTTTCATCTGTTTTTATTTTAGAGAAAGAGTAATATGAGAGAGAGAGAGAGAGCAAGCATGGGGGGAGCAGAGGGAGATCATCTCCAGCAGACTCCCCACGGAGCAGAGAGCCCGACACGGGGCTCAATCCCAGGACCCTGAGATCATGACCTGAGCCGAAACCAAGAGTCAGACGCTGAACTGACCAAGCCATCCAGACACCCCCGCAGAATACACATTCTAAGGAAGAGATCCAAACAGCTGCTTTTTCAACTCCTCTTTTAAGAGACACACTACATCTACCCACAATTCAAGAGACAGGGAGAAGGGGAAAGGCCAGAAAATCCAAGTGCCACGATCAGAAAGACACTTCTGAACTCTCGGGATGACATAACATGTCGCTCATTTTACGGCTCCGCTCCTGTTTTCTCTGCTCCAGGACTGCGCCCGAGAGGTGCAGCTCTGCGTGGATCTCTTTAAACCATTTATTAAAGCCGGCCTGCTCTGCTGTTTCATTTATTCAAGGCACTTACTGCAATCATTTAATCTACTCGTCTGAGTTTGATCTGGACCTGTAACCACCGGCAGGGAATAATGTCTGACTTCGGGAGGACTGGGTCGGCCGCTTTTCTTAATGAAAGATTGCACAGGCTGCTTGAGGCAGAAGATGCTTTTCAGCGGAATTATTCACTTAGGATAAAGGGTTCGTCATGGCGGGTCCATGTCTGTGCCACGTATCACTTGGGCAGATTGGCGCCGTGGACTCACAGGCGTATGTGAGCGAAAACTGCAAAAGAACGTGGGCAAGGGCTGTGCTCGATGCAGAGCGCCACTCTAGCGACCACTGGTCCTCCGATACTATGAACAGGTGCATGCGGGAGTCGGCCTGCACTTGCAGGCCTGGGTGGTGTCAGAGCTGCCCGTACCAGCTCGGTTTTCTCAAGACCGCCTCCTCTTCAGATCCTCCATAAAGCCACTGAGGGCCGCTGCCAAAAATCTAGATGAAAATCAGAGACGACCTGGAATAGCCCCTTGGGGACCACTGAGCCAGTGGAGGCGTGCTTCTGGGTGATGTTTAGATGGTCCAATGCTGATGCTCAGGCATCATTAACACTGAAGCTTTTTAAAACTGCACAGAGGTGGGAGCCGGTTAATTACAAGGAAGGCATTCCAGGTTCAAGTCTCTGTTCTCTTGGCACATGTGACCAATCCAGAGTGAGGGACTACATTTCCATCATCGGCAAGTTGTAAGCGAGAAACAGACGACAGAAATGTGGTCTGGCCTCACCAAGAAGACCTCGTCCAGTGGTAAGCCATGAAGACGGCTATCAGACGTGCCCCCATCCCTTCCTTATCTTGGTGGGAAGGAAATGCTATTACAGCTCAAAGACCGAAGTATGACCATCAGTCTGGGCCCAAGCGGGTCTGACTCTGTCCAGGTTATAGAGAACCTGTTCTCATGGACCACAGGGCCCGGAGCCTACTGACTGCCCCCACGGTTTGGCTCTACAGAGCAGCACGTCACTGCTGGCAGCCCTGTGAGGCACCGGTCCCTGTCCTGTTGGACTGTCACCCACACACGTGCAGGAACAGTGAATCACTTCCCACTGCGTTTCCCCTCAGAGCATCATTTCCCTCCACTCTGTTCCACATCTGCTGTAGGATGAGGCCACGCTCAGAGGCCTTTCATTTTAGGTTTTTTGGGAAGATAATCTAGTCCCACGCACAGAGTACAGCAAGCATAACTACCTAGAAGCGGGTGATCCACTCTCAACTGTAGTTAGTGTCACCTGTGAAGAAACAGACACCCCATTAATTTACCTGCGCCACGTTTTCCCTTACATTTGTCAAGCAGCCTTCTGGGATAAATGATCGTATCCAGTGTCTTAATGATCAGACCCTGCTGTTATGGTGGGAGCACGTAAGCAGGAAAGTCCGGGGATGGATCTGAACACTGGGTTTTCAGAAAAAGGAAAACATGGGACAAACCAAAATCTACAAAATACAAAGTAGACGAAGAAGAGGCATTCTGCATTCCTCAACGGAAAGATCGCAAACCACGAAGCTACTAACTCTTTTCAAATTAATAGCTTTAATCTAATTCCAGTCAAAATAACCATAAAATGTTTTAAGTGGATAGAGATTCTAGAGCTCAGCTGGAAAAAAAACCAAAAAAAAACAAAAAAAAAAACAACGCAGCATGAATAAGACTCATCACTAAACAGATAATAAAAAGAAAGGAACCATTAAAACATCCTTCTTGCTGTAGAAGGAGACTTCACTTTCTCCAGGTTTGTCATCGCCTTAAAAAGCCTACAACCTAAGTACTTGCAATGAAGTGATTTTGTGTGTATGTTTCTAGAGCGCCTTCAAAACACGGCAATTCTCGTCCAGTTTTTCAAGGACTTCTGATGATACTTGCAGGATATCAAAATAGATTTCTTGGGGGCCAGTTTCAGACTGTAAAGGCAACTTCTAGGCTTTTCCCACATTTTCATACCCGTGATTGTTTAGCTCCTGCTTTCTCACCACCTTCAGCTCAAACAGCTTGTGCAGAGCCTGAAATGCTCATGCCTCGTGCAAACTCAAATTTCCTACTTATCCAGCTCAAGCACGGGGTCTGTCTATGCAGCTGTGAGGCTCTTCCAAATCTGGCTTCCACTGTGCGAGTGCCTCTTACATCCCTCTCCTGCTGCTGGCTAAGACGTCACCTCTTGCAATCACTTAGTTCTCACCTAGACCCCTGCTCCATTCACTGAAGATAGAAGGACCATCATCAAGCCATCGACCGTGATGTCAGCGTTCCTGGTTCATGCAGATTAACCATCCAACACGTTGGTTTCAGGCCTTTATTTGGTACTTTCCCATCCTTACCCTCAATGAACTTGTCCTACATGCTGTTTCAGCCAACTAACCCCAAGAAAGGAACTATCTCCAAAATGCCCATTTGAGGAATCCCAGACGGCCAACCACCTGCCTTCTGTATTTCCAACTCTTTCTTCGGAATCCTCCCTCCAAGACTTTGGTCCCACCAGCACCTCTACTCCACTGACCCAACCACCATCTCACTTCCAGCCTTATGGCCTCACCTCCCTCCTCATCCAGCAGTGGTCCTGTGCCACGACCACCCTCCGGCACACACCCCCACACAGGCCTTGGTGACGTCAACCCTCTACCTTCCTTCCCTGCAACTGTTCCCCAAAAGCTGAAGGCGGCTGGAGAAAAACATAACAGCATGTTGCCTGGCCTGGTTTGCAATCTCTCCAGGCTGCCTGGAATTTCTACTACAGTTCCCTCGAGAAGACACGCTGTCACTTCCGGAAGTGTCTACTGCACACCTCTCTCCTCGGTCCTCCCATCCTCCTTCCTCCCGGCTGATGTTCTTTTTATTTCTGACTTCCCTGAGAAATCGGAAGAACTCCTTAGCTTGTCACTACCAAGCGCATCCGTGTTCCCATGTCCGCACCATCTGTTCTGCCTTCTGTCCTGGGCAACAGCCAGCCCGTCCTCACTGTATCCCATCCCCTCTCATCTAGCAGTGATGTTCCTACCATTCTCCCGGGTCATCAATTTCTCCCTCTCTACTGGATTACTTCCATGAGCACACACCTTCTATAATATGTCCCTCTTAAAAATAAATCCTGCCACAGATACCACAGCCCCTAAGATACCACTCTTTCCCTCTGCCTCCCCCCCTTTTACAGTGGAAACTCCTCGGCAGCATCTTCTATGTTCTGTCTTCGCTTGCCAATCTCTCCTTCTCTCTTCGACCCTCTCCCATCACTCTTCATCTCCACCACTCCACTGAGACCGCTCTCGTCAGAGACACCACTTGCCTCCATTTGGCCCAATCCAGTGGTCACTGCCAGACTGTATCTTGCTTGTCCTATCAGCATTTCACATGGTCCATGGTCCCTTCTTTTGGAACACTCCTCACTTGGCTTCCAAAACATGATCCCCTCCTGGCATTACCATGTCCTCGTTGGCCACCCCCTCATCAGTCTCCTCTGCTGGACTCTTCTTAACCTGCTGGCTTGTGAACGGAGGCTCCTGGTGCCCAGTCTCCAGCTCTCCCTCCCTCCCTCCTGCCTATATCCACTCCTGAGGTGATCTCAGCCAACCCCATGGCTTTTACCGTTCCAGATTTACATCTCTGGACCAAACATCTCTATGAACTACCAACTCATGGCTCCACTGGTCTTCTCAATGCTGCTATGTGGATATTTAAGGGCCATCTCAGATATGAAACTCCCGATTCCTCCCACCCCAAGTTTGATCTCCAGCCATTCACCCAGTCACTCAACCCAAAAAGCCCAGGGGTCTTCCTCGGTCCTTTCCCTTCCCTCCCAGCCTCACCCATCAGCACATCCCAACAGTTCAACATTCAACTGCACCACTGTTTCCTTGGTCCGAGCAACCCTCTCCTCCACTATGAACTTACCTTCCCAACTGATAACCCAGAAACCACCCTTGTCCTCCAGTTCCCACATGGTCACCAGATCAGTACTGTATAAGTTGGGTCAACTCACAAAATGCCTCTGATTGAAACATCCTGATGGCTTCCTGTCATATTCAGCACAAAATCTGAAGGCCCTAGTGGTCCAAGGCCTGTCCACCGTGCTGGCTGCCCACACTGGGGTCCTGGCTGCCCCTCAAGGACATGAAGCACTTCTCAGCTCCAGGACCCTTTCCCTGATGCTTCCTTCAATGAAGCTGCCCCCTCTCACCAGAATACCCTCTCACGGACACTCTAGTTGTACCTTCTCCTTCTCAAAAACCACTTTCTTGGAGAGGCCTTCTTAACCACCGTATCTAAAAAAAAACCAGTCCAGGCATATTTGCATCCTAGTACTCTGCTTTGTTTTTCCCCTTAGAACCAGAGAAAATCAATCCCCCATCATGCCCCACTAGCTATAAGTCCTTTCTCTTTCTCGGTAGGCTGATACAGCCCCAGAGTTTAGGATAACACCAACCAGCTGCTCACTGAGTGAGTGGGAGAGAAGAAAGAAAGGAAGGAAGGAAGGAAGAAAGAAAGGAGAAAAGAGAGAAAGAAGAGAAAAGAGAAAAAAGAAAGAAAGAAGAGAAAAGAAAAAGGAAAGAAAATGAGTCAATCAATCCACTGGTCATTAACTGAGTTAGGGTCTGTCTCCCTCATGAAGCTTGTCTGGCTCTCGCACCTGCACCAAAATGGGGACTCTGCAAAGGGGCAGAGGAAAGCACATAAAAAACTCTTGGTTTCAACTCGAGAGCCTCCAACCTGCACAAAGAAACAACCAGAAGCTGTGTGCATTTCTCCGGAGGCTTCTGCCTTCCTGCTCCTTCGTCTGCACCGTCTGGCCGGCGCCTGTATGTGCAGGAGGTGGCCGGGAGCGGCAGAGGGAAATGTCAGTGTGCAGAGCAAGGAGCCCTCCCCACTGTCGTCAACAGCTCCCATTCCGTCTCCATGACGAGAATGGTCGCTGTTGCATCCGTAATTTTCTGTTTAGGTAACATCTCATTTGCATGCCGAAACCATGTCCTTTTTCCTATTACTGATGTAAAAGACTGCTTCTTTCTAATTATGTTGCAGGCACTCAGGGAATTCAAAGAGCAGAAAATATGTCAGGAACAATTTACAAATTGTGGCTATTTGTGTACATGCTTGCCTGGACGACGGCAAATATAGAAAGGGAAAAAAAAAAAACCCTCATTAAAAATACCAGCTCCCCTCAGCAGATCTCTGCGCCCATTTCTTCTTTCAGTCCTCACTCAATACAAACCTCAACCCTAAATGGGAACGTGCTCGTGAACAGAGTGACTTCCCCCATCTCTCCACTATATAGTCTCCACTATATGGGGACTTAGAAATGAAACTTCCCCTCACAGCTCCCGTCCTGCCTTGGAAACCACATTTCTCTTGCATTCAAATCATGGCTTCTAAAAATACACATTTTTTTCTGTTTTTGTTAAGAACTGGAAAATTCTTGCCAGAGTCCTACAAGTCAGGCCTGAATCGTTATTCTACGGACATCGAGATGAAGACGTGTGTGGTATAGACGACTTCTACACTCCTCTCCACACTTGAAGACCCATACCTCTTTTTTTCCCTACATTTTGGGCTCCACTGAGTTACAAGAGCCTCAAAGGTCTAACATGCACCTTCTTTTTCTTTGGTATCTCACCGCAGCGCTAGGAAGAGGACTGTGCAGACTTCTGACACGCTACCTTTCAACCCAGATCCGAACAAAGCCACTCAACATAACCCAAATGCATCGGGTCTACACTGCTAACACATGGGGCCGCTGCTTGCTGGTTGGCTTGGATTTAGGAACCAAGGGTCTTTCAAAAGGCCTTCTGGAACCTCCGCCGGTCCAAACAGAGAAGCTTCTATACATCTTGCAAGGCGTGACCCCATGCTACAGCATCGCTTTGCCCATCTGGTCAGCTCTAAGCTTGTTTCACCCAAGGAGGACCCAGGTACGGTCACGATCCCAGAGGCACGGCGCCATCAGCCTCACACGGTCAAGAGGAGACCCAACAGTCCAACAAACTTCTAATAAGCAAAACGTTTATGTAAATAAATAGTGTCCAGATCCACACGAACTCCGACTATAGGGCAAGTCTCCATTTTCCCATGAAAGTGGCAGATGGGGATGGGGCGGTCAGAGGTCTACTTCTATTTAATCATTAACTGAGTTATAGATGCATTTAAAAAAAAAAAACACGTAAAATAACATATTACCTTAGAGACGCTGCTTTGGCGCATTCTCACATTTCAGCTCTGGGTCTTTGACACCAGTGTGGCTGCATCCCCAAGACAGGCTTCTTGAGTCATCAGACAATGTCAACAGCAACAGTTGAACAAAGGTACTTTTTACTTTATCTAAGGGATTTAAAATTCGGCTCTTGCGTAATCCACATATGATGCTGTCACTGATTTTATCCTGAACCACAAGGACCCATGGGCACAGCACAGCACCAGGATAGGATCGTTGTTCTGCTTCACTCTGACTCGTTCCTACAGGAGGACATTTGATCTGTACCAGGTTACCATGTGTGGTCTTCTTGGTTGCCGGTAAAGGTAACAGACTCCGACCCAGGGAAGCGTTGTAAGCAAGTAAACGCACGGACTCAGGTGGGTAAGAGGCGGGGGGAGACCGGAGGCAGGGAGGTGCATAATAAGGGGGCTGTTGGAATGTTGTAATGAGGGATCCAAGGAGCCCAGTCAGAGCAGGGATTCAAGAAATATTTATCAAGCCCAAGGAGCAGGGCTGGTGACTAAGTGGCTTTGGGGGATTAGAAGAAAGGACATCAGTGATGCTGCGATTTCTTGCCTAGAGGCTGAATTTGGTTCTGTCACATTCTTCCTGATACGTGGAACAAAGGAGCCAGAGAAGGCTAAGGTCAGGAAAAGGGATGTGGGGGGTTCTGTTTTAGGCCCACTCCATGGAAGTTTCTGTTGGACAAGCAGGTACGATCCTCACCGGGAGGGGCCACTGGACTCTGGCATCCTTGAAATAAAGTCTGTCACCGTAATCGAGTTCTAAGTAGGACGTTGAGCCTGTTTGAGAGCTGCTGGAGAGCAGGCGAGCAAAAGGAAAAGACGCTGTTGATGAGAAACGAAGAGGGGCAACCCTAATTTCATGGATAGACGCCCACAGGGGGGCTGGCACGGCAGGGCCAGAGAGGAGGGCCGAGAACTGGGGGGCGGGAGCATCCCACAAACAAGGGGAGGGAGGTTTTGAGAAGCAGAGGCTCACCGTTGCAGAGGGACTGGGGATGTCAGTCAAGCGACACCATTTTCCGCTCGATTTGATGTTTAGGATTCACTTGTCAGGAGGTGATCGGAGGCGAGGAAATGGAATTAGCGAATGTGAATTTCTCCCGGAAGTGTCGCTGGAAAGATGAGACACGAAAGCGGGCGGCAGCAGGGTTGAGGGAAAGAGCTTTTTTGTCAAGATAAAAAGACACAGGAGTGTGTGTGTGGACTGACTGTCAGAGCCAGGACAGGAGGGGATACAGAGGACAAAGGCATAGTTGATGGAAGGAGGAGGAGGGGGAAGAAGACAGGGCAGGAAGAAAAAAAAATAGGTCTTGTGTTGGGGGCGCAGATGCCTCATTTCTGGGTCTGACAAAAAGGGGGCAGTTAGGAAATGGGCAAGTTTGGAGTGAGTGCAGCGGGAAAGGGAGGGCGCCCTCGCCCTACTGTGGATTACGAAGCTGTTGGCTGAGAGTCAGGGGGATGAAGGTTGAGACGGGTGTTTGGAGGTCTGGTAGTCCTTTATATAATCACCAAATGCATGGCGGAAAGAGCCGGCCAAGCCTTGCAGGCCCAGCTGGGTGGGTGACCTGGAACCTGGAGTGCTCGTGTGGGATCGCAAGGCAGCCCGAGTCGGGAGCAGAGAATGGAAAGAAGGTGTGAGAACCGTAGGAACACGTCCCAACAAGAGGTCTGTGGAGGAAGGGAAGGGACAAGAGGCATCGAGAGACAGGATGCTGAGGGCAGAGGATAGGACACTGAAGCACAGGTCTGAGCTGAGGACAAGGCTCAGGGAGTGACCACAGGGAGCACTGTGAGGGGAGCACCAAGAACTGTCCACACGGAAGCTGATGGCCGTGGGAAGGTGCTGCTCCGTGCTCCCCAAATTCCATCTCCTCTTCCTCTCGGGCATCCACTGGATGTCCTTCCCAGCACTCCCGACAGTCAGGTGGGCCACGGGACTCGGTTCTGGCCAGTGGAATGCGCGCAGAAGACATATGCAACGTTTCTAGACTCGGCACCTGAAAAACCTCTCACAAAACCCTCCTCGCTATGCTCCTCCCGTATCTGCAGGCCAGCAGCAGAGGGTCTACGTGGAGACCCTAAAGATGGTGGGAGCCGCAGGATGCATGAAGTCTGGGGAACAGAATGCAAGCAAGGAGCCCGGGACAGGGATGGAGCAGAACAGCCCTTCCCAACCTACCTCAACGGGCCTGTTGCTTGAGCAAGAGAGAATCCTCCCCTGGGAATTCAGGGGCTGTTACAGCAGTTAGCTGGTGCTCACCAAAACAAGAATGCCGAAGGCAGACAACATAAGCCTCAAAGAGGAAGAGTTTTTTTCTTTTTTTTTTTAAGATTTTATTTATTTATTTGAGAGAGAGTGAGAGAGAGCACGAGAGGGGAGAAGGTCCGAGGGAGAAGCGGACTCCCCATGGAGCTGGGAGCCCGATAGGGGGCTCGATCCCGGAACTCTGGGATCATGACCCGAGCCAAAGGCAGTCGCCCAACCACCTGAGCCACCCAGGTGCCCGAGGAAGGGCTTTTCATTAAGAATCAAAGTAAGACTGATACAAACCCAACCTCTAGCCTCCTTGGCAAGCAGGGCTGAGAGGAGCCGCCCCACCTTGGACAGGAAGGCACACAGTAGGAGCTCAATAATGATTTGCTGAATGAATGCTTTGAAAGACCAATGTAGAGACAAGAATCTTGATTTCTGGCAAAGACTGCACAGGATGAAAAAAGCTTCCATGGCAATAGAAGGGAAGACATTTATGATTTTCTTTTTAAATTATAAATGTTATTAGGAGACAGCATAGGGACACAAAAATATAGAATTTCCTCTTCAGAGTCTTAGGAGGGAAAAAAAAATGAGATAGTTACCTTCCTGGGGTTAAAGAGGCACGAAGAGAAATAGTTTAATAATATTGCACGGCTCCTTCCAGATTGAGGCACTGATTTCCCCATTGATTTGGGGTGATTTTTCCCTATCTTGTCTAAGTGGGCAGCGGAGTAAATTGGATCTCTCAGTTCCAGGGATAAAGGATGCTATACATTTCCACGGATTCTAGGTAAAATGACACAATGCACAAGAAATTGGTCCACAAACGATGCACAAGCCATGCACCTAGGCGGGTTCACATACCATTTTTGGAGTTAAAAAGAGCTCACTGTGCCACTGTTCTGGGAGATTTCTTGGCCAGTGCTCCCAAACTGCTTCCTCCAACTAATGGCCTCGTTGGATCCAAGAGATGAGCTGGAGGGAGGGAGAGGAATGAGTGCAGCTTGGCACTCCTTGCCAGCATTGATGTGTTTTTCAGGGGTAAGTTCTCCAAGAAGCAATTATGTTAAATCAATCACCAGGAAATGAGGTCTTCATAATGATAGCTGTGACTTTGATTTCAAATATGGTGCCAGTCAGAATGAGGGCTTTTGTTCCTTTGTCAAAATGATCATTTATCCAAAGTTCTAAGACAACAATACCCTCGACCCATCTTCCCCACCCCCACGTTCCCCCCCCAAAAAATAAGAGAAAAAAGGAAAAAGAAACCAATGCTATTGAATATTGCATGTGGACCACAGCGGCTTGACAGAGAAGTAAGCTCCTTGCCCAGCTATACTACTCAATTTGTTCTTTAAATCTTATTCCTGCTAGACGGCTTGAGAATCTTAGAAGAATAATGGGTACAGAGGGGCGGCGAGGGAGCTTTACTTTGCTGTCAAAACTCACAACACACATATGAGAAAAACTAGGGTTAAAAACAGACTAACTTTAGGGGCACCTGACGCCGCAGTCGGTTAAGCGTCCGACTCTTGGTTTCAGCTCAGGTCGCGAGGTCGGGGTCCTGGGATCGAGTCCCACGTCTAACTCCATGCTCAGCAGGGAATCTGCTTGGGATTCTCTCTCTCCCTCTGTCCCTCCCACTCACGCTCTCTCTAATAAATAAAGTCTTTTAAAAAGAAGAGGAAGATTACCTTTAAAAAGACAGTTCTAAACCTTGACGCCACTATTCTAATGGGCTGTTAGGAAGCAGAAGGGACCAAAAGACAGAAACGTGGCTGGATAAGTCACTGCGCATTCGAGAGACGGAACGTGAGCTGTCTTAGGCGACAGGGCACATGCGACCCGAATAAGTATCTTGTTCTCCTTTTAGATGTGTCCTCAAGACCTGCCACATACCAGGCAATGTTTCGGGGAGAGGAAGACGGCTAGGACACAGCACGTGAACTTCAAGAACCACAGGGACTGAGAGCGGTAAGAGAATTCATCAAGCGCGACACAAAACCCCCAATGCTAATAATACAGCGAGGGAATGTCGAACTAGAAGAAGAGGAGGCTGATGCCTCAGGCTGAATGAGTCAGAAAAGCCCCACAGAGAAGGAAAATTTGAGCTGAGTCTTGAAGAATGACTGGAATTTCCAGACCAAGGGTGGATGGGGGAGTACAGGGAGGGAGGGAGGGAGTCCCCAGGTAGGGTGGGGGAGGGGCCACAGAAGATGCACCTGGGGTGAAGGGTGAAGGTGGGTTGGGAAAGCCTCCTGGGCAAAGCTGGGGTCCGGGCTTGATCCTGTTGGCAGCAGGGACAGGTGTAGGATCTAGGGAGTACCATACACGGGAGACCGTGTCCACCCTACTGGCCACCCCATCCCCCGGAACCTAGCACCGTGCCGGAACAAACACCCATATCTTTGCTCAGTTGACTAAAACCAAAGAATGTTTCTGTGGCTATTTCAAGGCAAACAACAAGGCAGTTGTGGGGCATGAGGTGGACATGTGAAGGGATGGGCGGATGGCAGGGAAAGCTGGGGGTCCCCTATGGAATGGAGGGAAGCCAGCTTGGAAACACATTCCTGAGACCTTAGTGCATGGGGAGAAGAAAAGCTCCCTGACCTGGCTTGAAAACGGCCCACGTGGACTAAAGATGTCTCTCCACGTGCTGTTTCTATCCAGAAAAGCCCCTTTCCACCCTTCCTCTGAAGAGAAGCAAAGCCCGTCAGCTGCCAAGACACCATGACCCAGAACAAATCCTCCCTTTCTGGTTTCCTCCCTCTTTCACCCAGTCAGTGACCCCCACCATGGCAGCTATGAGTTCAAGGAAAGAAA
The DNA here is from genome assembly GCF_963455335.1 of Martes martes. NCBI lineage: Eukaryota > Metazoa > Chordata > Mammalia > Carnivora > Mustelidae > Martes > Martes martes. The sequence goes on from NC_137904.1 coordinate 57,408,777, forward strand.
ATTCCATTTCGACATTAGCTTCAGCAAAACCCGGTTGAGAATGTTCAAGAAACTCTTTCTCTGTGAAGAATGGTTGGAAAGGGGCATTTTATTTTACCAACTACTGTGGTTATATGAAAATTGCTAATATAGATCATACACAAATTGCTATTTTTGGGGGGAAAGAATTAGTGTTATTAGTGCTTAATAAAGTGCACATAATTCTAAAGCCCTATTAAAGATGTAAAAAAAAAATTTTTTTTTTGGTGTGTATATGCAGTCTTCGGTGAATCTAACTTTTTTATGGTACTACGAAAACTCAGCTTTCAAGTTAGGTGATTTTTCAAGAGATGGAATTTCTACCACAAATTATCAGAGGAATTTGTTCAGTAAATATTTATCTGCTGTGCCCCACACAGCAGAAGATGTATAAACATCAAGCTGCTCCTTTCATGAAGAGTTCCCAGAGGGGGCACAGCTGTATTTTCAAGAATTTATAACACAGTTGTGGGGCACTGGGTGGCTCAGTCAGTCGGACAGCTGACTCTTGATTTTGGCTCAGATCATGATAATAGGGATGTGAGATCGAGCCCTGTGTCAGGCTCCACACTCAGTAGGGAGTCTGCTTAAGAGTCTCTCCGTCTCCCTCTGCCCTGCCCCTGCCCCACACACGCACATGCACTCTCTAATAAATAAATCTTTAAAAAAACAAAATCAAATTCATAACACACTCGTTAGTTGTAATAACAGAAGTAGAGACAAAGAGGAGAAAGGGATCAGGTCTGCCTGCTCGTGGGACTAAAAGAAGGAAGGGGTTCACTGGGGAGACGATGCTCAAGCAAAGCCCTGAGAGCCCACTCCAAGAACACACACTGGGAAAGGGTCAGACCACGGGAACCCTCTTGGAAGCTACTGAATCGTTCCTGAGAGAGAAGCCAGAGGCCTGAACTGTGGGAAATCCAGTGAGGAGAGTGAGGGACAAGAAGCCATCTGCACTATACTGTCCAGTACGGGAATCACCAGCCACACACAGCCGTTTAAGTAGAAAGTCATTTAACGAAATGACACTGGGGCACCTGGGTGGCTCAGATGGTTAAGCATCTGCCTTTGGCTCAGGTCCTGATCCCTAAGTTCTGGGATCAAGCCCTGCATCAGGCTCCCGGCTCAGTGGGAAGCCTACTTCTCCCTCTCTCTCTTCCCCTAGTGTGCTCCCTATCTCTCTCTTTAAAAACAAAACAAAAAAACCTAAATGATAATTGAATTTCAATGAGTCACACTAGGTACATTTCAAGTGCTCAAGAGCCCCACGTGGCTGGTGGCTCCCATATTGGTTAGAAAACACATCTATCAGCACACAAAGTTCTACAGAACAGAGCTGGTCTAGAAGAGCCAAGGGTTGCAGGCTTGGGACAAAAAGGTGAAAGTGGGTGGCATAAATGTAAGCAAACGCCAGGGAAGCCATGGGTTTGGGGCAGCTGGTGAGCCCTGCTTTGGACAAGAGGAGTTTGATGCAAGAGTCTGGGTGTCCCGGAGATGCCCGACAGGCAGGTGGGAACAGGTGTGTGACACTCAAGAAGCGTGGGCTGGCAACAGAGCTGGAAGGGAATGCACTCCGAGAGCAGATGAAGGATCTGGCATGGGAAAGATTTTACCCGAGAAAAGAGGGCAGAGGATGGCGCCAGGTGGGGGCTGAAGGCAACATTTAAGGAACAGATGGGAGGAACAGGGACCAGAGAAGGACAGGACACCATGGAAAAACAGAGCAGTGGGAGAAAGCAGGACAAAAAAAAAAAGGTACCTGTAAAGCCAAGGCTGGAGAATTTTATGAGAAAGAAGAATAAAGAGCCAAGCAAACCAAATGCAGCAAAAAGTCGAACACCGCCCTGGAAAGCATCCATTGCATCTAGCAATTAAGAAATCACCTTAGTAACAGCAGCTCCAGCGGACAGATGGTGGAAAGACAACTAAGCTCATAACCACGAAGGAAATGTTCATTTTCGAAAGGCAGCCTTTAAAACAGTGGGGACACACGGGTCATTTCTGAGCGGCTAAAGAACGTGATCTCATGGGTGGGTGCAGAATCAAATAGGACTGTTCAGGTCCCTGGGGAACCCGCTCCTTGTTATACCACTGGTTTTAGGGAAAAAGTGTTCTGTCATACATGTCAGCATTTTAGGATAGCCCCAGGTGGTCCCCAAAAGAGGGAAGGAGTAAGTTACTGGGCTTCTCTCCTTACCCAAACCAAATCCAAGAATCCCACTGAAAAACACAGCGAAAACCTGCTCTGGCTTAGAGGCAGGGATTCAATTTCAATTTCACTGGAAAGCTCTTGAGCTTGGCAAAGAAAAGAAAACACACACACACACACACACAGAAGTATATACACCAATATACACAGTCACACACAGGCACGCATACGGGCATGTGTACACACTGGTGTGCACACACACGCACATGCATACACACTCAAAATTCACATATGAACATGTGTGCACATGCATAAATGTATACAATGTTCATGAACACACATCTTCATACATGTGTGTACATTTATGCACATCCACACAACACTCACATGCACACATTCTACACACAAGTGCACACCTGTGCTCAGGCACATCCATGCGTGTATACCAGCACATGCACACGTGTGCACATATGCACCTATGGCTGTGTACGCACATTCGTGTACATGCACGCACACGGGCACATATGCACATGCACACTTTCCCTCCTGGCTCCCTTTCCTCCTCCGCCGAGCCGGGTCGAGAAGGGAGTTCTGACTCCCGAGCCAGCCCTCTCCTCCACAGCAGCTGCTCGGCGCCCAGGGCAGTGACTGCGGGGAGAAAGTGGGCGGGTTTCGTGCCAGGGCAGGAGATGACGTTTTGCGGACAATGCCGGGCCCGGGCTAGACTGGTGTGCTGAGGGTCCAGAACTGCCTCTGTAAAAGCCACTTTGCCAAACCCCAACAGCCCCCAGAAGTGAGCTGCGCTTTCTCTGGGGTCCGCAGGTACTCCAGTGGCTTTCTACAAACCCAAACACGGCAAAGGGAACCACAGGGAGCACCTGCGATGGGCACAAGCCGCACCGCGCTGCACGGAGCCCAGGGTTCAAAGAGTCCCTGTGGCCTGAGCTTCCCAAACTGGACCAGTTCCTGGATCCCGCTTGGCTTTCTCATCCTCAAACTAACTGCCACAACCAACCTCACTTCTTTCTTTTTTCCTTAAATCCCATGTCCTTTGTGTCGAATCCTAATTCAAGGAGGGGAGGCTGGAACCTCACGGAGAGGCCAGGGTCTGGCTGACTTGACGGTCTCGTTCCCCTTGTCAGGTCAAGAGCACAGCCCCCCTCGCCTGCAGTCTCCACCCGCACTGCACTAGTCTCAGCACAGGCATGACGACAACCGGCACAACAGGGACATCCCAAGCTCTCGCGAGACTCAGTCCAGGAGGGGAGCTGGCAAGCAAGCCACAGGTCTGATGGGCCTCTGCTCTGTGAGCATGGTGGGGGAGGCGCGGCGGGGCAGGGAGGTGGAGGGAGGATGGCCCGTCCCGTTCTCGGAGACAAGCGTTTGCCCCTCCAGTGGGTTACTGGGGCAGAGAAGTCTATAAAGGAGGAACAAGCCCGTGGATGGCCAGAGGGAAGTGTGAGCTCAAAAGCTCTCAGAAGGTTGGTTCTCGGTGTGTTTGAGGACCCACATGGCCTGGTGAGGGTGGGAGGAAGGGCGGAGGGCAGGGTCACTGCAGAAGAGGCAAAAGGGGAGGAGCCCAACACTAAGGACCTGGAAGCCTACAGCTAGGTGCAGCCTGGTCTGCATCTTTCTGGGGTCACTGCGGTGGCTGGGCAGGGAACCGGCCTTGGGAGGGAAGGGTGTGGACATAGGGTCGGGGAGGAGGCAGGTACTGTGCTCCAGGACACAGAAAAGGGGGTAAGAAACTGGGAGTAATTATGTAAGGAGAGCCTTATCAGTATCTGTGGTCATTAATACAACAATTAACAACAGAATCCCCACTTCCGGGCGTTTCCGAGTGACTGCCAGGACAATGGACACTAATTATAGAACAGCAGCAATTACAGGGTCTGGCAGGAGGTCCCAGCACCAACGAAGATCCATCAGACTCTCAGCAATACTGGTGAAACTGGAAAAACAGAGTTTGAGCAAAGCTGGAGAGAAAGCTTTCCCCGTGCAGATTTAGGAGAATGAAGGCTGAAAGCCAATGAGGTGGCCTGGGGGGGCCGGAATTCCAGTGTGGGCCAAGACCGGGAGTGACACCCTCCACTGCGGCGAAGGCCCGTCGTGATCCGTGCGTGGCTCAGCGTCCAATCCCAGGGCAATCAGAGGCGTGTGCTGCCACGAAAGCGGGGGCACAGCATGGCAACAAGAGCCCTACCCCCTTGGGCTGGGGGCAAAGACGACAGGATGGGACGTGCACGGACTCCGTGTACCGGAAGTGGAGGCCTGGCGGAGATGCAGCGCGAAGACCGCTACCTGGATGGCGGGGTGGGAACGTGGCCCAGAGAAGGGAGGCACCAGTCTGCAGCAGATGCGAGTGTGACAACGCAGTCACTGTCTTCGCCACCAGACTGTATGTCCCGGGAGGGCAGGGGTCCGTCTGTATTTGCACACTAACATACTCCCAGCACATGGCATAAGGCCTGGCACACACTAAGCTTCTTGATAAACAGCGGCTTTAGGGGGTCCCCCCCAAACTCATGTCCATGGGGGGCTTCCCATGTGACCTTATTTGAAAACACGGTCTTTGTAGATGTCATAAAGATGAGGTCATGTTGGAGCAGACGGTGCCCTAAATCCACTGAGCGTGTCCTTGTAAGAAGACGAGACACACAGGGGAGAAGGCAATGTGAAGACAGAAGCAAGGGATCGGAGTGATGCACCTACAGGCTACAGACCGCCGAGAGCGTGGGGAGCCACCAGAAGCTGGGACAAGGCAAGGAAGGATCCTCCCTTGCAGCCTACACAGACAGAGAGGATGGCCCCACTGACAGCTTGATTTTAGACTTTTGGCCTCCGGAACTAGGAGAGTATAAATGTCTGTCGTTTGAAATGTGTCCAGCTTGGAATCATCAGTTACGGCAGCCCTAGGAAACTAACACAGCGGCTCGGGGAAGAGTGAATGAATGAACCAAGGAGCAAAGCGACGGGAAGGCCGGTCCATACCAGCATGCCAAGGACAAGGACACGCAGATCGCACCACGGCCCGCGCTCTGCAAGCCCGTAAGAGAAATACTTATTAGCATGCAGCTAGGGAAAGTAACCGAGACCGTGTGGTATTAGCCGGACAGCTGCTCTCTGCTGGCGGGCACTCCTCTGCCCAGGAGGGACGCTCAGCAAGACCCAAAGCCTTTCCCTGGCACTCACGCTCTCTCCCCTTGGCCACGGTGGGGAGGATCCAGACTTAACCTAGGCAGAGGAGCCTGAGAATCGTTTTGTTGTTTTCCCCGTTGATTAAGAACGGCATATTGTAGTCAGGAATGGGTTGAGAAGGGAGGTTGTTAAGAAGCTCCATCGACCTACACAGGAAGGGGGCGTGGACGGGGCAGGTGTCGCTCTTTGGCTGGACATTCCACAGCAAAAACCTGATTCCGCCCCTGAAGCTGATGGGCGTCTTTCAGACCCATCCCGATCTGTACTATCCCCCAGCTGCTACGATGCCTCTTGTCAAGCTTGAGAAAAAGAACTGAAGCTTGCTCGTGCCCTGCAAGACCACTTGTGACAACCCCAGAGACTGTGAGTCTCTCCAGAGGCTTTGATGGTTGGACCGCGGCCCCGGGAGGCTGAGCCAGCCCCCAGCACAAAGGGCCAGCCAAGCCTCAGGGTCCTCAGCAGCCACGAGAGCTCCTGGAGCTTAGGAGCACCACATCGTTTATCTTCATGGCCTTTTCCCCATTATATCTGAAGGGGGCAGTGGAGGGGGGAGCAGATAATGGAGGGAAACAATCAGAATTCTTCAAAGTAATTGGGCTTTATAGGTTTTTTTCTTTCTGTATGTCTGAAAAGATTTGTGTGTCTGGAGGAATAGGGGACATCCTGAGGTCTCGATAACCAGCCTCCTTCCAGAGCCCCTAAATGCAGCCACTCTCACCCTAAAACCACTGGCCCGCCTTCTTCTGCACCCCTGCCTCATATGGAATGGGAGCCTGTGAGCTCCCAGGCAGGAAAACACGCAGCCGACCCCGACTCCTGTCGTTGGGCACGGCAGCAACAGACGCTGGTCACTCACCCAGCACATGCCGGGCACAGGGGACCCCGAAAGGAAGAAGACACAGCTTGGGCCTTGCTGAGGAGAGGGAGGATGATGATGGAGCAGGGACTAGGGAAGGCTCCATCTGAAGAGGTAATAAGCGAGCCCAGGGACAGTAACCTCAGGAAGAATTTTCCAGAAATACACAACTGAATGCTTGTCTTCCCCTACCCCAAATTCAGCTGTTGAAACCGAATTCCTAATGTGGTGGTAAGAGGAGGTGGGCCCTTTGGGAGGTGATCGGCTCCACCCTCAAGAATGGATGTGGGGTCCTTATGAAAGAGACCCCCAGGGAGCCCCTGAGCCCCTTCTGGCAAGTCTCCAAAACTGTGAGAAGTCTGATATCTACGAGAAATGCAAGCCCGTGGTATTTTCTTACAGCTGCCTGAACCGAGACAGAGGGGGAAGGAATGTTCAGGCGAGGGAACTAGATACCTACTCTACTGGAATTTCCCCATCCAGTGACCAGAATAGGGAACACTCCGCCAAAGTTTTATCCTTCTAAGGTGGTGGTGCTCCCCAGAAACTTGATCAGAAAACAAAAGAAGAGGGGACTCCCCATAAGCTAACTTAGCAGGATTTCTTGCCCAAACCGGGCTCAGCGGGCCAAGCACATTCAATGGTCACTACCTAAATTTCGGTCATGGAGGGGGGCCTTTGTTGCCCATCTTAAGGCCTTCCTACTCTGAATGGCCTAGGCAGGGAGGAGTGGCCACGGACAGCAGAGAAGCACAGCGGTGGCTGATGCCACTCTGGGTCACAGAGGCTCCTGGGGCCTCGGGAAAGCCAGAGGCTGCAGCTGACCAAGCCCAAGCTTCTCATCCCATCCTTCTCGAGCTTCTGCCACTGTGCTCCACTTCTGTGCAGAAAGCCACAGCCAGCGCGTTCTGCGGACGGCCCAGCCATCACGCGTGGGGTTGGGAAGGAGTCATTTCCCCAGAATTCTGCTCCCTGTTCCCATCTGTCGCTCCGCACAGCACCAAAGTCTGGACCAACAGGCCCGGGCACAGGAGCCACACCAGACTGCCCAGGCAGAGGGGACAGAACCTCAGCTGGAGCGCAGCACATTCCCCTTTCCTGACGGCCCGCCCCGCCCCCGCCCCCACCATGAATAAGACTCCCCCAGACTATACAGAAGGAACCTCTGCCGAGAGGGAGGCCAAGCAGCGACCGTGCCCAGCTGGCCCTCAACTGTCCCACGGACGGCACTGCCCTGGGTCCCACCTCCAGCTCTGCCAGCTTTCTCTGCGTCACCTGCCATCCACATGCCTGTCCATCTAGATGCTTCATGCTTGTTCAATACAGGGGCATGCTGACCCCGTACGTGTCTTCAGAAAAATCACTGCAACACGAGGTTGCGGTCCACATAGAGCTGTTTACAAAACGCACTGCAAATATTCCAGGTGTCTTCTCTACAGGGAGCAACTCGGGAGCAGGAGCACAGGCCTAGCAGGGGGCACACCCCCAGGAAAGGTTTCTAGGGGTCGATGGAGCAGGTGCAAAGGCCCGCCTCTGCAGACGCAGGGTCTCAAGCCAGCCCCCAGCTCCGAGTCACCCCGGTTCTTTGCCTTGGATTGGATTCTCCTCACCTAACCCCAGCAGATGCTGCTTGGTTCTGCTCTTAAATTTCATTGTCCAAGACCAGGGCTTCTGTGCCTCTTCTAGCCCCCCTGCCACTGGCCACGCAGTTTCTGTGCTGCTCACACTTCATCCCAGCTCCAGCCCTGTGACCAGCACTCCTGGCATCAGGAGTGAGAATGTCTCAGTACAGAAAGCCTCTATCTGGCTGTGAGAGCAGATGCGACGGGCCAGAATGGGAGATTCAGCCAGAGGACACCTAGAGGTTCCTGTAAGTCACAGGGGAAAGAGATCAGATCCAAAGAGGTCAGGGATGCAAAAGCGAGCAGACGGGAAACCGGCTGGGGGTTTGTATCCAGGGCCCCGCCTGGGAGTCCAGACGAGAAGGAGAGGGGGTCAGCCAGAGGTCTGAGCCACCAACAGGCAGGAAGGGCCAACGCATCTGACCGAGTCAGGAAAGACACCCAGGCACCACGAGTGAGAATGTCTCCCCCCCCCTTGGAGGCAGCGCCATCTCCCAGACTCCCTTCCCGCCCGGACGCAGCCCGGACATCTGAGCCTGTAGGAGGAGAAAGTGAGCAACCGCCAGAGCAGGGGGCGCGCTGCGAGGTCGGTGCCAGGCGATTCCAGGGCAGGCGCCTGGAAGGACGTCCACGCCACGTGTGTTTCAGTCGGCCTGTCGTGCTGCAAGAGATTATGCACTGAGTCCTGTCGACTCCAACTGAGGACAGAAGGAAACTCGTCTGAAACAGACCTTGTTTATTGAAACACAGCTTTAATGGGTAACTCAGAAGGATATCCACTGGCAGAGCTTCCTGAAATAAATCTCATTAAAGGCCTCAAATCAAAATCCAGTTATGTCCCTGAAAATCCTTCCCCTCTTACAGCAAGCTTTACAGATCGCTGCCGCCTTTCTTTTCTTCCTCCTCATTAAGTTCCGTGGGAGACCCGCCAAGTAAACGTGACAGGGTAACTCCAGACCACCCCTCGAGGGACAAACCCCACCAGCACTGCCCCCCAGCCAGCTCCAGCACCTGAAAGCCAAGGCTGCCTGATGGAAACACCTGCTCCTGCCTGAAAAAGCTCTGACAGCCGATCCCACCACAAGGCAAGAGAGAGCCTCCCAGAAGCACGAAGATGGGCTGACTGGAGTCCCACACTCACAAGAGCAGGGACGTGTGCAGGGGGGAGCTGGCATTTAGGAAACAGTGATATTTCTCGGGTTTTCGTTCAGCAGCTCTCTCCTGCTCACTTCTCCTGGTCCTGGGAGGGATGCAGAAGGAAAACACCGTGGAATAGAATGACTCAGGCAGATGGCATTAGACCTCCTGCCCACGCAGAGCCGGCAGAACCCAAGTGGAAACAGGTGCCCATGTTTCTGCCTCACACCCATTCCAGAATAGCTGTCCTTTCTCCCCTCCTCCCGCAGAACAACGAACGGATCCAACTGCTCCCATCACACCTCTGCTCAGCGGCTTCAGGTCTGCTCCCCCGTAAGCAGGTCTGGGTGTGTCCTCCTCTGCAGATAAAGACAACAGCCCCATGCCACCTGCAGCCCCCACGTCCCGGAGCAGAAAGCTCTGCACGCAAGTCCCATGCACAGAAGGGGGAGAAGGAGCAGACCGGCTGATCAGCCAGGATCCTGGCTCTCACCTGTTCCACAAAGCACTCAAAGCACTCCGTGATGTCCCTGGTGAGACCCCAGGGCGGGCTAGCCCTTGATAACACTGTCGTGCGGGAACTTTCCTTCTGCCTCTTCTCTTTCTCCCAATTAGTTCCTTTCTCCTGCCGCAGGCAAGACCCTACACTGTCCTCTGGCGTCCAGGCTTGTCCCTGCTGTGGCTGTCTCACTGAAACACGAGGCTTCCGTGGCCAGACCCCCAGGTCAGGTGCTTTCTGCCTGCTGGGATAGTAACTACCCAGCCTAACAAGTCCACAGGTGTGAGCGGGAGGAACCTAGAAGCCGCCAACCTTTCTCGAATAGGAACATTTTAAGACTATCCTTCTGGAGGCAGAAGACAGTCGTGGGAGAGAGATTTCAGGGTAGGTCAGGGCTTAGAGCCCCCTTCAAATCCCGACTGCAACCTGTGACCCATAAGGATAGGGCCAGGCTCAACACCTGAGAACCCAAACAATATGATTATACCGGACCAAGATAGTCCATGGTTAGCTGTGTGACATGACCACACTGTCTCTGCCAAGAGCAGAAGAATCCTCCAGAGACCGCTAGCTGGCCAGGCTTGTTCTCGATGAAAGCAGACCCACGTGGGTCATCAAGGTAAACAGGTCTCTGAAGAAGTGTCTACGTCTGATGGAAATGACCACCAGTGTCCAGGAAGAGAGGGAGCGGCCAAAGGACGACACCAGGTACGTGCTACACAACACAGGGTACGGGGACCCCAGGATCGCGGCTTGCGGCATGTGGGTGAGATCAGTGCCCTGAGTGGTCAAAGTGTCCACCTTAGTCAGCAATGACAATGACAAATGACCACAGGGTGGCTGAAAGAACAAACGTTCATCTCTCATACTTCTGGAAGCTGAAGTCCAAGATCGAGGTGCCGGCAGATCTAGTTCTTGGTGAGGGACCTCTTCCTGGTTTGTAGACATTCTTTTTTTTTTTTTTTTTTTTTTTAAGAGAGACAGTGTGCACTGGGGGGCGGGTGGGAGGAGCAGAGGGAGAGAGAGAACCCCAAGCAGGCTCTATGCTCAGCACAGAGCCCAAGGTGAGGCTTGATCCCACAAACCCAAGATCATGACCTGAGCCAAAATCAAGAGTCCGATGCTTAACTGACTGAATCCCCCAATGTCCCCCAGACATTCTCGTTACACCTTCACATGGTGGAGGGCAGAGAGAAAAGCAAGCTCACTCTTGTCTCTTCTTCAGAGCACTAATCCCATTGTGAGGGTTTTACCCTCATGACCTACTTGCCTCCTAAACGTACCCCAGTACCTCTCCGTGTACTACAGAGCACTCCATAGTACTACTCTGTGTACTACGACAATGGGGATCGGGGTTTAGTATATACATCCTGGGGGACACAAACATGCAGTCCAGAACGGTGGCAGATTTCTTTCTGGGGTAGCAGATCCACGCTGACCCACGGCCAGATCTACTAAGGCAGGAACAGATGCTTACCAGAGAAATTCCCAAACTTTAAACAATGACTAGGGATGTTTTCACACTCTCCAAGCCACGGGAGACCAGTCAGGCCATGTATCCACCATCTTATCCATGTATGTGGGACCCCTGAGCTGAACCGAGGTATCTCATCAACTAGCATCCAATGGAACTAGCATCCACGGAACATACTCTGGGGAGATCAACTTGGAAAATGATAAAGGAAGAGCTCGTCCAGGTTCATAAGCTGGGCTTCAAAAGTCCAGTAACTGTCCCAGATCCTAAGGGGACAAAACTGTATACCTGGGTATGTTTTAGGGGACAGGGTCTGCAACATCCATGAGTCCCCCACAGGGCCAAACTGGCAGAGAAGAAAAGTCACTGATCTGGGCCAAATTCCGTACTTACAAATCAGGAAACTGAGGTCCATGGAGCAACTTCACTCAAGCATCTTTGGTGGTTGCTATAGAAGGTTGGACTAGAACCCGAGTCTCCTGGTTTTTCAACCTCCCTTCTCTGCCGCATACCCTATCAGCCACGCCTCCCACTGTGTCTCTGCGGGACTTTTACTCCCGCGGATTCTTCTCGCTCGCTTAACATGTATTCAAAGCCGTTTATTAAATAGATAACAGAGTAATTGAACAGATCTTCCCCACCCACACAAAATAGAGTGCCACCTCCCCTATCATATAGATTTGGAAATTGAGCATTTTTTCAAAACCTCTCCACTGAAACACTCTGTAAACATCCCATGCTCTCTGTCACCTCGCACCTCAGTGCCTTGCTGTGTTCTGGGAAGAACTGAGATCATAGCAGATATTGTACAGAAAAGACAGTGAATGAACCAGACTGGTCTTTGGGTCCTACACTCAGTCACTGAACAAAGATTCCCTGAGCACCTACTATGTGTGAAGCACTCCTCCAGGCCCCAGGCTACGACATTGAAAAATAAAAGGTGGACAGACAGGACCCTCACCCTCAGGGAACTTAACATGCTCATAGGGGAGGTAGACAGAAGGTCAGTAAATAAATAACCAAGACTGTTTCAGGAGAATAAGGACTGAGCGAGAAACAGGTTAACATAGAGAGACGGCACATGACATAGGAGCTAATGTGTAGGAAAGGAAGGGGAGCCAGCCATGAGAAGGATGGAGGGCCAGACCTTCTAACCAGAGGGCCCAGCATGTGCAAAGGCCCCGTGGTGGGAATGAGCTCAGTGTTTTGCAGACTAGAAAGAAGGCCAAAATCGCTGGAACAAAGTGAGTAGAAGGGAGAGGGTATAAGCCAAGGCTGGACAGGTTGCTTAGACCTTAGAGGCCAGGAAAAGGAGCTTGGCTCTGGAAGGAAGAATGCAGAGAGTGTTAGCACTCCGCCACCTCCATAAATTAAAATCCCACCAGGACTAATGAGGCACCCCACTCCCCACGGGCACCCACATTAGCCTTTCTCCAGCCACTACCACCCCAGCCCCATTCCACATCACCCCACCGCTAACTCACATGCTAGCACCTTGTTAATCTTGGCAGTGGACAAAAGCTGAGCCAGTCTGATAAGCAGCCACATACCAGGGGCCCAGATGGTCCCAGTGGCCCGGAACCGCTCTTATCGAAGTGGCTTCTATTCACACCTTTGGGACTGTTGTCTTGTTTTGTTTTAAGTAGTCTCCATGCCCAGCGTGGAGTCTGACACGGAGCTTGAACTCACAACCCTGAGATCAAGACCTGAGCTGAGATCAAGAGTCAGGTGCTCAACCAACTAAGCCACCCAGGTGGCTCCCCCCAGCTTTGTGACTGTTTTAACTAAAATGCCCTGAATTCATTTTTTTTTTTTTTTAGTCTGCTAAGCAGACATTTTTCAGAAACCTCCACTGTCTCCTTGTGCAAACATAAACCAGCCACCTACACCCACATAACCATATGCTGAAGTCTGGTGCCGCCGACTGAGAGCCTCATGCACATGCCTGGCCTCACCCAGGAACACTCGCACGCCCAGAGATCCAGCTTTCTGCTCTTCCAAAGGGGATCGCAGGCGGGAGCCACTCCATTCTTTGGAACAATAGGAATTTCTGTTCAGTCAATTAGCAAGCCCTGAAGTTAACTGCATTTGAACGCTTCATTAATTTCAATACTACATTTCATCTCCAAGACGTGACACGCTGTAAGCTGCACCCGCAGTCCCATGCACACTCGAAACCTTAGAGCAGGAGGGGAAAACAGACCTTACAACGTTATGTGATCACCTGAACCATACACATAACCACGCGTCACTGATTCCTGTCACAGTGGTTGAGGCACGCCTCCAGGCTCATGCAGGTGTCTCCGGAAGTCCCCAGGCCAGCCCCAGAAGCTGCACCGAGGTCCTGTCGCTGTGGAGGCAGCAAGCACTACAGCTTCTTTTTCCTTCCCAGTCCACCCATCTGGGCCTCGTGCATGAGACGCAGTCACGTCCAGCTGACCCCGCAGCAGAAGCGCAGCCAGCAGCCACAGTGACTTCTCAGGATGTCACTCCCACCTCACAGGTCTCTTCCCATCCTCCCTCTCTCTCTCTCCCTCTCTCGCCTTTGTACTTGGGCAGGAATGCAACAGTCCGAACTGGACTAAGAGCCAGGTTCAAGGAACAGAGCCCAAGAGCCCACCTGCGCCCGGCCACTGAGACTGTCCTCCCAGATCCGTGGGCACCTGGCTTCTCTTCACCAAGCACGCGCTCTCCCAGAGGCTCCCCGTCCCCTCTGCACCTCAACGCACCTTTATTTTACACAGTAGGTCAACCCCATGACGTGCCCTCGGTAATGGAAGACAAAGATTAAGTTCAGAGATGCTAAAAATACAAAAAAGGGGGAGTCTTCGAGTCTGTAAACTGTGGTATCTGGCAAGTGCTGTGCTAGTCCCTTTACACATTTTACCTAAGTCCCAGCGCAACACGTATTATTTTTCCTATCTGATAAGTGAAGACACAGCCAGAATTCCAAGAATTCCCATCTAGGACTGTCCAAAAGTCTCCCACATTAGCACGCTACCTCTCAACAGAGACAAGGCTCCACTTCCGCGGATCTTATAACAACAGGCAGGATAAGAAGCTCTCGCCCTCTCTTGCCATCCACAGGGCTGGGCGGCGCAGCCGAGTAATTATTCGGGTCTCAGATGACGGCAGAAGCATCCGGCGGGCATCAGGAGCAACGCCGCCAACAAATTTCCAAACGCCCAGAGCGGAGTCTGGCATTTATGATCCTAAGACTCTCTCTTTCCCATCAGCTTTACAGCCTCCTCTCACTTCAACAGACAACCATTCCAGGTGGATTTAATGATCCAAAACACAGCGTGCTCTGGGCTGGAAGTGAGATTAGAAACAAAAGGTGCATGGTTCCTTGTCAATCTTAAAACACATCCTTATTATCAAAGAATTAACAAAGGACAAAGTCCCGGAAGGTCGGGTGGGGTAGCGCACCGTAGAGGGTGAGAAGAGGAGGTCTTTTTTGTTTTTAAAGGTTTATTTATTTATTTTAGAGAGAGTGGCATGTGCAAACGGGGCAGGGTTGAGGGGGGAGAGGGAGAGGGAGAGATATCCCTCAAGAGACTCCCCACACAGCATAGAGCTGTATGCGGGGCTCAATCCCAAGATCTCGAGACCATGACCTGAGCGGAAACCAAGAGTCTGCCACCCAACCGACTGAGCCACCCAGGCGCCCCAAAGAGAGAGATCTTGAGAAAAAAACACCCATTGCACTGGGTACCTTCAGAGACATGAATATGTGACCACTCCCTAGAGCAGTTTTTAGGAATGCTGTGAGTAAAATCACCAGCAGGAGGGAACCTAAAAGAAATCCCTCCAAAGGGCTCCTGGGTGGCTCAGTGGGTGAAGCCTCTGCCTTCAGCTCAGGTCATGGTCTCAGGGTCCTGGGATCGAGTCCTGCATAGGGCTCTCTGCTCGGCAGGGAGCCTGCTTCCTCCTGTCTCTCTCTCTCTCTGCCTGCCTCTCTGCCTACTTGTGATCTCTCTCTGTCAAATAAATAAATAAAATCTTAAAAAAAAAAATTCCCTCCAAGGAAATTACCAAACGACCCCTCTCCCAAATTTTGCTTATTTGGTGAGATGGGTATGACTTTAACATGAGCTCTGGTGTCATTGTTCCGCTCTTTCTTCTCATTTTATACTAAACACTGAAGAGGCCTGGTCACAGATTCTAATTTGTACAAATCACTCTTTTTTTTTTTTTTTATTTGACAGACAGATCACAAGTAGGCAGAGAGGCAGGCAGAGAGAGAAGGGAGGAAGCAGGCTCCCCGTTGAGCAGAGAGCCCAATGCAGGGCTCGATCCCAGGATGCTAGGATCATGACCTGAGCCGAAGGCAGCGGCTTTAACCCACTGAGCCACCCAGGTGCCCCACGGATTCTAATTTGTATTCACAATTCCTCCAACCCCCCCCTTTGCAGGGGGGGAATTATACATCCCCACTCAATGCCTCCACTTGCCTTCGTCCCACTGTCAAGGCTGGGCACGTGAGTTTCTGGGGCCAATGAACATGAGAGGATGCGAAGGTCACGGCCTCCAGGCGGAAGGTGTAAGAGGGATGGCCAGGTGTGACCAACAGGGGCTGCCGCCGGCACCCCGAGTCTCAGAATAAGAATTCAGGCAGAGCAAAACCACACCCAGCCACACACACCCGTGAGCCACGGATGTTCCAGCATGGCTGACTGCATAACTTTGGGGGAAAAGGTCACAGAACAGAGCACCAGGAATGTGACTTGGTCATGATGCATTTAAGTGCTACAAGAAAGAGAAGAGCTCGGAAAAGGATCAGCTCCTTTCCAGTAGGGGAGAGAGAAGAAAAGGAAAGGTAGACAATTTGGAACTTTGAAGATTGGAAGCTGCAACTGCTTCTCATCTCTTACCAATAAAGGCAAAAGAAAGATAGTCAGCCTCTGAAGGGAAGACCAGGGAAGACCCGGCCTCAGGACACACACCAAACCAAGGGTGTAGGAAGATCTCTAAAGGGATTAACACACACCCCCACCCCACTCCACCTCCAGCAAGTCCTTCTACGCCTGGACAAAATGTCCAGAGGAAGAGTGATTCGTGACCTCCCTCAAAGTGCCTGTAATTACATCTAGAGAGAGAGGTATGTCTGGAAAAGGATAGTGGGTGTGGCGACTGGCCCACGGAAGAACTGAAATGAAATGGCACTAAAAACCGAAAATGACTTAGAATGAGTTATATTACCAAGAGAGACACCACCCTGGCATGAAAGAGACTGTGACCACTGGACACCTAAAAATAACTTTAGGGGTCCTAAATTTCTACAGGCAGGAAGCAGGCTGGGAAAGCTGCTGGGTCCTCAAGGAAGGGATATGCTCGCCTATTTTTTCTGATGTGTCCAAAGGGGATCAGGAAGGAAGGATCTCCCAAAGTGAGACGTCCAGAGCCATGGGGAACGATGGAGCTTCCTCCAGGGTACAGGAACAGACCCACTCGAGGAACATTCCACACGCTCTGGATTTCTCACGTTTGCCCAATAGGATTTCGAATTGATATGCATCACTGATGGGCTACGTGGCTGCCATTCTTCCTCCTTCCAAGTGGAAGGCTGTATCCTTTATCCATGCGGACAGGAAACTTTTTTTTAGTTGGTGAGTCTCCAAACCAAGAGCAACCGAATCCAGACCTGGGGAAGAACCCGAAAGTTACCGTAAGATCCTGAAATTCACACCTGATTCCAAGACCAGATGAGAATTTTGAGGTTTCTTTCTTTGGGTCAATACTGAATTTATTTTGTGGATGGAAGGAACAGAAGTGTTTACTGGTGACCGAGAAGGAAGACCGTAGCAAATTGTATCACCTGTGCACTGATTCATGCCTGTCTCCCCTCTAGAGGATTTTTAGTTTCCCACCTGGACTTGCAGTGCCTCCCTAAATGTCAAGAACATCTCCCTGCACAAGGACAGGTGTTCCCATATGATCTGTTGGGCAACAGAACATGAGTGGAGATGAATGCCAGACCCGAGCAGAATTCTTCCAAGACGGGGTGCCTGGGTGGCTCAGCGGGTTAAAGCCTCTGCCTTCAGCTCAGGTCATGATCTCAGGGTCCTGGGATCGAGCCCCACATCGGGCTCTCTGCTTGGCAGGGAGCCTGCTTCCCTTCCTCTCTCTCTGCCTGCTTCTCTGCCTCCTTATGATCTCTGTCTGTAGAATAAATAAATAAATAAAATCTTAAAAAAAAAAAAAAAAGAATTCTTCCAAGATATGCCTTGTTGCCACCAGCTCTCTCATTCTTCCCCTCTACCGTGACACTGGGCATGTCCCAAAAGGAGATGCTTCCTCAGCTGGGACCCGGAAGGCGAAGACAGGTGGAGCCGAGACACAGCCAACCCATAGCCTGCATGTATCCTGGAAGCAAACCACACTTGTGTGGTTGAAAGCCTGAGATTTGAGAGTGGCTCGGCACAAGGCGAAGCTGACTCTTAAAGCCTATTACACTCAGATAAATGAAGTCAATGCTGAAAGTCTTGGCAGTGCACAGTCTAATGCAAGGAAAATGCCTGGAGTCATATGTGGGCTCTCAGGCCTTTACACCTTCATCTTTCCTGAGAAGGAGCCGAGAGCACACTTGTCTCTATTTCAATGCTTCTTCAAATTTTGAGCAAATGCCATCATCTCTGTGAGTCATCTAGCAGTGAAACTTAATAATGTTGAAAACAAGAATTCAAACCATGATTTTTTTTTTTAAACCAGCCATGTTTTGGACAAAAAAAAAAAAAAAAAAACTGGATCTAGAGCTTGTCCTCATCTCTCTTCTCACCAACCTCGACAACTCCAGAGACCAGGGGAAGGCCGGCGTAAGCCACAAAGGCCAAACAGACATGAGAAAATGGCCTGAAAATCCAGCGCCAGGGAATGGCTGTGCCTTGGGAACCCTTGTAGATCAGTAGGGACGAATGAGTGCAGGCCCTTCTGGCTTTTGGAATAATTATTTTAAATGTTTTGGGGAAAGAAAAATGTTTTGAGAGTGCTGCTGTTGTTACGATCATGCTCAATCACAATAAAAATAGACTGGGTTTTGTTGTTTTGGGGTTTTTTTGTGTGTGTTTTGTTTTGTTTTTGAACTCAGATTGTAAATTTGGATTGTAAATCAACCCAAAGAAGTCCCTAAGAAACTTCTAGAAGTCTCTGGCATAACACCATCATCCCAAATCAATCACTTCCAGGGGGGTCCAAACTCACTTGTTCAGAACAGTCCTGTACTGTCTGTTCACGTATCAATGTATTACTTTTTCATCAGTTGTTACTTTTGACTCAAAAGGGGATTAAGGAGCACCTCAGAATGGAGCTCAGGGGCATGTGGACCCTAGTGGCTCTATTGGCTCCTGACCCAGCTCCCCAGGAGACTTACAGACCGGGCTGGGTGAAAAGCAGACTCAAAGTCTTCTGGTAGCACAGAGACACACCATGGGAGCTAGGATCCGAGTTGCTGGACGGAAGAGACCATTTATCCTACTCTGAACAGCACCCAACACCGAGAGAGGTCTGGACGCCAAGCTTCCTGCCGGTGACAATACGTGGTGCCCCAATCCTGGATGTGAACCGGTGTTCACGGAAACCTTCCCAAGCCCATCACCATGTTCTTAGGTCTACATGTCTCAGCACATATTCTAGAGAGGATCTTACTGATGTTACGGACTGGAAGGGAGCCCATGAGCTTCAGAGACACTGTTTTTGTTATAAAAAAGAAAAAAGAAAATCTGGTGATTTTAAAGCTTATAGAAAGTAGCACACTGATCTCATAAGTGAGCATTCATTGACCAGGACCTGTGGGAAAGCCAACTTCATTGTGTAGTCATGTTCCCCTGCCCACAAGCAGGTTAGCAGGTACACCGTGAACAGTCAGTCACCTTTCGGGCTCCTATAAGGTTTGAGGGAAAAGGTGCATCAGACCCAAATAGTCTATCAAATCAATAGGCAATTTCATTGCTTACGTAGAGCAATATTTAATTCTATCCGGAAATATATATGTCAACAGGCATACACATACACGCACACATAGGCATGCCAACACGCACACGTGTGCGCACACACACTCTAGAGAGGCCTCATGCCCCCTTTATGCACACAGAGAATATCAATGAAAGGGAGCATTTGCAATATCCTCCTGACACATATACCTTAGTCCAAAGAACATGGGTTGATAAAGGAAGGAACCATCTGATTCTCCATAAGGTACAATTAATCCAGAAACAATGGTAAGATTCCTGCAAAGAAAAGGATCCCAGGTATAATGATCAGGTTCGTTCCTAGGCAACCATAACCACCCCCCAGAGACTATAAAAGAAATCAAGCATCAAAATTGTAGTATGACTATTTGTTATTGCTGGGTAACGGCCTGTTTTAGGCAGCTGCTTTTCCCACAATCCTTGAAAGGAGAGACCAAGTTCGCGAATTAGACTCAGCCAAGCAGAGTGGTTGGCTTGATGGAGTATGAATGAATGAATTTAATGAACTAGTGAAAAAGGAGAAGAAGAAGAACATGAAAGTGCCTACCCAAAGGAAAACAGTGAGTCTGCAGCGCCAAGACTGGTCCTACCCGACCAGAAACCTGGTGGGCAGATAAGGAAACAGAAAGATAATGGGGAACCTTTGCTCCAAGCTCCGAGAATAGCACACAATTCCAGAACATTCCAGGAAGAGGTTAGGATCGGAGATGAGCATGGGATGGAGGAAAGAGAAGCCAAACAGGGCAGTGCGTAGGGGCAAGCTGAGGCTGAGACTCTTAAAACCAAAAAGCCTAGGGTGTGGCTTCGAACCCCTGGTCCTCGGCACCCTACCTGCTGGTTTTCCATCTCTCTCCTCCTCGATTCCAAGCCAATAGTCTCACAGCCTCAGTGTCCCTAGCAGCACCCCGGCTTCCTATCATCTGCACCGCAAGTGTGAGTACAAGACCAAGATCCCTTCGAGATGGAGGTGATGCAGACGGAGGGAAGTTCTAGACCACCACATAGAACCACGAGTGGGCTTTATTTCACTCAGTCACTAGCTATGCCTCTAGCTCCTGGTGTGTGCCAGGCACTGTGCTAAGCCAGGCCTGACGTGCTGGAAATCAAAGGTAAAATGTCTGTAAACTCACAGAGGTGCGCTTTTTGGGGGGAGAGGGTTGCTAGCAGCAGGTCTCAGCCAGGGGCAATTCAGACTCTGAGTTGGCACCCTTGTGCAAGACCCAGCCTGCTCTGTCTTATCTGCTCCCTCATGCACAGTGCTCCGGGGGATGTTTGGAAACATCTGGGGTGCTTCTGCCCCACCGTCACATTGACTAGGGGGCACTCCAGCATCTGCTGGCTGGGGACCAGGGCTTACTAAGCAACATGTAATGTGGCCCCCGCGGAGAACCGTCCCACCCCCAACTGCCAATAACCCAACAGCGTATGGCGTTCATCAGGAGCTCCGGGGACCTCCTCCCCACAAAACCATCAAGACAGATGTCCTGAGGATGATGGGCTGGGGTCGGGGTGGGAGGGGGCATCATGTGAGGGGCCAAATAAATAAGAGGTGAACAGCTATTTCAGAGCACCTAGACAGACATCATGGAAACCTTAGAGGAACCGTGAGTGACCTGATTCTGAGCCGCATTTCTATTTAATTTAAAATTTTTCAAACAACTGAAGTGTTACACTTTGAGTTTAAAGGCACATTTCTGTTTCGGAAAGGAGAGGAGAACTGGTGTCGGGCCCCTTTGCTAGTCACAGTATCGGTGGGGACCCGGGGGTCTTGGAACCCTTGGGAACTGTGGATTTCCTTTCTGTTAAGCTCCCTCCAGATCAAAGGAGGTAATTACCAACTGGTTCAAAGAAGACATTGTGCTGTGAAGATAACACACTTCTCTGCATTTAACGTGTAGCGCTCTGGACTCCCTTCCTGGGCAAGGAGGCGCCCTTGTCAGCCCCCATGTGCCCAGGGTGAGAGGGAAATGTCCCTGACTTTTGCCCACCTAACTTAAAAGCAGAATGAGGGTGGGAGGGAGAACACAGCCCCTTCCGCCCCCAGCTACAGCTCTCCTCACCAGCCTTTCGGATCACAGGTCTACGGTTAAAACGCCCTATCCTGCTGCTCAGGTCGTGTGATCAAAACCTGCCTCCGTGCGGCCTTCTGCATTCAGAATTTTAAACAAGCTTTCGGAGCCCCACGACTGCCCATTAGCAGGCCGGTGGGGAAGCCAAGGGCGCCTCATTAGTTCTGGGAGAGCCGTTTCAATCCGCTTCTGGTTGTAGCCTTTCCTGCTCTCTGCCTTTGGTGTTCAACAGTGCGCAGCCCACCCCACCCCCACCCCTCAAGGCCTCGCTCCCTGCGCCCAGTCCTGAAAATTGGCCGGTCGGCAGGACCACGTGATCCAACTACTAGCAAACCTGGGCTCTGAAGTGCCCGCCAGCTAACTAGGATCCTGTTAGCTGCCAGCTTCGAGTCTAGCCGCCTCCCCCCTGCTCTTTTCCAGGCTGAGACTGGGAGACCGCGCAAAGGAGAGAAGCGTGGTACAATTCGACACCTTGAATTGAGTAGTGCTGGATCAGAAGACCCTGCAAAGAAAGAAAATTAATATGGCAAAGCTTTGTCCCCTGACTTCGGCAGACATGGAAGCAACAAGCCCATTATGACACGAAGTGGTTAACACTTCTAACCGAGTAGGGCTGGATGATGGGCGGCTTGAAGCACTGTCACTGGGATGGACACCAAGAAGGATGGCTTCCAGGATAAATAATAACAAACCTCAGGGGAAAGCATCTAGACTCTCACAGGGGTCCACCCCAAACATACAGCAGGGACCCTGACAACAGATCACGTGGATAGTTTAAGCAGCATCGCAAGCTAACGGGCTTCTGCTCCGCAAAGCCAACCCAAAGCAAAGGCCTAGGGGAGAACTTCACCCAGATGGGATTCTCCGGAGAGTGGTGGGAGGAAGCTGCCCACGAGTCTCTCCGGACACAGAGGGAAGCAAGTGCCTCGGAGGAGCTTTTCTGATTGCTGCCACTCCCGGGAAGGGCTGCCCTGGGGCCACGGAGGCACCCCTGCACCCCATGGAGCCCGAGAGGACTCCCCAAGCGCTGCCCGTTCTCAGAGCAGGGGAGGGGCTGGCCTCAGAGAGAGAGGAGGAAAGGGAAGGGCAGAGGAGATGAGGAGGGTGGCCGGCACGAAAAGAGACGCTCCAAGGCTGAGATCCGAAGACAGGAGTGAGAGAGACCAGGAGAGAAGAGATGAAAGAGATGAGATGAAAACAGACAAGGGGAGACGCAGTCCTGTTAACCAGGCTCAGAGGCATTGCTGGACTGCTGGGAAAGGAGGGGAGAGGTTGCCATGGCAACACCTGGCAGGAAGTGCAGGCCCAGTAGCTGCGCCCAGAGAAGGCACCTGCAGCCCCTGATGGCTAGGCCCATGCTGTTCCTGCTAACCTGTGAGACTGCCCCGGGGCTGGTGCCCAAGATCCCGCTAGCAGACTCCAGGACCTCAGGCCAGAAGCTGCTGCCCCAGACTTTCAGGTCCCACGAGCCCGACAGGCAGAGGAGGTCTTGCCCTAGGTGTCCTTGGTAGGCTCAGGGACGAGGAATCTTGGAGCAGGAAGCGGGGCTCAGCAAGTTGCTCAGCCCAAACTTCCACACTGCACAGTGAGCTGCTCTATAACTTCCCTACCTAGCCTGTACTTGAATCCTTCCAGTGACGGGCAGCTCAGCCCCCTTCACAGGCCCAGTGCTTAACCACTTCCACTTTCGTTCTCTGAGCTAAGACACTGTTCTGTGTCCTGGGCAGAGAAAAAGGGAAAGTGGGCAACGTCCATTCTTATGCTAATGAAGGAAGCCCAGGTTACTACTACACCCCCTGACTCTAAACCCTTACTCAACACACACACACGCACGCACACACACACAAACACACACGTTCTCTCCTCCTCACCTCCCAGTGCTCTGTAATTTTTCACATCTATCTGATGGTATATTTTTCCTTGACCACACATTTATGCTTCTTGAATTTCTTTAGGGATTTCCTTTTCCTCGGAGAAACCGCCTCTTCCAGCTCAGGGCTAATCTGTTCTTTTCCAATGTGGCCACCAAATGGAAATGCCGTACATCTCTCTCTGAGCCCCTTGAGAGTATCATAGACCCAAATGTGCTCAGTGACTGGAGAATACCTACGCAAACCCAAAAGCTTCCTGTCATTTTTAATATGGGCAGCAAAATCTTCCTGATCTGGGCCAAAAAAGAAAAAAAAAAATCCCACATCCAGGCACCCTGAGCTCTTGGGCCATTTGAGTAGTTGTCCTTCTAGAATAATGATGACTAATATTCACTGAGGGCATACAGAACACTAAGCACTATTCTAAGCATTTTACACATATCGTCCTCACCTAGGTGCGCAGCAGCTCCATAAGGTAATTACTGTTACCCCCAGTTTGGAGAGAGAAACTGAGAGGGGAAAAGGTTATGAAGACTGTCCAATGTCTACTGCTAAGGGGTGGAGTCAGAATTCAAACCCAGTCCCTCCACACATCCCATTTTCTGGCCCATTCGAACTCTGTATTATTTCTCTATTGTGACATCTCTTAGGAGCCAGGTGGCTTTTCCAATACGTATGCCTTTCATCTCTCATAAACCTATAGATTACACCATAGTTAATGGTAAAAAATGGAATGCTTTCTCCCTAAGATTAGGAGTAAGTCAAGAATATCTACTCTCACCACTCCTATTCAACAGTGTACTAGAAGTTTTAGCCAGTGCAAATAAGATAAGAAAAAGAAATAAAACACATATAGGTTGGAAATAATAAAACAGCCACTATTCACAGATAGGACACAGAAAATCCCAAGAGGGGCGCCTGAGTGGGTTAAAGCCTCTGCCTTCAGCTCAGGTCATGATCCCAGGGTCCTGGGTTGAGCCCCACATCGGGCTCTCTGCTCAGCAGGGAGCATGCTTCCTCCTCTCTCTCTGCCTGCCTTTCTGCCTACTTGCTATCTCTGTCTGTCAAATAAATAAATAAAATCTTTAAAAAAAAAAAAGAAAAGAAAAGAAAATCCAAGAAATCTGCAAAAAAACTTCTTAGAACTAATAAATTAGTTTGCCAAATTTGCAGGAACAAGACTAATGCACAAGAATCTGATATATTTCTGTAAAATAGCAATGAACAATTAGAAATCAAAATTTAAAATACAGTATCATTTATAATAGCACCATAAAAGGAAATACTCAGGCAAAAATATAAACAAACATGTGTAGGATATATATGCTGCAAACCACAAAATGCTGATAAAGGAAATCCAAGACAACTTAAATAAGTGGAGAGATATACCATGTTCATGAAATAGAAGACTAATATTATTAAGATGTCAATTCCCCTAAATTGATTTATAGAGTCAATGCAATCAAAACCAAAAGCCCATCAGGATTTTTTGTAGATTTTAACAACCTGATTCTAAAAATTGGCATATAAAAGCAAAGTAATAACCAAAACAATTTTGAAAAAGAACAAAGTGGGAGGACGCACTATATCTGATTTCAAGATGTACAATAAAGCTACCATAATTAAGAGAGTGTGATATTGGTAAAAGTAGAGGCACATAACCTGGAGAGGCAGAATGCAGAGTCCAAAAATAAACCCATACAAATACGGTCAATTAATATTTTACAAAAGCACGAAGTCAATTCAATAGAGAAAGGTCAGTCTTTCCAATACATATTGCTGCAACAAGTGAACATTCATATGGAAAAAGCTGAACCTCAAATTATGCCCCACTCCTTCTCTAAAAATAAATAAATAACTCAAAATGAAGGGCTCTGCGTGGGAGCACCAAGGACATATTCAAGACCCACTTATGGGACTGTTAGAAGTTTCTATATGTTTCATTAAATCATATAAAATGGCCCATTGGCTTTCCAGGAAGATCTGAATCTCCTTCAGGGCTCAATGTCTCCTAACTGTTTTTATATGTACAACAGGAGCATCCCCACCAGAAAGAACATTACCAATGTTTACTATGGTTGACTTGAGCAAATGCACCAAGGCTTGCTGAGGATCGGTGCTGTGAAGTCACCAGAGGAGACTGATCTGCTCGGAAAGGCAGTAGATGTCTGGCCCAGCATATCTGAGAGTTGCAAGAGACATCTTATGCATCCTCTCCTCCCCACCCCCCACCTCCGCCGGTGATCGCCTCTGCCTCCGCTAGCAGCTGATGATGAGTTTGGGATAATCAAGGACTCAAAGAACCCTGTGAATTAGTTCTGTCTGGGATGATCAAGTAGGAAGTCACTGGCACATCCCTTAATAGCTCCAGCTTCAAAATGCTACAACCCTCGAAATCATGTTTCATTGAGACAATTGATTTAGTTTTAAGACACTTGGAGCTATTTTCTTTCTCCAGCCCTAGGAGGGGAAACGCACTAGATAGAAGAATGGGAGAGAAAATAACATAATGCACACAAGCTGAATTAAGAGAAGGGAGGTCGGGCAGACCGTGTGTGCTAACAAAGAACGCCCAAGAGGAATGGGGCTCAGCACGGACTCCTTTTCTTTAAGGCAGGTTTGCACTGACCCCATCCCAGATGCCAGAATTGCTGGTGCTGACTGCACGGATTTGAACCCTACTCCTCCCGCTCCCTCGCAGCCCCTGCCTGCTTCTCCAAGGCCGCCTGTCTCCGTGAGTGGCACCTCCCAGGTCTGCGGGCTCACAACCAGCTTCCATTCCTTCTTAGGCACTTTCCATAACAGGCCCAAGGAAAAGATGAATAAACAAACAATGGAGATGGGAGTGCATACACCGAGGGACTCTCGAAGACCTTAAATCTTGCAACCAAAGCGCTACCCTGTGCTTCTCTCCAGCTTAAGCAGCGTCTGCAAAAAATCCCATCTGGAAAACAAAACACAAGGGCATGAAGGGAGCCCAGGTTGCGCGGCTTTGACAGCAGCCCCCTCCATCTCCGGGTAATAAAAGCCTGGCAGGAATATCCTAACGGTGGGGGGGTGGGGGGGTGGGGGGGGGGGCTGGCACTGCTCAAGCCACTTGTCTGCTCTGTTTCCCAAAAGCACATTAAAAACACATTTCCTAGTGTAATGGACTTATGAGCTGAAATGAATGTGTCAGAACTCTTACAAATATGATAGAACCTGCTAGCCCAGCAAATGTTAAATTTTGCATAAGGAGACAGTATCCCTAACTCCTCAGTAGACACTTAATGAATATTTCAAACAAAGAGCCCCGGCAGCTGCTCCACAGGCTCCTGATGAATTAAATGGGGTTTTATTAGTGCTAGGATTAGCCTCCTCTTGTCGCCTCTCGTTTTCTCCCGTCTTCCTCGCTGGTGCGCGACACACGAGTCCCTCCAGACTAACCGGGATCCTGGAGGCCGGTCAGGGAGTGATCAGAGGCGGGGGTTGGTCAGCGTCCTGGGTTGAGATGGGCCCCCCACCCCCCACCCCAGATTCCACGTCCTCCCAGCACCTCAGAATGTGACCTTACTTGGAAATAGAGATGGGATCGCAGATGTCATTAGTTAAGAGACGGTCACCCTGGCTTCGGGTGGGTCCTAAACCCAACAACCAGTGTCTTTGCAGGAGGAAGAAGAGGGGATCACACCCAGACACGCAAGGAACGAGGCCACGGGCTGACCGCGGGTAGAAACCTAAGGGTGCAGCGACAAGCCAAGGAACGTCAGAGCCGGCGGAAGTCATCAGAGCCCAGGAAGGCCCCGCCCCCTGGAGCTTTCAGAGCGGGCGTGGCCCCGCCGACTTCCGGTCTCTGGGTCTGAGACTGTGAGCTCATAGATGTCTGCGGTTTGCAGCCACCCGTCTGGGGGATGACATCGTGGCAGCCGCAGCAGGTCAATCCTCCCAGGAGAGCATGTCTACACGTTCACGTGCGCATTCGTATTGACCTCCCGCAAAGACACCTGAGCCTATCATTTCGCGGGATGGCCGGCTTTCTCCCGCCCCCTGAAGTTCATTAAACACAGCCGGTGCACCTGCTAGCAGCTTCACGCCATCAGACTTCAGATCACCCCGACTGACTTACTTGCTGCTGACCCCGAGGACGTTTTCAGTTTCATTCAGCCCTGCTCCGTACCCCTTTCTCTGCGTCCCCAGCCGGTCCAGCTATGAGTCTAACAGACGAGGCGGAAATACAGTGAGAGGCTCTAAGAGGCAGAAGGAAACCAGGAGAACCCCGTTCTCTTGCTGCGTGGTATTCCTGTACGCTGATTACCATCCAGAGGAAGATGACCTTTCCCCAAAAATTGTGAAGTGCTGCTGCGGGCGGAGTTGTGTGCCCCTCAAATTCCTACGCTGAAGCCTTAACCCTTGTACCCCAGAATGTCACTGGATTTGGAGACGGGATCTTTCAAAATTAGGCAGAAAGGAGGTCATCAGGCCCCTAATCCATCTGACTGGTAAGGAGAGGTAAGGACACTGCAGCACAGAGGGGAGACCGTGTGAGGTCCCAGGGAGAAAACAGCCACCTACAAAGCAAGGAGAGGGGCCTCCGAGGAAACCAGCCCGGCTGACACCTCAGACGTGCAGCCTCCGGAACTGGGAGAGGAAAAAGTTTCTGCTGTTTAAGTCACCCAGTCTGTGGGACTTTGTTATGGTAGCCTGAAGAGATTTATCCAAACTGCCTCTAAGCCCAGGCCTTGTGAAAATGCACACGCCCCAAATGACTGCCTAGCTTAGGAAAAGGCACAGATGGGAAAAGTGCTGCTTGAGTGTTCAGTATTAGCTGACATGTGATACTCTCCAGAAGCACAAGGATCCATAACATGTATGCACCAGTGATGTTTCCAGGAGCTGGGACAGGCAAACGGTCGTTCATCCCACCCCACCCACGCAGAGCCCTGGCTCCTCGGTGTGACTTCCTCCTCCAACATCCTCGATGCCAAAGCGCTCCTGGTGATTCTTTTTATTGAACACTTTGCTCTTTGTCCTTCTGCAAAATATTTTCCTATTTCCCTGTGTGAAAATGTGGCGTATTTTAATAGCCCCAGTGCTGTTGCCACGGGTTGGCAGGCGTGGCTCATTCCCAACCTTTGAATGAAGAAACCCAGCTTGCAGGCCCTAATCCAGAAGGAAGGTGGCAATGCCAGGACCTGCCTACTTTCCCGTCCCCAGACAACTCTCAATTAGGCCAGGAGAAGACTTTCAAGTGTCCCCTCACCAACCAGTTATGGGGGGAGGGGGAGTGGGGAGGGGCTGGGGGGGAGTCTAATTGCTAAAACCACATGCCAAGATACTAGATTTACATTAAAAACCGTGAAGTTGTTCTTTCATCTTTAGAGGTCTTACTGATCAAAAGTCAAAGTCACCAAAAAACTTCTTGGAACAAACCTAAACATGTGATTTTAAAGACCTGATTCCAAAGAAACATTCAGAATTTCTCCTAGGAGCTATCTCTGACTCCTGACAGATTTCAGTTAACTAAATTTGACTCCACTGGGGACAGAAGGAGCATCTTCTTCAAGGAAGACTCAAAAAGTCAGAAGATATGGAAGAAGAAAGAAGTGGTTGTCACAGGAGCTTGGAAGCTGTTTAAGTAAGTCCTCTCTGCTTTGCTAGGATTAAGTTACTGCCAAGGAGTTTCAGTGCCAAAGAAATCCGGCAGCTGGGAGTGGAACACAAGTGGATGGGCTTACGGAGAGAACAGGCAGCTGTCTTGCAAGAGGGGATTTCTCCCTGCACAGTGCCTTCCCCAGGTGCCCCCATATCTATCGAAAAAGAGAATCCTCCAAAGATCAACCAGCATGAAAATCTACCTCCTAGGTTCATTACCCAGCTAGAGAAGCTGTCTGCAGTTAAAATGCAAATGCACGAGCAGGAGTAAAACACTGTGGATTGTTGGATACCTCAGTGTTTAGCAGCTGTATCCAATCTTTTCCCAGAGGTGCCTAAGAGAGGGTGTTTAACTGGGGAAACAGGGGAGAGCCCAAGGTTAAAAGGGGACAGTAGGATACCTGGAGGAGAAAAGAGGGTGTCCTGAGGAGGGACAAAGGCATCGGAGAACAGCTGGATTCCGTTCTGGTTCTGGACGGGCAGGCCCCCCAGGGTGCTAATCTGGGCGTCAGGCACGTGGGAACCTTGAGTGAGAAGAGGCAAAGCCTCTCCCCCAAGCTCAGTTCTGTCTCCACAGGAGGATATGACCCAGCAAGTCAGGGGTATAACCAAGAAGGAATTTGAGATGTTGGACTAATATAACAGCAAATCCATGCTGTCAATGGGCTGGTGATGGCCGCCCGTGCAGACCTATAACCCACCCAACACTAGGTCTGTGCTGGTTTCATTTTGCAAAACGTGGCTTCTAATGGGCCAGTGTGTCTAGTTAAAATTATTCCTGCTGGGCAAGTTCTCCTATTACAAAAGAACAGGACATTAAGGAAAAATCTGTTTCTAACTAGAGATCCTTACAGCCTATGCTTTCCTGACTCAAGTCCCCAATCACTTACCCCTTTGACAAGATATGGAAAGGTGTATGGAAAATAAGCAGGTGCCACTTTGTAACTAAATAATTCCCCAAATTAAATCCACCTCTTTCTCTACTGGAAAATGATGTTACTCCTGTGCCTTCCACAGATACACAGAATTATGATTCTCCATCTGCCAAGCTAATGGATCAATGGAAAACAAACAAACAAACAAACAAAAAACCAACCTCATTCTTGAAGAGTTTCAACATCCTCCCTCAGAACAAACAACAGACTGAAATGGGCAGTTAACAATTAGTAAAAGAATGGACTGATTCACTTTTTACTACCCTTCTTTAACCTAGAGGGAGTGCCAGTAAAAAAATAAAAATAAAGATCCAGCTAGGCAGCTGAATGGGGAAAGCTGAGGGAAAAAAACAAAAACAAAAACAAACAAACAAACAAACAAAAAAACCCAAGATCTAGATGAACATGAGGGTCAAGGAGCCATTAGAAGTGTGATGGATGGTACAGACCTTTGGCTTCTAAAAACACATTATTTTGCATAAAATGTCAAGAGATACATGAACCTTTTGGTTCCCATTCATGGACCCCAGATGTATAGAATTTCTGGCCTAATTTCTAGAATTTACTCAACTTTTCTGCCCACAGAGAGGTACCTATAAAAAGGCTCTCTGCCACATTCTTTATAAAAGCCTAAGACTGGAAACAACTTACAGCCCCATCAAGAGGGGACTAAGTAAGTAAGATCATGGCCAGTAACAAGAGTGGGAAGGTGTGGGGCGCCTGGGTGGCTCAGCGGGTAAAGCCTCTGCCTTCGGCTCCAGTCATGATCTCAGGGTCCTGGGATCGAGCCCCGCATCAGGCTCTTTGCTCGGCGGGGAGCCTGCTTCCCCTCTCTCTCTGCCTGTCTCTCTGCCTACTTGTGATCTCTCTCTCTCTCTCTGTCAAATAAATAGATAAAAATTAAAAAAAAAAAAAAAAAGAATGGGAAGGTGTTTTCACCGAAAAACACAAGGTAAGAAACACTGGGCCAAGCATGACCGTAAAACCATATTATTTCTGAAAGGGCACAGAAAGGACTAGAAATGGCATGCGTGCCTGAGATGGAAGCCTGGATCATAAAGGGATTGAAGTTGGGAGAAAAATTATTTTTCTATTTTGAATCCATGTGATTCCTTTTTTAATTAAAAAACTAGTTGGCGAGAGAGAAAGAAGTAGCTGAACCGAGAGACAGAGAGACTGATGGTTTTCAAAGAACTTCTGGTCTAGCAGCCATTTGTATGTCTTCATTGGAGAAGTGTCTGTTCATATCTTCTGCCCATTTTTTAATATGATTGTCTGTTTTGTGTGTGTTGAGTTTGAGGAGTACTTTATAGATCCTGGATATCAACCTTTTGTCTGTACTGTCATTTGCAAATATCTTCTCCCATTCCGTGGGTTGCCTCTTTGTTTTGTTGACTGTTTCTTTTGCTGTGCAGAAGCTTTTGATCTTGATGACGTCCCAAAAGTTCATTTTCGCTTTTGTTTCCTTCGCCTTTGGAGACATATCTTGAAAGAAGTTGCTGTGGCTGATATCAAAGAGGTTACTGCCTATGTTCTCCTCGAGGATTCTGATGGATTCCTGTCTCACGTTGAGGTCTTTTATCCATTTCGAGTTTATCTTTGTGTACAGTGTAAGAGAATGGTCGAGTTTCATTCTTCTACATATAGCTGTCCAGTTTTCCCAGCACCATTTATTGAAGAGACTGTCTTTTTTCCACTGGATATTTTTCCCTGTTTTGTCAAAGATTATTTGACCATAGAGTTGAGGGTCCATATCTGGGTTCTCTACTGTGTTCCACTGGTCCATGTGTCTGTTTTTATGCCAGTACCATGCCGTCTTGGTGATCACAGCTTTGTAGTAAAGCTTGAAATCAGGTAACGTGATGCCGCCAGTTTTATTTTTTTCAACATTTCCTTAGCAATTCGGGGTCTCTTCTGATTCCATACAAATTTTAGGATTATTTGCTCCAGCTCTTTGAAAAATACTGGTGGAATTTTGATCGGAATGGCATTAAAAGTATAGATTGCTCTGGGCAGTATAGACATTTTAACGATGTTTATTCTTCCAATCCAAGAGCATGGAATGGTCTTCCATCTTTTTGTGTCTTCTTCAATTTCTTTTAGGAGTGTTCTGTAGTTCCTCGAGTACAGATCTTTAACCTCTTTGGTTAGGTTTATTCCGAGGTATCTTATCGTTCTTGGTGCTATAGTAAATGGAATCGATTCTCTAATTTGCCTTTCTGTATTTTCATTATTAGTGTATAAGAAAGCCACTGATTTCTGGACATTGACTTTGTATCCTGCCACATTACTGAATTGCTGTATGAGTTCTAGTAGTTTGGGGGTGGATTCTTTCGGGTTTTCCATATAAAGAATCATGTCATCTGCGAAGAGAGAGAGTTTGACTTCTTGCCAATTTGGATACCTTTTATTTTTCTTTGTTGTCTGATTGCTGTTGCTAGGACTTCTAATACAATGTTGAACAAGAGTGGTGAGAGTGGGCATCCTTGTCATGTTCCTGATCTCAACGGGAAGGCTGCAAGCTTTTTCCCATTGAGGATGATATTTGCTGTGGGTCTTTCATAGATAGATTTGATGAAGTTCAGGAATGTTCCCTCTATCCCTATACTTTGAAGCGTTTTAATCAGGAACGGATGCTGGATTTTGTCAAAAGCTTTTCATCATCACTAGCCATCAGGGAGATTCAAATCAAAACCACATTGAGATACCACCTTACACCAGTTAGAATGGCCAAAATTAGCAAGACAGGAAACAACGTGTGTTGGAGAGGATGTGGAGAAAGGGGAACCCTCTTACACTGTTGGTGGGAATGCAAACTGGTGAACAGTTTGGAGAACAGTGTGGAGATTCCTCAGGAAATTAAAAATAGAGCTTCCCTATGACCCTGCAATTGCACTACTGGGTATTTACCCCAAAGATACAGATGTAGTGAAAAGAAGGGCCATCTGTACCCCAATGTTTATAGCAGCAATGACCACAGTCGCCAAACTGTGGAAAGAACCAAGATGCCCTTCAACGGATGAATGGATAAGGAAGATGTGGTCCATATACACTACGGAGTATTATGCCTCCATCAGAAAGGACGAATACCCAACTTTTGTAGCAACATGGACAGGACTGGAAGAGATTATGCTGAGTGAAATAAGTCAAGCAGAGAGAGTCAAGTATCATATGGTTTCAGTTATTTGTGGAGCATAACAAATAATATAGAGGACAAGGGGAGATGGAGAGGAGAAGGGAGTTGAGGGAAATTGGAAGGGGAGGTGAACCATGAGAGACTATGGACTCTGAAAAACAACCTGAGGGTTTTGAAGGGGCGGGGGGGTGGGAGGTTGGAGGTATTAGGGAGGGCACAGATTGCATGGAGCACTGGGTGTGGTGAAAAAACAATGAATACTGTTACGCTGAAAATAAATTAAAAAGTTAATTAAAAAAAAAAGATAACTCAAATTTGAAAAAAAAAAAAAAAAAAAAAAACTTCTGGTCTAGCAAAGTCCCCAAAGATCCCAGCTTTGAGAATAGCTGATACCATAACACATCTGGCACCAAGACAGAAATAGGAAAGTATCTCCTGAACGCTGTCCCCAGCCCGGTGGGGCTGCCGCCGCCGCTCAGAGTAGCCCAACCTTCTCTCCCACAGTGTGGCTTTTCTGGCTTTTCCTCGTGCCGAAGCAATTATGAAACATTATAACAGCAGCACCAGTATTATTTTTTAAAGGCCGATGTTATTCACTAAACACCCACCAAACCGATCTCCTTGCCCCACTGACAGCCCGCTGCAGGGAAACCCAGAGAGCACAAATAATGCATCTTCGGGCTCGATTGCTGGTGGGTCAGCAAATGGCCCTTCTCAGCTTTGGAGCCTTCCATTGCCTGATGCCCACAGGTGTGTCCAGGTGAGCAGAAGAGCGACCTTCTGGAGATGGCTGGGCGCCCTCAGGCTCGGCAAACCACCCCCGTGCTCTCAGGAGCACATCTGACAAGTTAGCAACGGCGAGGGAGGGCAGCCCGCTCACCAGCTGTGACTAGGTGTGTGTCCTCAGCAGAGGACAGGACATCTCGCTCCCACACAGTCCCCCACTTTCCCCCTCCACCAAGAAGATCCAAGAGTGCCAAGAGGCTTTCCTGCAGAGCCAACTCCCTCTGGCCCTATGTTCTCCTGGCTGCACTGGACAAGGCTATCCAAGGGATTGCTACTGTTTACCTTTTTTGATTGACAGGCTCTGAACCTCCCCCCTGTGGCCTTGAAGATTAAAAAAAAAAAAAAAAAAAGAACTGGGGGGTTGGGATAAAATCTGGCCAACCTTTTCATCTGAGAGAAGGCTCAGAATCAGAACCTTTATAAAGGCTTCAGAGGGGTACACAGGAGTGCCAGCTAGTAAGGGCTGACAGAAGCCTTCTGCCTCTGTGTTCCCACGGTTCGGCATGACAACTGGCAAGCTTTCCCGGAAGACAGGGCTCCATCCTGGTCTCCAGATAGTTCCTGACTCTCCAGTAGAAGGGGAACAGCAGAAAACACCTGCATCGCTCTGATTCAAGTATGAATGGCATGTGTGATCGGGGGCAGAGGGCAGAATGTTCGTGCTAACCCTCTCAGACGGGAGCTGATGTTAGATGAGTCTGCACCTCCTGACTACGTCCCACCAGGGAAGTCGTAAGAGGCCGTGAGGATCAACCCAAGCGGGGTGATTCATGCCGGACATGGTCGGAACACAGATCGGCGAGAACCAGCATCACTGTAACTTCGGCGCACTGACTCCCCCTGAGGTCTAGAGATCGCCTTGGTCTACACGTGGCAAAAAGATCAAATTCAAATGCCAGCATGGAAACGTGAAAGGACTCTCCTCCCGTGAACACTAACGCGAAGACAATGACTGCGCATCAGTCTGTCTCTCCCTGATTCATCAAGACAGAACCCTGTGCAAGGGAGGAGCCACCCGTTCTCGACATCTTCTCTGTGGGTTTAGCCCCAAGTCCGCAGTCTACAGAAGTGTGGAGGCGGGGGGCATCCATGTCACAGCCTGGGACTTCAGTAAATTCAAAGGGAAAGAAAGGCATCTACCTCTCCTCGGCTAACTGGCTCTTCAATTAGCCAAATGCCCTGAACGAGCGTGTGATTATGAGACGAGGAGGGGACGTCTTCCCCCGAGGCTGGAAAACCATGTACCCCTTCCAGGATACCCTCCCCCCGCCCTTGTCAGTGGGACACGGCCTGGCTGCCACCGTTTCCCAGCTGCGTCAAAAAAGAGGATAGTCGTGTGGATGGAAAGGAGCATTTGGGGTCTGTTAGACAGGGGGAGATGAAGGGACAAATGCCAGGTGTTGTCACCCAAATCAGCCCAGTCCCATCAGAGGGGTCCCACTTGGCCTGGCTGGGAAGACAAAGAGAAGGCCCTGTGAGCTCGTGCAGGTGGTCTGGAGAGCAACAGGGAAGGAAGGCACGGGGCCAGATACCGGTCCGGCCCTGTGCCATGGTGGGGTAAGTCACGTGTATGGACAGGACAGAACACAGGCCCTTTCCCCTGTCCTTCCTCTGCCACCACGCCTGAGCCTCGGCTGCCTGACTCAGCCCAGGGTCTGCAGGGAGCTTGCCTGAAAGGAGCCCAGCTCTACCTATCCGGATGGAAAGTTCACTCTCAGGGAAGAGCAGCCGGGGACCCTCAGTGTCAGACTTCTTCAGCGACGCAGGGGTGAAGTTCAGTGCCAGGGCCGTCGGGGGATCTTCTGCTGCACCCTAAAACAAGAAGCAGTGACGTCACTGTAACACCCCACCACCTTCACTCCCCAGACCCCTCCAGCTCAGAGCTGCCCAGGCAGCCGGCCAGTCTCCCCAAAAGTGCTGGGGCTGGCTCACAAGGAAGACGACAAGCCTTCTGGTTGTAGAGCTTCTGGGGTGACAAAAGCCCTGGGATCTGAGGATTGTTCAATGCTGATCCTAAAAATGGGAAGAACACATCCTGGGAAAGGGAGGGAGGCAGTCCACGCTGCATCACCGCAGGGCAAAGGGCACAAGGAACTCAGCTCCCGAACCGTCCCAAGAAGGCTACGTGGCAGGTTCTCTTGGATGGCGGCCTTGCTACATACAGGAACAAGGTCAATGTTTTTAGGAACTGACCACCTTCACAGTTCTCATGAGATCCAAAGGAGAAGCGATCCAAACAAAAGCACCTGAAAGGAAGGAAACAGTGCCCATCGCGGGGACCCAACATATTTGGAGTGAAGTCCCGACGGACCTTAAGACAGCCATGTCACCTTTGTGCTTTGTCTATAGCTCCTTAATGTGACTGTCTCTACATTAATGAGGCAAAATCTTGATTTTGATCCCCATGTTTATGGGACTAAGACTTATAGACCGCCAACTTCGTGGCTCCTTGGTGAACAAGACAAAGTCAGAGCTTCTCATGAAGCCTACATTCCAGTAGGAACAGATAAATGAGACCATAATGGGACCGAGCTCCTCTTCAAAGGCATCCGCGGAAACCCCTTGGATTCTGCTAATGGGTTACAGAGGCACAGGATCCTGACGGGGTTGAGGGAGATGGGTAAGCAGCCCCGAGAGGGCTTTCCCCAAACATGCTGATGCTAGTCACTGAGGGAAGGTGAGTAGAATCATCTCGATGGGCAAACAAAACAAAACAAACAAAAAACCAAAACCAACCACCAAGATATTTTTTAAAATCCAGGCAAAAATAGTTTCAAAACAGAAATTTCCATTTAAAATATGTGTCTCAGGCGCCTGGGTGGCTCAGTGGGTTAAGCCTCTGCCATCGGCTCAGGTCATGATCTCAGGGTCCTGGGATCGAGGCCCGCATAGGGCTCTCTGCTCGGCGGGGAGCCTGCTTCCCACCCCCCACCCCTCTCTCTGACAGCCTCTCTGCCTACTTGTGATCTCTGTCTGTCAAATAAATAAAGAAAATCTTAAAAAAAAAATAAAATATGTGTCTCTAATATAGGAGAGGAGAAGACTGATGATCCAATCACTGAAATGCACCCATGTATAAGCAACTACTAAAAGTCTCGGTTAAACTGCTTTCCGGAAGGAACTTCATCAAAGTTATGCCTGGGTGTATCTTACATAGACACACACACACGCACACACGCACGCACGCACGCGCACACATCTCCTTGTTTTCCAGGGTCCCTGGGGATCAGGAATCGAAAGAGAATCTAATAATTCAGATATTTAAGTTCATTATTTCTTTCCAATGACATGTTGAAAATGAAGACATAAGCCCTCCCTTCCATGTCATCCCATTTGTCTAACACAACGACATTGTCCTGGTCATTTTATTGGGCGACATCGTCCATAAGGCATTTGAAATAAGGGTGGCGACACCTCACAGAACCGTGTTGTAAAAGGGGGGAAAAAAAAAGAAAAGCCTTGTGGCTCTGTCTGAGCTTCTCTTGTTCTGGTCCTCGGGCCCCTTTATGGAGTCCCAGGGGCAGCAGGATGTCCCCCGCTCTGTCCCTGGGAGGAGCACCAAGAGAGGCGGCCTGTCACACCATATCACAGTCAAGGCTGGCACTACAGATGGACAGAATCGTGGGGACAGAAGGGACTTTGAGAGGGCCAG
Source organism: Martes martes (assembly GCF_963455335.1). NCBI lineage: Eukaryota > Metazoa > Chordata > Mammalia > Carnivora > Mustelidae > Martes > Martes martes. The sequence goes on from NC_137904.1 coordinate 57,445,777, forward strand.
TCTCTCCCCCTGGAGAAACTCCCTCTCGGCACCCCCGGGTGACAGCTGGTGTCTGTGCTGTGCCGTGGGCCACCGAGTCACAGCTCTGTGTTTGTTTGTGTGCTTTACTTGTTTCTAATTCTCTGCCACGCGCTGACATCTGAGGAATTACTACGGCAATAAAAGACGTGTTTCACCGCGAGAATGTGTCGGCTGATTTTCCTTCCTTTGTCTTCCTTCGTAAGGGGATTTTTTTTATAATGTGATTGATGCATCACCGGGGAAAGGATAGGGAAAGAGGACCACTTCCTTACAGCAGAAACATCACACCATTTAGATGCCTGACGTTGCTTACTCAGCCCATTCAGCGAGGTGTGGCTTGGGGGGACCTACTTTTACCTGAGAACAGTGGTTTTCAGCCTGGGTGATTCTGACGCCCAAGGTACACTGGCAATGGGCACTTTTTTGTGCAGGGAGCAGGAGAGAGGAATATTGGCTTCTAATGGGCAGAAGCTAGGGGAGCTGCTAAACATCCTAACTGCATGGGACAGGCCCCCCCCAAAAAATGATGCAGCCAGAGGTCACCAAGCCAAGGCTGAGGGAGCACTGCTTTTGAACGATTTAGGATGGTCAGGGCCCCGAAGCTCCCCACGTTGTTGGTAACGCTGGCAACTCACAGGCCCTCTTTTTTAAAGTGAAGGTCAGAATTTTGCCACTTTTTCTAGGAAGCCTGCCTCCCTTCGTGGATCTGACTAATTCTTAGGAAGCAACCACCAAGTCTCAGAACCATGCGAGGTTCTGGCAAAACGAGGTCAGCCACGTCCTCGTGAATCTTGAGTTCTCCTTCCAGAGACAGACGATAAAGCAACAATAAATGCAAAACAGAGTGCCGGGAACTGATAAAGCAAGAAGACGTTGCAGTCCCAGCCAGTCAGCCCGGCCACGCGCCCAAGGTTCCGGCGTCGGGAGAGACCTTGTTCCTGCACCTGGCAGGTGCGCTAGCCGACCGGAAAATGTTAAGGATGGAGTGCTCCCCTCCAGGGAAGATGCGGAAGGTGGCCTCCCCGGTGTTTGAGCAAAGTCCCTGGAAGTCAGGGAAGAAGCCACACTGATTTCTGAAGACCATGTTTCCAGCAAGGCCCAGCGAGGCAAACGTCCCCCTGCCCAGCCATCTCCTTCCTCCACTTTATCCCACCTCCAACTCGCTTAGAAGCTGTCCATCTAAAAGCTAGACAAGGACCCAGCACATCCACCCGGCTCACAGGGCACACCCACAGAGTGAAGCCCGGGATTGCTTCCGTACCCCATGCCTGGTGACACTCCCCACGCCTCTCGGAGTCCAGACACCGGCCAGCCTCCTAGCACTCCTTCCAGACTCCCTTCTGGGGATTCTCCATGTCACCCACCCTCTCCACTCAACCGCTAATGGGGACAACAGAAATAGAAACGCGTCCCTCGGAATTTCAAGGAATGGCCCCCGTGGGAGATGCCAGTGCTGCTTTGGTGGCTCTATCTAATGCCCGTGAACGTGGAATCAGGAAGCTCCTGCAGGGCTGACCCCACCCCTCGCTCCCTGGGGGCTGGGCTGCTCCCGGAGCACGCAGACTGCCAGTGGAGGGGGTGCTGCCTTGAACACAGCCTTGGCCTGTGCACCAGTGACTAAGAGCCTGGGGAGAAATTCCTTCTCTACATCCTCCTCTTACTTTGCTGACGACAGCACAGCCCTCTCAACAGTGGCCTTACATGTCTAGGGCTTTTCTGTTCTTTTGTATCTTCTGCAAAGCTTTTCCAGTCGTGCTCCCCACTCCATCCCTGCCGGCCCTGCGAGGACAGCAGGGTGAGGCCTTCCAGAGCAGACATCTAACTCACGCAAGCTGCTCCCGACTCCCCACCACAGCCCTAAGAGCCGGCTCGGCTGCCCATCCTCATCGGCGTGGGATGGGTCTGGCAGGTTCCCCTGGGCTCCTGGGTTGCTGGGTCACCAAACGCCAGGCACACAGGCTCCTTTCCAAAGTACAAGTCTTGATTTTCTTCTGCATCACCCCCCAAGTCCTCCTCTGGCCCTTCTCCCCCATCCCCGCCCACCCCTTCAAATCCAGTGTGGTCCCCAAAGCAGGGAGGGAGCTGCCGGGAGGCACCAGGCAACACCACCCAGGGCCACGGAACTTGAGATTGCTGTCTTCTTGCGACAGAATTATTATTAATTGTTATCATTATTATTAATGGCCCAGAGCAAGTGTCTGGTTCAGAACAAACACAGCCATTTCCACCCACTCTGGAAGGGCTGTGCAAAGCGGCAGGAGCTGGAGAATAATTAACAGTTTCCAGAAGCCAAAGAGAAGGAATGGAGAGGAAAGGAAAGAAGGGAGAAAGAAAATGAGGGGAGGGAGGGTGGAGGAAAGCAGCCCCCCAGGATGCCTTACATGAAAACATAGGGCCTTCAGAAAACAATGCCGTTTATCTTCACTAAGAAATACAGTCCGGGTGCCGCTCATCAGGGTTTGCTGTCCTGGGCACCAGGGGGAGAAGTGCTGCCCGCAGAAGTTTCTAGAGCCCCAGAGAAATGAGTCCCACAAGAAAAAGCCTAGAGCACAGCCAGGGGGATGAAGCCATGCGGAGAGGAAGAAGTCTGTAATGGCAAAGGAAGCCCATTGCCAAAGCACAACGGACATGGGCCCTAGGAGCCAAGGCACTGCAGGCCCAAAACTCATTGCAAGCAGTTCAGGGCCATTTGCGCCAAGTCCCAATGGCCAGCTTCCAAGCGTTCACCTGCCTTCGGCTCTTCTCCCACTCGGATGTCAATTGCTGTGAAAAACCGCCAGGGCAGGGCAGAGCAGACGACCCTCAGCCGCTCATGGGCACGCTGCCTGCCAAGATCATTCAGGCTGGGGGAGCTCTGGGATGACTCTGAGCTCCCCTGACCCCACAGAGTGCAGGTTCTTTAACTGGGGTTGACCAGCAGGTCAGAGCTCTCTAATGAGGGGGGAAGGCAAAGGTTAGAGGACGACGTGGTACCCCTGCCAGCCCGCCAGCCACAGCTGAAGCGAGGCCGTGATACGCCCAATGGAGAAGGGAATGAGGGTCCGAGCAGGGCCGTAGCCCCTCCCGTGGGGACTCGGGCCAAGCTGATGCTACGGAAGGTGCCTGGAGCCCACGTGGGCTGAGCCTCCCCCTCTGCCCAGCCTCTGCCTCCCGTCATCCCCACTTCACCCAGACACACAAGGTGACATTAAATAATTGATGCTGTTTTTATTACCGGGAAATTGCAATAATAATGACACTCGTAACACAATCTTAAATTATTCCACATAATGGAAAAAAAATTAAATGTCGCCCCTGATCACTAGCCAGAATAGGGATGACACTTACATAATAGATGACCTTCTCTCCCAGGGAGCCCAGCAGCAACCTGCTGCCCAGAGCCTGGCTGGCCTAAGGTGACAAGTGGCTGGCCTCAAAGCAACAGGGACACAGAGCAGTGTCACGGAGGGTACAATCCTGCCTCAGGCTCTTTCAGGCAGGACGCTGCCATCTTTCTTACCTCAGTCTCCCCATGTGTTCAGGGATCATGGCTCATAACCAGGAGCCCTACAGACAAGGAAAATCACAGCTCCAAGAACTTGGTCCCCCAGCCGGTTTACCCTGCCTGAGGACACTAGGATCGCACCTCTAACTCAGCCTACGTCCCTTCTCCCCATGGCAACAAACCAGGATCCAATCAATGGCCAGCAAGGCAGGTTTTCAAGCTTCTAAGTGCTCGATACTGGATACTTCTAAAATCTGGGCTGAAGAACACGAGCTCCCTTCTCCAGGAAGCCTTCCTGGATAGACCCAGCCTCATTTGGATTAGAAATGCTTCCCTCTCTGTGCTCCCCGGACATCCCACCCATGCTCCTGTCACAGCATTTACCAAACAGCACACAGTAACTTCCGGGCATCCTTGGCTACCTCAAAACCATGGGATTCTCGAAGCAGGAGCCGTACTTTCTTGCTCTTCTGTCAGGCCTCAGTACTATGTCCGCATTCACTAACCCCATTAATTGCCAGAATGAACGATACTCCCAAACCTCCACAATGAGAGGGGAAATGTTGCAGAACATACAACACAAAGACCCAGGTGACCACAAAATGTTTAGGCCTTGAGAAAGAAGGAAAGAGGGATTCGTGCAGAATGGGAAAGCAAAGCCCTCGCAGTATTCCAGGCGGTCTAGCTAAGGGCAAGAAGGAGGGCTTCCCACCCACGCCTGCTTCTGCCCTCCTGAGAATGACAATGTGCAACCCTCAACATCACCCCTGAGACCACGTGAGGATGGGGAGTCCCCTACCCTGTGACCTGCTGCCCAGAGGCTCCGTGTCCACACCCCTTCCTGGCAGGAACGCTCAGAGTGGGACAGCACAGCTCGCTCCCCTCAAAGGTAAGACCTCCCTACTCTGAAGCCCATGACCCCTCCAAGGCCACATCTTCCCCCTTCCTGCCTGACCTTGGCCTGGAGCTTTACAAAGGCAGAAGTTAATTACGGACTTGTAGCTATATTTAAGCTACGTAAGTCTGCTATCACTCAGACTATCTTTTTAGGGACAAAACCTTCTCCTATTTCTGATGCCAAATTACTATTCATAATCAAGCCTATTTAATCACATAAAACTGATTTTAAAGCACATGGCTCTGCAAAGATACAGCTCTCCGAGAGCCTGCAAAGACAGCCCTCCCACAGCGGGCCCAGGTAAGTGGCTCCATACCACGCCTGTGTTCCAAAGAGTCAAGTCTTCTGCTAGCGTGGCTGACAGAGAGATGGGGGTTGGCAGAGTTTTCCAAACCATTCTGTGCTTTCTGATAACTTGAAATATAACTTTTCCTTGAAACGAAAATACAAATCTAAAGAAATGCAGGTACCTACAGATAATGTGGTCTCACCTTCCTAACCCTCAAGGTTTATCCATCACTTTTAGCCTACTTCTCGGCCTCGCCCTGGAGTTCATTAAAATACACCCTTATGATCCATACTGAGCCTTTTCTGGCTTCCCCCCAGCTGGGCTTTCTCAGGCAACTCTTTCTTACCTACATTCTCCTTTGAAAAGATATCAGATCCCTCCAGAAATCTGCAAAAGGACAAGATCTCTCTTCCCAGAAAAAAAAAGATTAATAAATGCATGTGTACCAGACGGTCATTGCTAGGTAACAAAACGTCTCAGAACTTAGTAGCTTAAAGCAACGGTTATTAATGCCCCTGAGTCCCCAGTCAATGGGGCGCTGCTGCCCATCTGCTGTCTGGGCTCAGTCAAGGTTGCCTGGACCCCTGGCTCACCCAGGGGCTGGACAGTCCAGGATGGCACATGCGTCTGGAGGTGCACATGCTGCTGGCCAGGAGTTGCCTGACTCTTGGCTGGGACACAGGATTCTTCTCTATGTGGCCTGTCATTCTCCAGCGGATGACACTGGGCTTATTTATAGAGTGAATTCAGGGTTTTGGGGCCAGCAAGATAAGGCAGCATCCAATGTCAAGTGCTGTTCAAGTCTCTGCCGGGATCACATCCGCTACCCTCCCGCTGACCGCAGCCAAGCCAGTGAGCCCTGAAGGCATGGATAGGTCAACCATACATCTCGTTGGGAGGATCTGGTGTCATGTTGCCAGAGCACAGAGGACAACAGGGGAGGGTTATGTGCCTGTTTTTGCGATCTACCACAGCATATATGCACAGACACATAAAATGTTGCACCGAACATTTGGGGCCCACAAACCACACGCGGTTCCCCGCGGATCTAGCCTGTAAACAACGGCTCCTGATTAAACTTGCAAATTCAGTCTCATTCCCCCAAAACAGTGCTTCTCTGATGGGGACCCTAGGACACATTCTCAGAGATCTGAAGGTTTTACATAAAATTTTTTTAATTTTATATTTTCACTTAAATGATAATCTATAGAAAAGAAAGAATACCAACAACCTGAATCACCAAGGTGACCCCTTTACGACCAAATCCTACTGCTCGATCTCAGGGTCTTTGTTTGCATTCACGTTTACCACTGAGTTGGTCCAAGCTCATTGCTAAGCGCAGATTCAACAGACAGGTTATGTGTTTGAGCCAAGCTCAGACCTAACGACTTCATGGAGCCTTGCACAGATGATCGAGGCTTCCAAGTAGTTCCAGGAGAGCAGCTGGAGAGCTGACTCCATCCAGCAGCTTTCACTGCACACACGTGCCAGAACCAGTGTTAGAGAAAGCAACTCTGTCTGCAGAAAACCTCTCGTCACATGAACATGCCCTTTTATGATACCATATGTGATCCTCCATACCTTCTGATGTAGACCAACAGGGAGCATCACCACCTCCACGACGGGCTGAACTTCCCCACCACTAAAATTCCTATGCTCAAATCCTAACCCCCAGTACCCCAGAATGAGACTCTATTTGAAGATAAGATCTTTAAAGAGGTAATTAAATCAAAACGCAGTTGTTGGGATGGGATGTAATCTAATCTGACTGGTGTTCTTATAAGAGAAGGAAATCTGACACAGACACGCATGCGGAGAAGGCAATCTGAAGACACAGAGACAAAATGGCGGGCGACATGCCAAGGAGAGAGGCTTGGAATGGATCTTTCCTTCAGGGCCCTCAGAAGGAACCAACCCTGCCAACCTTGATCTTGGACTTACAGCTTCCAGAACTGGGGCAATAAATTTCTATTGTTGAAGCTATCCAGTCTGTGGTACTTTGTAACGGCAGTCCAAGATGACGGATGTAATCCACCCACCCACCCCCATTTTACATTTGAGGAAACTAAGTCATAAAAGCTAATGACTCAGCTAACATCATGCCATTAGTCAGAGGCACAAGCAGGATTTGAACCCAGAACTACTGATTCCAAATCTCTCTATTCCTCCTCCCACCAGGATGTGGCCAACCAGGAATGTATTAAGGCAACTCAAGAAGGGACCCCACAGATAGTGACCCAAGGAGGGTGTGTGGGAACACACACACACTGGGCACAAAGTCTTATGCTGTTACGTTCAGCGAGGAGAGTTGTCTGAGCACAGTGTTCACATGGAGCGATCGGTGTGGCGGTCTCTCCAGGCCTGGCACAATCCCCGAGATATGGAATCACGACCTTTAACATCTCAGCCCACACACAACAGCCTGTGAACACTCACTTCACGAGCACAGCTAGATGGAAACCAGAGCAAGGTTCTGTGGGGTAATGGCCCAACGTCATCACTGGGTCTCCAGGCAACAAGAGAAGAACCTAGAAATCTTATTCCTGGTAAAGATGCCCTAAAATGGAAAGCAAGACACAGAGATCGGTCATCGGAAGGGAGAGAGGTGCCCTCGGTGCCAAGCTGGGGGCACTGACCTATCCATGCAGCGAATCAGAGACATAAGCATCAACTCCGACAGAGGAGAGAAGCAGCACGGTTGAGAATTCAACACAGCTTCAGTGTTTGTGTCCTGAGCCACTTGGGCACAGCATGGCCTCCCCCGCAGCTCACCAGGTAGCGGCCTGGAAGGACAGCGGTGGTGGAGACAGGGTGGTTGTGCCCTCCCCTCCCCCCCGGTGTACGGAGGCCTTCCAGCACCGTCCCCGCCCGTCACGCTCCCAGTCCACATCTCCACTTGTCAGTCCCTCAGCCTCCCGCCCCTACTTAGCAGCACTGGTCCCCAGGACACCTTGACCACCAGGGTCTGAAGCCTCAAACCATTGCTGAAAACAGCCTGTCCGCCTCCCCATGATCATGTCTCCGAGGCTGAGACACACAGCTTCCTAACAGGGCTGTGACCAGGGCTTGGGGCCCAGAGGAAGCCAGCTGGGAAAGGTGGAATCAGGGGCCTCTTAGTGACTCAAAGACGGGAGGAGAGGGGGGGGGTCCTTGGAGGAGGGTGCAAACCCCTGAGTGTTTTTATGCTAAGGAAGCAGCCTGGAAATGGCATGCAAACCACTTCAAAAGAGAAGCTCTGCCTTTGAAGAACAGACTTCATTTTTTTTTTTTTAAATGGGGCTTTATGCAAGGCACCACTCTGCTCAGAGCAGAATTAATTATTCAACGTTATCTGGGCCTGATGCGCACTTGGCAGCTGAACGCCAACCTGAACTGCCTGCATCTAAGGAATAATTTTCTGCTTCCTGCCTTGGGGAGGTAGAGACCCACACCTTCCCCTTTCTCTCTTCCCTAAGCCTAAATTCCAAAGCACAGGGCCTGCTTGCAGGAGGTTACCACTGCTGCACAAAATCCCACCTGGTCGGGGGGGCTGTGAGCATCCGTCGTTTCCTATCTTGGTTACCACAGGTCAAGAATCCAGGAGTAAGTTAAACTGGGTCCTTGGCTCAGGGTGTCCTCGGGCCGAAATCAAAGCCGCGATCTCATCTGAGGCTCGGGGCCCGCTTCCAAGGGCACTGGTCATTGGCGGAATTCGGTTTCGGGTAGATGATCCCAGGGTCCTGGGATCAAGTCCCGCATTAGGATCCCTGTTCAGCGGCAGCCTCCTTCTCCCTCTCCCTCTGCTTGTGTTCTCTCTCTCAAATAAATAAAATCTTAAAAAAAAAAAATGAATCCAGCCTGCATGATATTCATCTTTACACTAACCTAGCTGTAAAGTATAACTTTTAGTCCTTTTTTGGTCTTTTTTTGGTGGAGGAAGGGGCCCATGAAAGTCCAAAGGTAAGCCAGGTATGGTGCCTCTTTGGGGTACACAATGGTTCTCCCTGCACAGCTCCACAGGGATTAAAAAAGGGCAAAAAAGCTTGTGGGGGCAAGGGGACCCAGTCCAGCTTGTGGTCCTAAAATGCTGACCTGTGGACTGAGTGACAAACCAGATAGTCCCCGGGTAGCTGCGGGACAGTGCTGATATGCTAATTAGTGTGAGAAGAACAAATCACCCTCAAGTTATGAACACAGGGCGATAAGGCCATGTTTGGTACCAGCATGGGCCACTTGGTTTAGTCAGAGTCTCCGGTTGTCAGAGTCCTGGTTAGGCAGGACTCCTAATTCCCATCAACTACCTCACAGCTGGGAGCCAAAGGCCTCTAGGGGTAGGTAAGGATATTACCGAAGCAATTAAAATCCTTCTCAAACACCAGAAAACGGGCATAAAACTATTCATTACTAACAATGTCAATAAGACCATTATCCTATTAAAAATCCCATTAAAAAAGAAGATGAAGAAGAAACTGTGTGTTGCTCCATGCTAACTCGAGTCAAGTATTAGAGCGAAATACTTGGGCAGTAGGATGACGGGGGTACAGAAATGCCAGCAAGACGTGGGGAAAGTTGGTATCTAGATAAAAGCATAAGGGAGAGGCTTTCTGGGTGGAGAGGAAGGCAGGACGGATGACCACGGGCAGCTGCAGGGACAGGCAGGGTCAAGGCCACCCCAAGAGCCACAAAGCCTGAACAGGAAGAAAGCTCTGCTGAGACCATACTTCAGCTCTTGCTCGTAAAACAAGGGGCTTTGGCGCAGACAATGGTGAAGGCCTGTTCTACCCCCAACCTTCGATAAATCCACAAAAGTCTAATTCCAGACGAAGGCATCTGCTGCCTCCAAGGGAGAATCCCACCAGCCACACCTCCCCATAACTTTCCCAGCCACTTCGGTGGTGCATCCGGAGCAAAAGCCCTCGGCGGCTGCAAGGTGGGACGCCATCCCAGCTGGGTCGGGGTGACGAGCCCACCAGGTGACAAGACGAGCAGAGGGCAACAATGGAGTGACTCTAGATCCAAAGGGGCATCAAGGGGGGGACAGGGGCTTCCACTGCCAGTGGCAGAGGGTTGCAGGGCTGTGTTTCCTCAGGCAGGTAATGCACACAGAGGGCTTGCAAGAAAAGACGGCCCGGTTCTCCTGAGCAAGGATTCCCTGGATTTCAAGGCCAAGGAAAATCGGACGCCCACACAAGCTAGCCCGACTAGCTTTCAGGCATGGGTTCGTCTCCCACAAGGACTATCAGTAGCCACAGCTCCCTCCCTACCACACACAGAAGGTGAGCAGATACCCACAGCTGGAAGATAGGCAGGTTTTGAAGGTGGTGGTATTTTCAGAAGTTCACGGATCTGCTACAGCAAGAAACCATACCTTTTATTATGAGACAACACCCTGCTGAGACGAATCTGCATACAAGAATGTGTTATGTGTGTGTCCCTGTTGTGTGGGCTCTAACAGATAAAGCCCAGTGGCCGTCTGAAATTGGCCTCCACACCAGAGTCCCCTCTCAGGAGGGAGACTAGGGCTGACATGTCTGCAGGTACCCTGGAGGGGTAGGCTAATTGAAGAGAGAAAAAGCACAGGCGTCTTCTCCCAAACGAGAAAAACAATCCATCATGGAAAGCTCCAACCGTCAGGGGAGACAGCCTTTGCAAAAAAATGCAAACTTGTCAGAGGCGAAAAGGGACTGATCGCTTTCCTCTAGTACGTCTGTGCAGGTGGGACAATATGGGAGGTATTCCCACTGAACACCTCCCGAGCGGATGCAGGAGGCCAGCAAGTCAGCCTCGGCTTAACCAGAGGGCTGGCTGGACAGACAGTCATTGTCAGGGTGCTGCCATCAAGGAGAGAGGTTAATATGCGGGTTAACTATGTCGTGGCCCCTAGACTAAGGAGGGTGCTTTCCTCGGCTGCATCTGTTCCTTCCCACCCTCCGTGGTTGCTGTTTCTCCGGGGAACAGCACCCTGCATGCCTACGTGGGCACAAAGAGACAAGATTAATGTGTTTCCCCCGGGGGGCCTGGAAAGCAAAGTTTGGATGTGGCAGCGGGAGCAAACACAAACCTGGAAAATTAGCTGTTGCCCTCAAAATCCCATGAGCTAAAGGGGGCAAGCAGGAAGGAAGGTATCCATTACTGAATTAAGAGGGGCGTCTCCACAAAGGCAAATACAGACAAGTGCAAGGCTCAGTGCAGGAAACAGTATGGACGGATTCACGGCAAACCGGTCGCTTGACATTGTCTCTTTTTCCTACTATTTCTAAGACCAGGACATTTGTGTGGAGGGACCTAGGTGAGAGTCTGAAGGGCTGCTGACAGCGCTTAAGGTCACACGGAGAGAAATGACTAACGCACAGGTGCATCCCCCCAGCCACCCGACTGCTGCCCACCTGCCTAAGGGACCAGGTGGGTGGGGCATCTGACGTCCACAGCAGCCCCGCCCGCCACGCACACCTGCGCCTGCGCAGTTGGTACCTGAGCCCTCTGCACCAAGTGAGCGAGACCACGTGGGAAAATGCCAGAGCTACACTTCCAAGACACTACACTACAGCCCCGGATTATTCTACCTCTCAAAGAGTTAACTAAAAGGAAAAAAAAAATTATTTGTCATGGGGATCGTGGTGCACTGACTTCCCAAGGCACTAGGGTTCTTCTGGCCCCTAAGCAGCTCCCTGCAGGAGCCCGGGATCGAATCCAGAGCCCTCCACACCCCCACGTGAAATGCACAGCTCATGCGTCTGCTGGGGGAGCCAGTGCCAGGGAAGGGGAGGTCACAGAGCCCTAGAGCCTCTTCCCATGCCTGGGACACGTTCCCGCAGTAACGCAGCCACCCTATAGGCAGGAAGCAGGACCACAGGGAAGTTCTGGGGTTAGATCCCTTGGGGAAACCAGCACCAGGACCTGGCCTCAGGCAAGGATGGCCAAAACAGCTGGTTCCAGGGAGAACACAACTGAACTGGTTTCAGCCGGCCGCCAGGATCCAGCCTCAGGGGAGGGTTCCCAGGGAGGGCTCTAAGTTCTCAGAGGGTCCAGTGTGGGAAAGGAACACAGTGGGTGGGAGGAACAGCAGATATGAGCCATGGCAACTGCCCCCTAAAACACCACCCTGGGACAAACAACAGGGCAGCTCCAGAACACCAGTCAGGGGACCGTAAGCCTGAACAATATGCCACATATGTTCTCACGGGCTCTCTCCCTCCCTCTCTTGCCCTCCCTCTTCCTGTGTGTGTGTGTGTATGTGTCCTCCTCTCCCTCTCTCTCCTTCTCTCTCTCTCTCTGACACACACACACACACACACACACACACACACACACACACACTATATTTCCTATGGGTATTTTCAGGACTCCCGTAAATACGCAGGAAAAACTATCCAGAAGGAGACACACCAAACTCATCTCCCAGGTTTCCGTGGAGAAGACCCTGAGAACAGCTGGTGATGGAAGACAGGATATCACTCTTTAATATTTTGTAAATATCATGAAGTCCAGAGGGCATATGTGACACCCAGAGTTCGATGTCACAGAGTATCACAGCCTCTCGCATATTCTCCCCAAGCCTGGCGTTCCAGCCACCAGGGATCCTCCTCCCAAAACGGACTCATCCTGCCAGAGTCTGGGGATTGGTGCCCAGGGAGAAAGAGGCCAGGGGCGCCCGGCACCACAGCCAGGGCTTCCCAGCACCCACAGAAAGTCCCCAAAGCCCCAAACCATTTGTCTTTACACTGGCAACAGTTAAAAAGCCAGCTTTTAAAAAATAAGACAAATCACGGGGCACCTGGGTGGCTCAGTGGGTTAAGCCTCTGCCTTCGGCTCAGGTCATGATGTCAGGGTCCTGGGATCGAGCTCCACATCGGGCTCTCTGCTCAGCAGGGAGCCTGCCTCCCCTTCTCTCTCTGTCTGCCTCTTTGCCTACTTGTGATCTCTGTCTGTTAAATAAATAAATAAAATCTTAAAAAGAAAATAAGACAAATCAGCACTCCATAAGTCAGGGTCCTTTGTGGGGTTAGAGAAAAGATGCCAACAACTTATACTCTCTCTACCCCACACCCAAACTTCTCCCCCTGCAAAATAAATAAATAAATAAATAGTTCCTCTTAGCCAGGAACCCGCAAGCTAAGCGCAAACTTGCAACTTTCTGCTTCTTGCGGCTGCAAGTTCTCACCTTTGCGCTGGCAGTACTGTTTATCTGGGCTGCAAAACGTGAGCCCGTTACAGGTGACAAGCCCTTCATCAGAAGCTGGGCGTTCAGGAATCAGCCACACCACACTAACAGGGTTTCCCTTTTAAGCCCGAAACAAGAGAATCCTGAGTGTCTGTGCTGAATTGCCGGAGAGGCAGGGAAAGAGAAGGCGCTAATAACAGCAAATATATAACAGCCCCTATCAACTTAATATCTACATGAAAACAAGCTTTGACATCTTGCTGAGGGCAAAACTTACCGAAGACAATTAAGTCCACTGTAATATACCAGGATTTGCCCCGGAAGGCTCCCATTTTATGCCTATTAAAAAGGAGATTGAACGATTAGCTAAGAGAACAGCAGTCCAGGGGGGCCTGAGTTGAAGGACCGTGAGTCCTGGGGTCATGTTGGGCTTCTAACCTCTCCAGGGGGTAAGAGGAAGGCTCCCCAACAAAAGCAAAGCAGAGAACCAGTATAAAGTCATTTTCTCCTGAAAGGACTCCTGCAAGCCGACCTCACCCAACAGGCTCTCCCCTGTGTTTCCTTGTCCATGCCACCCCCATGGGGCTCGGGACTCAGTGTCCCTGGCCACCTCTCCAGTGTTCGGGGCACAGGATGACAGCCAGCAGTGTCTCCCCCGTGCTACTGGACGGGATCACCAAGACGCTGACTTTCCTGCCTCTGAATCAGCCAGACTTCTTCTTTCCCAAATTTCATGCCTTTCCGTCAGTCTCTGCTCACCAAAGCAGGAGGCAGGAGGAGAGAGAAGGTAAAGTCGCAGAGTAATGATGACTGCTCGCTCACTATGACCCTCTCTTAGGACAGGTTGGGGCGTGGTGGTGAACCTGAGTTAAAATGAAACTTTCCGGGGGCGCCTGGGGGGCTCAGTGGGTTAAGCCTCTGCCTTTGGCTCAGGTCATGATCTTGGGGTCCTGGGATCGAGCCCCGCATCGGGCTCTCTGCTCAGCAGGGAGCCTGCTTCCTCCTCTCTCTCTGCCTGCCTCTCTGCCTACTTGTGATCTCTCTCTGTTAAATAAATAAAATCTTTTAAAAAAATTATTAAAAAATAATGAGACTTTCCGTAGCCAGTTACCCTAGAATCTGCTTATAGACATCATCAAGGTTTGTATTCACCACCGAACATGTGTGCACAAACACACACACGTGCACACACACACCCATTCAGCTCCCCTCCCTCTCTCTGAAAATCAGTTTATTTCTCAGGTGGCCAGAAATCAGCTCAGGTTGACAGTGCAACTCTATCTCCCACAGGAAATGCAGGACACCCCCAATTCTCAGGAAAACCTCACCCCTTATCCCCAAACGCCTCCCGATGGAGAAGGTGTTCTCTCCTATCTTCTACCCAGATGGAGAGCAGGCATTAAAAATCACGTACATGAGACCACCATCAGCCCTTGTGGTCAGTAGCTCTGTAAGGAAGTTTGCCGCTGTCTTGAGTGGAGTGACATGAACAAATGTGACCAGTCCTGAGCAGATCCCCTTCAGCCGGGGAAGGGGCACAGCACCAGGAGTGCACCTGTGGGCCAAACTCTTCCTTCCCCAGAAGGGCAGCCCCCCGGGGAGGGCTGCGGTCAGGAGCCCAAGGCGCCCCCAACCCAAAGTATAACGGGGCACACGAGACATAAACTGAAGGGTGTGTGCTATGGGGAATCCTGTGAATCGTAAAATCCTGATGAATCACAGACCTGTACCCCTGGAACAAATAATACATTAAATGTTAAGAAAAACAGGGCACCTGGGTGGCTCAGTGGGTTAAGCCTCTGCCTTCGTTCGGCTCAGGTCATGATCTCAGGGTCCTGGGATCGAGCCCCGCATAGGGCTCTCTGCTCCACAGGGAGCCTGCTTTCTCCTCTCTCTCTCTCTCTGCCCACCTCTCTGCCTACTTGTGATCTCTGTCTGTCAAATAAATAAATAAAATTTTTTTAAAATGTTAATAAAAATAAATTAATTAAAATAAAATATTGTATTGTATTTGGGGAAAAAAAAAGAAAAAAAAAGGTGGTGGAGGGGACCTCCAATGCAGCCACGTGGGGAGTCAAGATTTTATCTAACAAAGCCTCTATGGTTTGTGAAAAGGGGCTGAAATCCCGACTTTAGGCCAAGTGTCCAGGTGCAAGTTCTGCTTCCAACCTGCTCAGCCATGAGCTTCTCTATGGAATGAGAATGAAAACATTTATGTAACAAGTTTCGCAGGACACCTGGCATGTACTAAGCGCTCAATTAATATTAGCTCATTACCACATGGAGGAGTGTGACTGCGGCTATCTTCGCAGTGGAAACCACAGGGCAAGGGGAAAGAAAAGGGACTCGGTGTCGTCAGGCTCCCACCACGGAAGAGAAAAAGACATTGCCCGGGGGTCAGCACCACTTTCTCCCTTTGTGGCGGATGACAGCTATCGTGGCCTGTCATGTTAGGAAAGTGAGGGAGGGCATCAGTGGACAGAAGGAGGCCGGAGAAGGTGCAGAGCCGGGCCAGGTTTGGGCACTAAGATATAGACGGCCGCCTCCCCCTCCCCAACCCTTCCATTTGATAGAGTCCCTCTGCAGTCTCCCCATCCAACCATAAGCCTAATATTTACCCAGCGAAAGCAGTGTTTGTGTACGTTGCCATCTAAAATCCAATAAGTAGGGAGACAGAAAAGAGGCCGCCTGCTCATGAGGCATGAGGGCAAACAGAGCCAGCTCTTTAAAGAGCCATCCAGCTAATCAATACCCCTCGCCCGCTTCCATTCAGGGCCCCCGGGCCCTCGGAGACTTAATAATTATTTTCCATTGTTACCTCCCTCAGAGAAGCTTCAAAAGAAAAGGTCGCTGTTCCTAAGTTCGTTCTCCTCTATTTGCCAATGACGGATTATTTCCTGGGGTCCGTGAGGCTCCCTTCCCAGACCGCAGCAACCAAAGTCAGTCCGCACAGGGTCTTGACTTTGGAGACAGGAGGTGGTTCTATGCAAGGAAAGCACTCTAGTCATTATGCCCGGCTGCCTGGGCTCCTGCCCCCCACTTTCTCTGCTAGGGTCAGGTTTTGGGCAGAACTCCTGTTGGACACTCTTTTTCTTTGTTCAGAACTCAAAAGACAAAGAGCCAACTCTGTGAGAGTCAGGCAGGACAGAGGAGAATGCCGTGGGTTTCTAGACGCTGCAACCGGCTCCTTCAACCTGGATCCTTCCTCTCCAACAACCACACAGGCTGCCAGCTGAGCCCTTGTACCAGCCATGGGTACCTCCAAACCTGCTTCTGCTTGTCCTCTTTTTTGAGGGAATTTGAACTAACGTAAAATAGAAAAATGACAGAAGCCCTCTTTTCCTTGCAAAAAGTCAGTTCAAATAACTAGTTAAGACTAGGTTTGATTAGAAGAAACAGCAAATCCAGGGGCGCCTGGGTGGCTCAGTCAGTTAAGCGTCAGACTCGAGATTTTGGTTCGGGTCATGATCTCAGGGTTGTGGGATCGAGCCCCGTGTTGGGCTCTGCGCTCAGTGCAGACTCTGCTTGACATTCTCTCCTCTGTCCCGCCCCCAGCTCATGCTCCCGCTTTCTCTCTCAAATAAATAAAAACTTGAAGAGGAAGGAGACAGAAAACCCTATTGCAATAACTTAAACACGTAAAGTATTGTTTGTCTCACTCAGCAAGAAGACTTGGAGTCAACAGTGAAGCTGGTTCCACGGACCCAAGACTGCCCGGAGGAGCCAGGCTCCTTCTGGGTGCCTGCCCTGTCGCCCTTAGCCATGCAGGCTGCATCCCCAGGTGCTGAGTCCTGTTGTCCCACAGGAGGAGGAGTGAGGAGAAGATGAGAAGGAAAGCCGCCCCCTAAAGACTTCCACCAACCCCGTCCTCTGGGTCTAGCCACAGAGGAAGCTACCAGATTGAGGCTTTCCAGCTGGGCCCATCATGAGGTCACACAAAACTGGAGTTCTGTTAGAAAGGAAGGTCGGGTATGTGGATATTTGGCAGGGAACCCATTCAGCTGCTGTAACAAAAATAGAAAGTTAGCAATGGCCAAAGGACAAGAGACTATTTCTTAGGAAAAGGTCCTGGCAGTTAATCTAGGGCAGGTATGGAGAATAGGACAGGTACCAGGAAGGACTCGGGCTTGGAGGGGATGAGAAAAAGAAAAGCAAAAATCTTTGTATTGTTATAAAGTTAACTCGCTTTTTCATGATTCAATTTATTATTATTATTTAGACCTCCCATCTCCCCTGAAAGGATCTCGAGGAACTTTCTGGAGTCCCCAGACCACACTTTGAGAACCACCACCACGTTAGGGTCACAGCTCCCTAGTAAATGAACAAAGGAGTCTGGACATCACAGATGGTAACTTAGCCCCTGGGGTCTAACATTCACCTCCCATCCCAGTTTTCCACTTAAAGATCTTTTATTAGGTAGTAATTGACATGTCAGAGGAAGTAGGAGTCATCTGTTGGCAACCACTGTTCAGAAAAGCACACGGGGGAGGTGGGGGGAAGGTGTTGATCTGTAGTTACGCAAGCAAGTTTTTCCGTTAGGTTCCTGGATCACACATTTCAACAACTCCTGGGCCAGGCGTGGTAGGCAGAATTTCTAAAACGGCCCCCAAAGATGTCCTGCCCTAAACACCAGAACCCCGGACTAAGACAAGCTCTCGGTCCCATGACTATGGTAGGTTGATATGGATCAACTGTCCTTAAGAAGGGAGATGACCTGAGGGGCCTCCTCTAGCCATATGAGCCCTCCAAAGCAGAGAGTTTTCTGGAATGATGTCAGAGATTCAAAGGTCAGAAGAAGCTGATGACCACTGCTGGTTTGAAGACGGGAGGCCATGTGGGGAGGAACCTGAGTGGCCTTAAGGAACTGAGAGCAGCCCTTGGCCAACGGCCAGCAAGAGAATGGAGGGACCTCACTCTTCCGCTTGCAGGAATGAGTCTGGAAGAGCACTCCAGACTCCAGATGAGAACAGTGCTGGCCGCCATCTTGATTTTAGCTTGTGAGTCCAATGCAGGGAACCCAACCACCACGTTGGCCCAGACTTAGACCTCCAAAACTTTGAGCTAACAAATGGTGCTGTTTAAAGCCACCAAGTTTGGGATCATTTGTTATGTGGCAAGATAAAGCTAACACACCAGGGCAGGGAAAGAGGTGTGGCCCCGGGGCCTAATCTCTGTGAACGAGACCCGTCTTGCACATCACTGAGGCAGTAGGAGAGGGCGCCACAGCCCTGGTGAGGTGAACCAGCTGCAAAAGCATCAGAGCACGGGAAGAGACAAAGAGCAGCTCCCCACAGTGCCCAGAGAAAAGGACTCCGGCAGATGTGTGGAAAATAACCACGAGGCCGTGGCCCCTTATGTAATATACACAAAATAAAGAGCCGTCATAGAAACCTACACAACAACAGTGAGTTTGGGAAAATGAGAGTCACATTAGTCGTAATATCCAGAGGGCAACAGCTCCCCAAGTGAATGAATGCTTTCATTCAATAAAGCAATACACTGAGACGCCCTGGAAAACGCCATCAGCCAGCCAGCTGCCTCAGGGAGCACAGGTGCCCAGGAATTAGGCTCCATGAGCAGCTGCTCCCAGGGGCCTCTACAACCCGCAAAACTGTGGGAACAAGAACCAGTCGTGAGTCACGGGGCCACCAGAGAAATGCAACAGAGGGTCGGTCCCCAGGGTGCTCCATCATGGCTGGTTTCCTGGCTGGGACGGTGGCTGGGAGGCTTCCAGGCCCTTCTCCAGCCTGAGGCATAGACAAAACCACAGAGAAACCCCAGGAGCTCCTCACTTTCTGAGTCCGGGCCCCCATCTGTAAACCCCAGGAACAGCAATTATCTTCCCTGCACCTGGGGCTTTCCTTCTTTCCTTCCTTCATCGGAGACTCACTGAATAGTTACCGACATCAGTCCCTCTGCTGGGGGCTGATGGTTGGGCTGAGAGGGAGCCTGACAGGTGTCTGTCCTCAAGGAACCTATAACCGTGGGGGGGACAGACAGTAAAGATGTAAAAAAGCAAACACACAAGGTAAAGACTGGATAATGAGAGATGATGGCAGGTTCCAGAAAGGAAGGAACGCTGCAGGGGGGCAGGGAGGGGGTGACACTTGCTGGGAGGCAGGTGCAGAGCCGCCGGAGGCCTCAATCAGAGGGAAGGAGCAGCGGGCACAGAGGTCTGGTGGTGGGACAGGGCATGGTGAGCTCGAGGAGCACAGGGGGGCCGGCTGAGCTGGAACAGGTTGAGGGGGGTATGTGTGAGATGGTGCAGGGCACATATGTAGGAGCCACGGCTGTGGAATGACATCTGTCCTTGGTTTTAAGTGCAAAGGCAAGTTGTCAGAGGGCTCGAGGCAGGCAGTGGCGGGGTGAAGGGGGGTGGGTATTGGGGCCGGAACGCCGGTCTCCATGTGTTAAAGTGCGGAGAACGACTGGCCAGGGCTGAGGGCCACTGAAGCAGGGACACCTGTAGGGAGGCGCTTACAGAAGGACTCCCAGGAAAGAGCCGATGACGGGTTAGGGTATCAGCAGCGGAGGTGGAAAGGAGTGCGTGGAGCCAGCAGCACTTGTGTGTGAGGATGACAGGAAAGGGCGGTTCACTTTTACTCCCATGCATGCTCACCGTGTGCCGAATCTGGACAGGGGCTACTTGCAGCCCTGGGACACAAAGTCCTTGCCCTCAGCTGCGGGACCATCATACCAGACACATGGCAAATAAAGATAAAAGACAGAGGCACTAGCTCAGGGCCAAACAGGTGAGGCTGAGAATTCACACGGGGGCAGGGCTGAGAGACGGGTGTGAGCTTGGAGAGCGTGGCAGGTGCGGAAGCTTCATCCGTCCTCCTGGCTCTTGAGAAACAGAGAGGAGACTGGAGAACATTCCAAGCAAGGGGACTGGGAAGCGATGGACATATCCAGTGCTGTGCATTGTTCTAGAATGATCTGCCTTCTCCCTATTCAGCTGACGGCAGAGAGGCCCTTCGACAGGGCTCAGTCGCTCTCCCACCTCCGACACTGGACCTAACCCATGCTTACACCAGGTGGCGAGCCAGGACACTGAGACCTCAGACCAACCAGCTGGCAGATTCCAAACCCAAGTTGCTGCCCACAGAATGTGGAGGCCAAGCAGCAGGCCCGCTCCCTGTGACCCGCTCCCCAGCACCTGGATCTCTGAAAGCGTTCAAAGTGAGAACGTTACAGGCCTGGAAGGACCCCTCGGGCTCTCAGCAGAGTGGTCCGGGCCATGGGGTTCACCCAAGGGAAACGCTCAAGTCACTGTAACACAGGCCAACGTCCACAGAGCTGCCCGGAAGAACCCACCAGGCAATGTGAGTGAGTAAACAGCAAAACACCCCCCCAACCCCAGGATCGCTGGGAGAGCCAGAGGACACCCCTAATAACAACATTTACTCAACTCCACTGCCTTCCTCGTGTCCAGCGATGAACGAGGGAGGGGACAGTCCACGTGTCACGATGTTCCCAGCCCTACGTCGATGCAGGGCTGGAAGACACATTAGGAACTGAAGCCCCTTCTCGGTCCTGCCATCACCTAACTGGACTCCCAGCCAGAGCATGACCAGAACATCACACAAGGGCACACCCTTGCCGGCGTACTGGGAGGGAACAGGTACCCTGCCCTTGAGCAGAGAATCAACAAATCAGGGGACCTAGAGAAATCAGGAAGAAATGCAAATATGCCAGTCGGATGCCTCCTACGGTAGGGTCCCAAGTGTCTTTGGGTGGTTGAGGAAGAAGAAATACAGAGGTGTAAGGGAAGGCCACGTTCTGCCGTCAAAGTCCAGATCATCTGAGGTCTGGCACCTGAATCTTCAGGCAGAGGAAAGTATCCTTGGGGGGTCCTCACCCTCTGGGGTCCTTCACCTTGACTGGGCCCCACACGGAGAAGGCCTGGAGTGAAGGAGGAACGAGCAGAAGCCACATGCCCGTGAGGTGCGGGCGCCCTGGGCCTGGATCCTAGACACCGCACGGGTCATGTGCGAGAGTGAGGTCCCAAGGTCCTGCCTGGACCTCAGGGGTTTTTTTTTTTATGTTTTTGTCTAAATTCTAGTTAGTTAACATACAGTGTAACATTAGTTTCAGGTGAACAATATAGCGATTTAATACTTCCAGACATCACCCAGTGCTCCTCATAATAAGTGCCCTCACTCATCCCCATCACCTGTTTCCCCCATCCCCCAACCCCCTTGGGTAACCAGCAGCTTGTTCTCTCTGTCCTTAAGAGCTCCACCAAGAGCACCTTGGTGGCTCAGTTAAGCATGTGGGATTAAGCCTCTGCCTCTGGCTCAGGTCATGATCTCGGGGTCTTGGGATTGAGCCCCACATAGGGCTCCCTGCTCAGCGGGGAGCCTGTTTCTCCCTCTGCCCCTCCCCCACCCGACTCATGCTCTCTCCCTCTCTCAAATAAATAAATAAAATCTTCCAAAAAAAAGAAAGTGTCTCTTGGTTTTCAGCTCCCTCTCTCTTCTTTTCCCTCTATGTTCATCTGTCTTGTTTCTTTTCTTTTTTTAGCTTCATATCTTTTAAAAAGATTTACTTATTTTTAGAGAGAAAGAGTGCAGGGGGAGGGGCAGAGGGAACTTCCTGCTGAGCACAGAGCTCAGTGCCAGCCCAATGTCACAATCCCAAGGTCATGACCAGAACCTAAACCAAGAGTCGGACACTTAACCAACTGCACCACCCAGATGCCCCTCATCTGTTTTGTTTCTTAAATTTCATATATGAGTGAAATCATGTGGCATTTGTCTTTCTCGGACTTACTCTGCTCAGCATAATACACTCTCATTCCAGCCACGCCATTGCAAATGACAAGTTTCCATTCTTTTTGATGGCTGAGTAATATTCCATTATATCTTCAGCCACTCATCAGTTGATGGACACTTGGGCTCTCTCCACAGTTTGGCTATTATAGATAATGCTGCTATCAACATTGGGCTGCATGTGCTCCTTCGAATCTGTATTTTTGTATCCTCCGGGTACATGCCTAGTGGTGGAATTGCCAGATCATAGGCCAGTTCTATTTCTAACTTGCTGAGGAACCTCCATCCTGTTCTCCAGAGTAGCTGTGGGGACTGGAGCTCACTCTGCAAGCTGGTCGCCCTATGGTGTTTGCTTCCCCGTGGTCCTCCCTTAATAGTTAAGTTCTTTTCCAATGTCAGTCTATCTCAGCGAAGAAGAACCAGGTGTTCAAGTCCAACTTTATGTTAAAGGGTGAGTGATATTAGTCAAAAGTGAAAGTCAGGGAAAGGGTTGAATTTGTTAGGTGCTGGCAATGGGGTCTCCCCTAGTCTGAAACCTCAGGGTCGCCAAGCTCTGTTTCCATCAGAAGCCAGTCATTTCTGCTACGAGAATCACACTGAAGAGAGCAACAGCTAAGACCCACTGAACGTCAGGCACTGAGAGGGCTGCTTGAAGCCGATGGTTTCACTCCGTCCTCTCAAACAATCCTGGAGGGCACCTGGGTGGCTCCATTGTTAAGTGTCTGCCTTCAGCTTAGGTCATGATCCCAGGGTCCTGGGATCCAGCCCCACATCAGGCTCCCCGCTTGGCGGGAAGTCTGCTTCTCCCTCTCCCACTCCCCCTACTTGTGTTCGCCCTCTGTCTGTGTCTCTCTCTGTCAAATAAATAAATAAAATCTTAAAAAGAAAACAATCCGGGGGTCAAGTTGTATTTCCATCCTCGTTCTCCCAGTGAGGAAACTAAGACTCAGGGGGCTAGACCCTCAGCGAATCTTGGAGGAGCTGGGAAATAAAAGTCAGAAATCTGACTCCAGATCTCTACTCTTACAACCACATCCCATGCCCCCTCCTGCCACAAAAGATGCTGCGAGCACCAGGACTGTGGCTCCAATATTAACTCAGAAGTAACAGGAAACGGTGGGAGAGGCCACCACTGTATAAGGAAGAAGAGATGACCGCCAGTCTTGCCAGGAGCCCTCAAAGAAGGGTCTGACCCAGGAATCCCTAGCGATCACAACAACAGCCCTTCCAGAAGAATTTTCGTCTCCTAGGGGCGCCTGGGGGCTCAGTGGGTTAAGCCTCTGCCTTTGGCTCAGGTCATGGTCTCAGGGTCCTGGGATCGAGCCCCGAATCGGGCCCTCTGCTTAGCGGGGAGCCTGCTTCCCCCTCTCTCTCTGCCTGCTGCTCTGCCTACTTGTGATCTCTCTCTCTCTGTCAAATAAAGAAATAAAATCTTTAAAAAAGAAAAAAAAAGTTTTCAATGAGCTTGTTTCCTGGTCAATCCAGGTATGAAGAACAGCCCTCTCTTCTTGATGTACATGTACAATCATGCCCCAGACACAGGCTTCTGGAGTGTCACCTCACTGAGGCTTTGAGACCCATCACCTCAGGAGCCCGCCACCACTGCAAGAACCATCACTAAAAGAACCCCGGCCTGCTTACGTGCGGCACCTGAAAAGACCTTTTTTGTTTATTTTCCCTTTCTAGTTGCAATCTGGTGAGTCTTTGCCAAAAGAATCTAAGAATTAAAACAAAGCACAACAAAATCAGGGACTCTAGAAATAGCTGTACCGCTGCCCCCTGGATCCTTAAGCCCAGTCTTAGTCAAAGAAAATCATGTCGAATGGCTGATTAATTGGCATTGAGCATGTTCCTTCCAGCTCAAGGAGGCTTTAGTCTGGTTGGCATTTGGGATGCTTTTGCATTCTCGGTTTTTCCTCTGCAGATGCTTTGCAGTCTGCTAAAAGGTCTCCAACGGACACATCCTCAACTCTATTTCCTGGTTGGCAAAAATGCCTTCTCTCCCTCAAGGGACTCAGAAAGCCTGTGGTTAAAAAAAAGAAAAGAGAAAGAAAGAAAAGAAAAGAAGAGATTGCTGCTGAAGTCAGGAGAATCTCTGGGGGTTGAGAAACAAATCGAAGAGGCAAAGTCCTTACAAACATCTATTTCTCAATAAGAACATGGAGTCCCACCTTTAGCCACCGAGCTGACAGCCAGCAGCACGGACAGAAACAGGATGCTGGGAGGTCTCTGGGGGAGGTCTCCTCTGATTGTTTCTTTTAGAGACGATCCCATGTGAATTGAAAAGGAAAAGAAATTATTTGCCCCAACTGCAGATTTTCTCTGACCTCCGAGTGGCCCTTCACCACCAAGACTGAGATACTAGGCAGCCATAGAACTCAGGGCCGCGTCCCTGTGTGGGAACCCAGCCGTTCGACTGCTCTAAAGAGCTCTCTGATGGCAAGCCTGGCACCGAGGGAAAGCAGCAGAGTCTTCACATGGCTTGCCTTGTAAGAAAAATCCACTCGCTGAAACCAAAGAGTTTTCTAGAATCCATTCCTCGCCTTCTCCTTGGTCCCACTCCTTGGTCTCATTGTACCAGAGAAATTAGAAGACTACCTTAATTTTAGGGGTGCATGGGTGTCTCAGTCGGTTACGTGGCCGATTCTTGATTTCAGCTCAGGTCGTAAATCTCAGGGTCCCGGGATCGAGCCCCGGGTCGGGCTCTGCGCTCAGCAGGGAGTCAGCTGGAGGATTCCTGACCACCCTCCTCCTCGGCCCCTCCTCCCATTCATGCCTCGCCCTTCTCTCTCTCAAATAAATAATCTTTAAAAAAAAAAAAAAAGAAGAAGAAGAAGAAGACAACTACCTGAATGTTAAGACTACCTGAATTTTTTTTTTTTTTTTTTTTTTATTTACTTGACAGACAGAGATCACAAGTAGGCAGAGAGGCAGGCAGAGAGAGAGGAGGAAGCAGGCTTCCCGCTAAGCAGAGAGCCCGATGCGGGGCTCGATCCCAGGACCCTGGGATCATGACCTGAGCCGAAGGCAGCGGCTTTAACCCACTGAGCCACCCAGGCGCCCCAAGACTACCTGAATTTTAAAACTGCCCCAAAACAGAATGTGTTGTCTTGTAAAGACAGTAGGTTTCCAGTTCACAAAGCTGTCCAGAGCAGAGGGCAGGATGACCACCTGTTAAGCAAGGTGAAGCCAAGATGTTTGCACTGCACAGAATGTTCGACTGGAGGCCACTGGGTCATTTCGGCCATCAGGCTGCATCCCTACACCTCACATTATCCCCACTGATTCCCTCCCCACACGTGGCCCTTTATTAGTAGCTTCCGCACTCCCTTCCCACGGGCACGAAGATTCACGGTCACCTGACCTTCCACGAAGCCGGCCTCACTGACGTGAGCACTAAACTGTCCCCACTGTCCGGAAAAAGCAGAATTAGGGGTTTTAGGGCCAGAGAGGACCGGGGTCCAGGCACAGTCCCACCATGTTCCGGCTTTTCAGTCCTGGGGACACTTTTCACCTCTCCAGACCGAGGTGTCCATGACTGTAAAAAAGGAGAGAATACTGCTCATGGTCCTGAGGTTTAAATAAAATCAGGTGTGCCCTGTGTGCCTCCCAGCGCTGGACCACCCAGGGCATCCATAAAACGTGCGTTCTTCCCCGACCCCATCCCCCCACCCACTCTTTCTCTGCGCCTGCTTTTGGTCCATAGGCTGCTCCCAGACAAGATGACATAGCCAGAGAGATCTGAGTCCCGTAAGCTGAACAGCGAATGCCAGACATGTCCTGGCAATCCTTCATCCAGCCTCCAACTTCCTGCCGCCCTCCCCACTGCAGCTGCTCCCAAGTTTCTCTTTTCCCCTTTCGTTTCCAATCAATAACCAAATATCTGCTGAACAGCCAGTATTCTGAAAGCACCAAATTGCAGTTGTAGGGGAGACAAAGAAGAATTACAAACAGTCTCTGTAAGCCATGCATGCCAATGAAGACACAGCAAACCCTGCGTCCAGAAAGTGCCGCGGGAGGGGGACAGAACCAAACCTGCTGTCGGAGGGTCAGAAGGGGGTTGAGCTCGCCCGAGAAGGTTTGCTAGAAGCGTCAGTTCAGCTGGGTGTCAAGGAGAGAGGACATCCATAGAGAGAGTCCGGGGACAAAAAAAAATCCAATGAGCAATGGCAGAAAACCAGGAAAGGACAAAACAAGCTGGAATATAAGTGCCAGCCGGGCTCAGAAGTAATAAAAGACCACCTGACCTTTTCTAGAATAAGGTAAATTAGATCCTGGACACTATCTGCTTCCAAGCACAGCCTAGAATCCATCCCCTAAAATTCAAAGCCAGGGATCACAGATCCAATGCCTGGCAGGGCCCAGGTGAGGAGCCTACTGAGCGCACCTGTGCTCAGGCCGAGAGGGGGCGGGGAGACAAGTTCAGGTCTCACCTAGGCAGAGCCACAGCCACCCAGCTCCAGCCGACTGCCACCAGGACACCGGCCTCGGAGTTGCCAGAGAGATCAAAAATCAGGTGTCTCATCTGACCTTACCTGATTTTTAAAACTATACGCTCCACTTTGGGAGTCAAAGGATAATTTTGTAGCAATACGAGCTGCACTAGAGGTGGTTTCCCCACGGGGTGGTGAGCTTTCCATCACTGTTCAGAGAGAGGCTGAATGCCAAGGATCTGCCAAGGATCCTGTTAAGAAGGGTTCTGAATGGATTGGGAACAGCAGCAGAGGCTCCGCAGGTCCCTCCTGGTTCTCTAGGCTCTCGCCACCCCTCCCCGCTTAGTAACTGACATTGACCTCCAGCTGCAGAGAGAGAAAAAGGAGACCTGTCTCAGGTTCCATGCCCCCATCATGTGCCTCTCTTGCCTTGGCCACCACGAGTCCCCACCCACCCACCCACCCACCTTGCCCTTGACTGACAGGCCCGCCCAGGAGAAGTGCTCCCCAAACCCGGACAGCCCTCTCCTCCTCTTGGCAGACAGGACCTGTGCTTCTCCCAGGCCCCTGCTCATCATTGCCTCCCTGCTCTGCTCAAAGACGCCCCCCCACAACATGGTACATCCAGGAGTACACACAACCTCCTTTCCCTCTGGCTTGCTTAAAGTCACCAACTGCCCGCCTGCCCTCTGGGCGTGTGGCTCTTGTCTCCTCGAGAGTCTATACCTTCCTGGCGGACATGGATCTCCCTCTCTCTTCCATTTTTCTACCGTGCGGGAAACAGCATGGTAGAGCCATTCCTGGATTCACAGTTCTTGCCACGACCAAGCAAGAAATGTACCTGGACCCTAAAAGTCTGAACTTAGGATGAAAGGTAATATAAACCCCCAGAGGAGATAGTCCCTCACTTCTCAGAGTTTGGCTTTACAGTGAAACAGCCACAAAACCCCTAGACTGCACGTTCTTAAAATAGCATAGGAACAAAAACATTAGTGCTCCCAGGAGAGCTGCTGAAATATCCCTTAAATATTCTTTAAAAAAAAAAAAAGTCATTTTGTGCTAATAAACTTCTCCACATCTGCCCTAATTTCAGTGTCAAATGGGGGCTATCTTCTACAATTTCAATGTATGCAAAGGCTTCTTTTTTTTTTTTTTGCTGTTCCCAGGCAGGCAACCCCATCACTCAGGTAATGCTTCAGGAAGGGTTTACAAAGAAAAGCACAAACACCAAAAATAAACTGTAAACCCTTCACTGAGTAGCAGCAGGGGGAAAGGACAGAAATAAACCTATGGGAGAGTGTGGTAGAGTTGATTATTCGAAACTGGGTTATCCGTGCAGTAACACAAGACAGAAGAGAGACAGAAAGAAATGAGACATAAAAAGTATAAAAATTGGAGGGGGGAGGAAGTATACAAATTGGGGGAAAAAAAGTAAACCATCATTATTTATGATAATCTTACTGTATCTATATATAAAATCTCAGAGAATTATCTAAAGAACAAACACTACCAATAATAGTATACAGTGTGGTGGTTCAGTACAAAGAGCTGGGAAAAATCAGTAGTTCTCCTATGCAACGACAGTAGCCAGACAGAATATATCATGAAAGAAAAGATCTCATTTGCTTTAGAAACAAAAGAATATGCAATACCCAGGAAAACACTCAACCAGAAATATGAACGATCCTTGTGAGGAAAATGTAAAATGCTACCAAGGGACATAATCAATGACTTGAATAAATGGAGGGGCACACCTTGTTCTTAGAAACGATCAGCATCATAAAGCTGCCACTTCTGCCTAAATTAATCTATAAACGTGAAACTCCATAAAAATACCTAGAGGATGTTTTTGAAACGAAAAAGCTGATTCTGAAGTTCACACGGAGACACGGGCTGTAAGCATAACAAAGGAATTTTGGAAAAGGAAAAAGCGATACAGGGGATCTAACAGATAATGAAACAACGTTCCAATCATTCAAACAGTACAGAACACAAAGAGAGCAGAAAAGATTAAAGCAGTGCTCCACAATAAAAATATAATCTGAGCCACAAATACAATTTTCAACTTTCTAGTGGCCAGAGTAAGCACAGTAAAAAGAAACGGGTGAAATAAATCTTAATAATTTATTTTTCCCAGTATGTCCAAAATAGTATCACTCTGAACATGCAGCTTTCACTTTACAGTGAGACAGCCATAAAACCCACAATAAAAATCACTGGGATATTATATATCCTTTAGTAAATCTGCATGATCTGGTGTGTCTTTCGCATTTGCAACACATCTCAATTTGGACCAACCACACTTCGAGTGGTAAATACCTACACGTGGCTAATGGCTATACCTTTATCCACTTCACGACTACAAGATCCAGAAATGAATCAATGACTATATTCTCTAATTTAGTAAATAATCCAGTTGGCATTTCATATCGAAGGTGTATTATTCAACAAGTTAGGTATGAGGACTTCCAGCAGACATCTGCACCTTAATCCCTACCTCACTCCTTACACCAAAATGGATTCTGGACGGGTCAAATATTTAAATGGAAAAACTGAGGTGGGGGGGGAGCCCCAGAAAATACAGAGGGTATTTGTGATCATCCTGGAATGAGGAAAACTTTATTTACTAATTATGCCTCATGAAAGATGAGTAAGTTCAAACAAGTACAAATTAAATGAAAATCTACATAGTCAAAAGCACTATAAACAAAGTCATAAGGGACTAGCTGAGTAACTGAAAGGATGTAGACCGTTTCCTCGATATATAAGCAACTCCCAAGCGAGACGAACAGTGCGCAGAAGAGTAAGAGAAAGAAATAGTTCACAGAAAAGGCAATGTGAATGGCTTTGAAGCCTGTGACTAAATGGTCAAGGTGACCTACGAGAAGAAAAATGCCCATTCAGACTCTATGAAATACCCTTTTCACCTCCTCCTACTAACAAAAAGCAGGCTAAAACCTCATGATGATGAGGGTGTGGGGAAAGTCATTCTCAAATACTGCTGGTCAAAGTATAGATCAGTACAAGCTCTACACAGGGCAGCTTGAGAATTCCCGTAAAAATGGAAAATTTACAAAGCACCACGTAATCCTATTCTTAGAGGAGTTTATACCACTGACCTGTTCACGTGGCTCCAAATGCACTCAGTACTCAGTAAATATTCTTTCCTCCAATGTGTCCCTAGCTGATCATTAGCGGGTTAATTTTTAAAGTGGATGAAGGGAAGAATCTCCCTCCAAAAATAACTCTAATTTCGAGTTGCATTAGCTTGCTCAATCTAAGACATAACACAGAGGCCGTTTTGGTATATACAGGTTAACCGATCAAGTTCAGCTTCATCTATCTTCAAAAACCTTATCTGTATTATTTCATTTATAGCCTTTAGATCTGGTTTCTTTGAAGTGGTGTAAGGACATCATACATGGGAGGAACTCTGAAAACAGCCATTCTCAATATTTTGGATTTGTTGCCCAATCTTTGACACTTGTCTCTTCTGTGCCTTATTTGATGGAAACTCGGTGATTCAACATTAGCAAATCTCTTCAAAGCAGTCGACCAAACTGTCATCCAAGCTTCTTTTTCCCTTTTCACCCTACTTCATCAGTTTGGGTGATGACTGACAACAAGTATAACCGGCATAAATATTTGTACTAACAGACACCGGATGCTGGGTGAGCTGAGGATGGCGCTCCAAGTGTTACAGGGAACAGAAAAGCAGAACACCTCTTACTCAAACAATGCATTAAGTCAAGGTCAACAAAGAGAGCCTGGATTTTATGCAGGAAGGCAGCCATTCTCAGAGTGGGGTCCCTGGGCCAGCACTCGTAACATCCAGGAACTTGTTAGAAATGCAAATTCTCTGGCCCCATTCCAAACCTCCTGAACCAGACATTCTGGGGGTTGGTCTATAATCCAGATTGGTTCACAGGCTAAAGTATAAGGACCACCGCAGTGAGGCAAAGCCCTTTACGGGAGCCAAGAAAAGCACAGTCACGTATCATCTGGTGGCCTGTGTTTCGTGCCACAAAGGGTTGCGTGGGGTCCTGAGTCATCCACCATTTCCCCTCTGGAAAGAGAATGCTAAACAAATAAGTAGGAGGACCATTATTTATCTGAAATGTAGCAATATCCCAAACCTATTTCATTTACTTCTCAAGCTAATGATTCTGCCGACCAATAACTCCACGAATGGTGTACAGCAGCAATAACCCTCTTAGAGAATTGATTTTCTCTGGTTAGGAACAAAGAAGTCTCTCCCTCTAACAACACATCCTGCATTGATGAGCTCAACCGGGTGCTGGCAGGCCCAGGCTGGGGTTGGGCATGAGCCTCTCCTCTGGGCCTGCAGCCCTCCTAGGACTGCATCCACTCAGCACGGTCCATGCCCCTCCCCCCAGGCACCAGGCCATGATCTGCTGATGCTGAAGGGGCCTGCCAGGGAAAGCCACACCGGGGCTGGGCAGGAAAAGCCAGAGGCGCCTATGGAGGGAGGGGCAAGTCCCATCATGGCTCTCTGAAGTCTGCCTACATTTCTGCTGATAGGGCTGACTGCTCTGGCCCAGTCTGTCAAGTGGTATTTATTTGAGATGTTCATTTCCATCCAAACCCTTCTTATTTCCATAGAGCTCCTGATTTTCATCCTCCCCCAACACTGCAACACCAATGTCTGACATTTAATACTGTATTCATCAAGCCTCCAGCTATCTTTGCCCTACCTTCCTATTATGGGTTGAGCAGGAACCCCCAAAAAGAGGTCACAGTTCCCACCCTCAGTACCTGTGAATGTGGCCTGATTTGGAAACAGGGTCTTGTGCAGATGGTCAAGTGAAGATGTGACCATTAGGGTGGGTCTTAATCCAATAGGACCACGTCCTTGTTGAGAGACGAAACATGGACACAGAGACCGAGGCACACACACCGGGGGAATGTCAGGGCAAGTAATGGGGTTATGTCACCACAGCCCAAAGAACAGCCAGAAAGCAGGAAAGAAGCCTGCAACAGATCCTTTCCTAGAGCCTCCAGAAGGAGAGTGGCCCCGCCAACACCCTGATCTCCACTTTAGCCTCCAGAATGGACATGATAAATTTCTGTTGTTTAAACCACTCACTTTGTGGCCCTCTGCTACAGCAGCCCCAGGAAATTAATACACTCTCCGGTAAGACCCTAGGGTCCCCCGGAGGCAGGATGGCCCTGGGACCCAGCGCTGAAAGCAGGACGGTCCAGTGTCTGCACAACCTTTAGGATGAGACATTTAGGCAGTGATCCAAACTGTAACTGGGGAGCTGGATGCATCTGACCGGTTCCTAAACCCAGCCGTGTATCTGAAGCCTTCCATGAAGTTTTTTGGAAATAGAGGCATCTGAGCCCCACCCCAGGCCTCCTCAATCAGAATATCAAAGGGTCAGGTATGAGATGCCACCTGCCAGACACTGGTTCACAGAACCTTCAAGGGCCCCTCCCACCGTGGGATTCCACTACCGCTCTACTGCTCTGCCCTCCACCCACGCCAGCCGCTCTCAAGTGGGCCCCTCGGACCAGCAACACCAGCCTCCCTGGGAGCTCGGGAGACATCAAGAATCCCAGCCCCGCCTCAGCCCTGCCAAATCAGAATCTGCATTTTAACAAGCCCTCCAGATGAACCCTGTACGCATTCGGGTGGGAAGAACACTTGCAGATTCTCAATAAACGTAAGACGAAGGATCAAGAGGAAAGGAGGATGGCATTAGAGGGGCTTAAGAGGCAGCATTGCACAGCTGTCAACAGCACGGGCACTGCAGCTGGATTCCTTCACGTCGCCAGTCTGAGACTCAATTCTTTGATCTGTAAAATGGGAATAATGCAGTACCTGCCTCGTAGGACTGAGGACTGATGGAGTTCACACACAGGCAGGGCTTAGAACAGTGACGAGGGTATATACTAAGCACCCAAGAAGTGCTACGTAGGGTGCCTGGATGGCTCAGTGGGTTAAGCCTCTGCCTTCGGCTCAGGTCATGATCTCAGGGTCCTGGGATCGAGCCCCGCGTCGGGCTCTCTGCTCAGCAGGGAGCCTGCTTCCCCCTCTCTCTCTACCTACTTGTGATCTCTGTCTGTCAAATAAATAAATAAATAAATACAATCTTAAAAAAAAAAAAAAAAAGTGCTACCTAGCCCCAGGCGAAAACCAAGCGACGGCCTAGTTACTATCTCCAACTACAAGTAGCACAGCTTTTTTCTTTAAAAAGGGTGCCTACAAACCAGAAGAGTCACATGCAAAGGAGCAACCAATTTCTGCTCTGTTTCTTTGTTAGCTGAGCAACACCTAAAACAAACGAAAAAGTCCCCAGACCTGAGTTTTGTTTTACAAAGCCAAGTGTTCATTTTGCAAGGATAGCTATGAACTCAACACCTTTTTTTAAGACTAACTATAAGCGGTCCAATTTTTTTTAAAGGAGATTCTACTTTGCCAATGACTGTCGCTTTTAAAAATGGAAGTGCCATATTTGAAAAAAGTTCTCCCCCATTAAGTTCAGTTGAAAAGCCTAGATAGGAAAACAGCCAACAAAAAATTCAAATAACCCTATTAAAAAATGGGCAAGGGGCCTGAATACACATTTCTCCAAAGATGACACACAAATGGCCAACGAGCATAGGAAAAGATGCTCAACATCCCTGATCATCAGAGAAATCAGAACCACTATGATATATCATCTCACACAAGGAGGTGTTTCTTAGGATGGCTACTATCAAAAAAAAAAAAAAAAAAAAAACCCCAAAATGAAACGAAAACAGCAAACAACAGGTGCTGGTGAGGATATGGAGAAATTGGAACCCTTATGCACTGTTGGTGAAATTGTAAGATAGGACAACTGCTATGAAAAACAGTATGGAAATTCCTCAAAGAATTAAAAATAAAACTACCTTATGATCCAGCAGTACCCTATCTGAGTTACAAAAGAATTGAAAGCAGGGTCTCAATGAGATATTGACATGCTCGTGTTCACAGCAGTGCTACTCACAAGAGCCGAGAAACAGAGTAGGAAGGTGGTTATTAGGGTAGTGGGAGGCACGGGAGAGAGAAAATCAGGGAAGGAGGGTCGCTGCGGAATGCATACGGAGTTTCAGACCTGGAGGATGACAAAGTTCTGGAGATCTGTTGCACGAGACAGTGAACAAACTTAACTGTACCATACTGCATACTAAAAGCAGTTAAGATGGGCAATTTTATGTTCTGTGTTTTTGTACCATGATAAACAAGAAAAACAAAACAGGGACAACAAAGGGGACAGTCAGCCGTCCTCGTTGAATGCTAGAGGTTGGAATGTCACAGCAGAGTGGGATCTTGGCTCCATGTTACCCTGTTTTCCTTACCTTGGTATTTCCTTTCCTCTTAATTGTTTAATCCTTTTATTTGCAATAAAGTGATTTTACTGGGATAACAACAAACAAGGAAGGTGCTGCCTGCAGTAAAGGCTTCCCTTAAATTGCTGGGAGCAACTATCATGCCTTATAACACGGTAATAGCAAGGGTATAAATATTCCATTTATGTCAAATCATTCTGCTTACACCATTGCCAGATATGTCTTAAGGATACAGATTACCTTTAAACGATCCAGTCTGGTATCTTTGTTTTTGCCTTTTAAGAGGATTCTTAAAGGGCAGCTACTGTTCTAAGAAATTACCATTGTACTTGGGAAGTATATTAACTCGTAATGACAAGCTGTCAACGCATCCTCACCTCCGGCACTTGATTGAGCCAGGCTTTGAGTGAAGATGGTTTTTCTTATTCTACTGTTTCAAGGTGTAGACCTGCACATTTATTAAAAGAAAAGTAATAAGTTCCCACCTTGAAAATTAAACACAGGCCATTGCATGGACTATCCATCAATGTTTGGGTCTTCGACTGCCGCTCTTCTAGCAGTGGGCTTCACATATCGATATGATAAAACTTAATTATTTGGGGACATTACTGTCACCTAAGAGGAAATGAATGTTCTTATAAGAGGTGCTTCAGTAATTTCTTTTGTCTTCATTGCTAGAGCAATTTTCTCTTTCGACGAGAAGTCATCCTAAATCACCCAGCATAAAAATGGGTAATGCCGCACATATTATCAGACTATTTGCAGATGATGCTGTAAATGGCTTATCCGTCTCATTACATGAAAGGCATAACATCACAAATATTCCATCTTGGAAGCAAGCGGAGGCTGAAAACTTAATTAAACAAAATAAGAATTGATGGCATGCGCTACCCTTGTGTCCTGCCTGGTTCCCAAGTTAGAACACTGATATTCACATAATGCACTACCTTGATAACAACAATGGATAAATTATTACAACCGGTTACAAACTCAAAAGACTGCCAAATATGGACAAACTGATTCTCGGTAGTTATCAAAATCAGAAATGTGACTATGGTCACTAAAAAATGACAAGGAAGAAGATATAGGAGGGGCTCAAGTATCATGGGGTGAACACATTCAAGGTAGGAATCACCTTCTATTTTTTTTTAAATTTTTTAAGGTTTTTATTTATTTGACAGAAAGACACACAGCAAGAGAGGGAACACAAGCAGGGGGAGTGGGAGAGGGAGAAGCAGGCCTCCTGCTGATCAGGGAGCCTGATGCAGGGCTTGATCCCAGGACCCTGGGATCACAACCTGAGCTGAAGGCAGACGCTTAATGACTGAGCCACCCAGGTGCCCCATTTTTTTTAAAGATTTTTTTTAATTGATTCAGATTTTTAAAATAAAATACTGCAAAAAGAATTGGAGCTTCCTCCCGGCCACACACACGCACTTAGAGGTACCAAATTTCTGGAAAAGCTTACAAGGACCTTTCATAGCTATGTTTTTTACACTTTTTTAAAAAAAATTATTCATTTGAGACAGAGAGATAGAGAGAGAGAGAGAGCATGAGCAGGGGAGAGGCAGAGGGAGAGGGAGATGCAGACTCCTCACCAAGCCAGGAGCCCAACGTGGGGCTCAATCACAGGACCTGGCGATCATGAGCCAGGGCAGACGCCCAACCATCGAAGCCACCCAGGCATCCCCATTTTTACACTTTTAATAGACATGCTTACAAATTCCTACAAACCCATAAAATATATAGTGTGTTTTTATGTAATTTCAAACTTATAAGTGAAACAGTACTTCGCTGTATGTAGCATTTTGCCACTCACTTTGGTTTCTGCTAAATAATGGACATTTATCTGTATCAATATACAGATCTGGTTCATGCATTTTAACTGCTGTTTAGCAGACCATTTTGTGAATTTAATGCAATTTCGTTATCCGCTCTTCCGATGACTGGTGTCTTCTTTCCAGTTTTTCACCATTATGAGATACGCTGCCACAGACATTCCTATGCGTGGCTCCTTTTGTACCTTTGTAAGAATGTTTAGGGAGCACGGACCTGAAATGGGAATTATCTGGTCATGGGATAGGGACATCTTCAGTATTACTAGATATTTCCAAATTACTCACCGAGACGGTTGTATCAATTTGCGACCCCAGCGACAGCACATGTAAGCTCCCATCGCCCATCTTGCTTTGCCAACACCTAGTATTGTCAAACTTTTTTTTTTTTTCATTTTTTTGTCAGATATAATGGGTGGGAATTTAAGGTGCATTTCCCTAATGACTAGGGATGTTGAGCATCTTTTTGTGTATTTGTTGGTTCTCTAGGGTTTCCTTCTCTGAATTCCTAACCAAATACTTGGTTCATTTTGTATTGAGTACGGTTTGTCCTTTTCTCTTTGATTTTGATATATTCGAGACACCAACACTCTGTCAGCTACAGGCCCTGCAAACATCTCACTGCCTCTGACTTGGATTTCACTTGTTGGTCTTTTGTCATAGAGAAGTTTCTTGTCGGTTTCCTTTAACGTTACCAAATTTTAAAGGTTTCCTTTTATCGTTAGTTGGCTACTCATTAGAATCACCCGGAGAGGTTTTAAAACTACTGAGGCCTAGGGGCGCCCGGGTGGGCTCAGTCAGTTAAGCTTCTGCCTTCAGCTCTGTTCATGATCCCAAGGTGCTGGGATCAAGCCCTGCATCAGGCTCCGCAGGGAGCCTGCTTCTCTCTCTCCCTCTGCCTGTCACTCCCTCTGCTCATGCTCTCTCGCTGTCAAAGAAATAAAATCTTTTAAAAATAAAATAAAAATTAAAAAAATAAACTACTGAGGCCTAAAACTGGGGTTGGAGTGAGGGTAAAACAACAGAAATGTATTCTTCCATGGTTCTAGGAGCCAGAAGTCTGAAACTGAGATGTGGGCAGGGCTGTGCTCCTATGAACACCAGTCCATACTGGATTCTTCCTTGTCTCTTCGGTTCCCATGGTTCTGGGCAATCTTTGGCATTCCCTGGCTTGTGGTAGCAGAGCTCCAATCTCTGTCCCATCTGTGCATGGCTGTCTTTCATCCTCCTTTTGATCCCGTGTCCCTTCTCTTCTTCTTCTAAGGACATCGGTCATATTGGATTCAGGACACATTCTACTCCAACATGACGTCTCCTAATTATATTGGCAAAGACCGTATTTGCAAGTAAAGGCCCATTCAGAGGTTCCAGGAAAGACATGAATTTGAGGGGATGCCTATCCAACTCCAGGACAACCACCCCTCAACTTTGGACTCTGCCACGTGACTTGCTGAGCCAGTGATAGGTGGACGGAAGTATCAGTGTGTGACTTCTGTGCCTGGGCCCCCAGGGGCTTCGTTTCTGCTCTTGTTTTAATGTCTCTGCCCTCACGAGGAGAACATGCTCTGGTCTAAGGCAGGCAAGCCTATGGAGCAGGGCCACCCCACCTACCTGCAACATTGCCACACTGCCAATTTGCTGAGAGCTGGGAAATCGGTCCTTATAGATCGTGGCACGCCACTGAGACTATGTGCTTGCTTGTTACGCAGCAACAGCTAACTAATACACAAGCTCTGCACCATGGCCACAATGAACCAGGCGGCCTGCTGCAGTGTATCTTTAGCTACATTGTTACCTTTGTCTGAAATGCACACCCCACCTCCTGTCAAGGCCATCTACCTGACAAAGCCCGACTTCACCTTTAGGTCTAAGCATAAGCATCAACCCCAAGAATCCTCTTACGATTCCCCCAAGCCAAGTGGGTCACTACTCACCAAGTGCTCCCATCTTCTGATCTTTTCCATTACAGCAATTACTGCTCTGCAACTGCTTGTTTATATAATTATAAGGCTTTGATCCCTGGCACTAGCAAGATGCCTGGTTCCAAAATCTGGCACTGAATGAATCACAGAAAAGACCTGGTGGGAACAGGGCAGCAGGGGGTAAGGGGGAAAAGGGAAGAAGAGTCACAGTCTGGGAAGAAAGACTTCAACCCCTGGCCAAACCCTGCATGTCCAGACACCATCGAAATGTGATCCTGACACATGCAGCTGCTTTGGGGTATTCCCCCAACCCTCGGATAAAAACTCACGCAATCCTAGGAAACCACAGAACAGAGTGGGGAAGGGAAGCAAACGTCTGGGGGTCCCTGCTGAAGCGTCTCAGTGAGGACGCAAGGAAAGCCAGGCCACAATACCGGCTTCAGCGACTCTGAGATGGAACGGAGCTGATGACGTTTTCTGTGATAAAGGGATTCAAAGAGAAAAGCAGCAGTTTTAAACAGTTAGTAGTTAGGAATGCCTGGGTGGTTCAGTCAGTTAAGTGTCTGCCTTGGGCTCAGGTCATGATCCTGGGGTCCTGGGATGGAGCCCCATATCAGGCTCCCTGGGAGGCTGCTTTTCTCTGCCTGCTCTGCCTACCGCTCCCCCTGCTTGTGCCCTCTCTCTCTCTCTCTGACAAATAAATAGAATCTTTGGGGTGCCCATGTGGCTCAGTGGGTTAAGCCTCTGCCTTCGGCTCGGGTCATGATCCCAGGGTCCTGGGATCGAGCCCCACATCTGGCTCTCTGCTCAGTGGGGAGCCTGTTTCCCTCCTTTCTCTCTGCCTGTCACTCTGCCTACTTGTGATCTCTGTCTGTTAAATAAATAAATAAAATATTTTTAAAAAATAAAATAAAATAAAGAGAATCTTTAAAAATAAATAAATACATACACAAATAGCTAGTAGTTAGACATTCCTGCCTCATGTGGTGAGTGGGGCGTATACCAGAAGGGGGTTTGTGGACTCACAGAGAAAGACGACAAGAGGACAAAGATGATGATCATGACCCAGAGAAGGGGAGAGGTCTGCAAATGCACACACAGCCCCACCTCCCTCGGAAGACAGTGGTGGCCGACCGCTCAAGCCCTAGCAGCTCCAGATGGACCTCGCCAAGAAAAGAGAATTCACGCGCCCTCAAGACAACACGAGTGTCCCTTTCTGGAGCCCTCAGTTATCCAAGTTACATTTCTCCCTTCCAGCCAGCTCTCAATTCCTTGTGCCACCCTCAAAAACGTGCTCTTCTTCTCTCCGCCCTGCCTTTGTCCGGAACGCAAGAACAGCTGATCTTCCCACTCTGCAGGGCTGCTGGGGGATTCGCTAAAACCAGAGGGGGCTCAAAGAGACCCTTCCCATCCTGGAATCTCATAGGGTTTAGCACTCTGCAGGGTAAGGTCCTCTTGGGGCTGCTCATCATTAATAAAGCTGCTGAACACCTCGAAATCCCAACCATCAAAGGGTTCTTCTTACCAGGGATTTATTGCGCCCTTAGATTTAGAGGGAAGTTGTGTAACGAGCACTCCCTGCGGAGCAATCTTTAGCCGTTTTCAGCATGTTGGCGACTGCAGACTCCTCAGAGAACCCACGGGAAGTCAGGGACCCATTTCCTACTGAGATGAACACTGCCCAGTAGAGTGGATGGTTTTCTTTCCGTGGTGCTTTATCTGAATCCCTTCATATCCAGGGAATCGCCCGCTTTCTGACAGGGGATAGAGAATGAAAAGGTCTTCCCACAACAGGAGCTGAAAATCGAGACCCTCAGCCATGGCATGACTGGGCTGTGCCGCTCAAATGCACCCAAACCAGACCAACCGAGAAGGTAGCGAAGTCAGCTGGGGCCCTCCCCTCTGCCCCCCTCCCCGCCCCTCTGCCCTGCGGGTGTTGGCTGGTGCAAAAGCAGCAGCAGGTACCTCCCAGTCGTGTATCCGGCAAAGCTGCGGGCGCCAGGCAAACTGGCCAGCGGTGCTCAGCTCCTCAGAGCAGGGCAGGGGCTTGGCCTGGGGTCTAGTGCTTGAAATGTGAGCCTGGAGCCTCGTCCTCCAGCTCCTCCTCTCCTGCCAGCATTCTGGGAGCGCCTCGGGGAGCTCTTCCACGCTCCGCTTCTGTTGAATCAGCCAGAGGAGGTATCCGTTGCTCACGATCCAGAGCCCTGATGGACGGGCACCCTCGTTTCCACAGCCAGAATCATGGGCCAGCTGAAGGGGGCTGAAGTCCGAACCAGCCCCGGTGCAGCTTTCTAGATCTCCGTAACCCTGGGGCTGAGGCTTCGCCAACTGGTGTTTGTTCCGCCGGTTGTTCTTTGTGAGGTTCTGCCCACTTTGTGAGGATCAGGCCCATGAGAGGAAACCACGGGGCGTGGGAAGGGGCACGCGCCTTCCCGTGTGCCGGCCGCGGCCGTGAGCGCCCCTCCAGCCGAGGTCCACCAGGACAGCAGCAATCCCTGCCTGTGCTACCCGCCGAGGCCGCTCCGGGCTTCTTCCGGTACTTGCAGAACTAGCTTCGGTGTGCCCCAGCCCACGACATCGGCACCAGCCTGCTGGCGTGTCCTCCTTGGACACTGGAGTTTCCCTCTCAGGGGCCCCTCCTTTAAGCGTTCATAGCTCTAACGTCTCCATTTCCTCAGTCCTAGGGGTGGTAGCTGCCTTCAGCAGGTACCCTAACAAATTTATACCTACTTATATTATCTTTTTATTATATTATAAAATATAATTATATTATATATATTATATACTGTAAAATATATATTATAATATATAATATAAATATGTTATATATGTTATATACTATAAACATATATTACATTATATCATATTTATATTATATTATATTTATATTGAATTCTTTGCATTCGGATGACTGCTATGGTTTCTCTCCCAGACCACTAGACCCTGACAGATACAGAATCCTTGCCTTAAGAAATGTTACAGGAGTACTTCATCTGCCCCCAGAGAGCACAGAAATAAAAATAAGACAGAAGAATAACTGATGGGCAAGTCAAGATTTAAGGTCTCAAAAGACCCTGAAAACACCAAATAGAAAGAGAAAGAAAAGATTTTAAGGTCTCAGCACAGAGGCCATGGGAGCAAGTTCAAGTTATGTAAGTCCAATAAGCAAGGCCATCACTACTGGGCAGTTTCTGCAGGGCGGGGAGGCAAGAGGAGAACAGGACCAGGACTATCACGCAGAGCCACGGATTCTCACTCTCCTGCCGCAGGTCCTGCAGACAGGCTGTACCAGGGGAATGGAAATGACGGGAGACAGGGCAGGGGAGGTTCCTGAGCACAGGGAGGAGAGAGAAAGAGTATCAGGTATCAGGTGCATCTAAAACCCTCTGCCTCCTTGCTACAACTGAAACAACCACATCATTGCGAACAGTTACTGAGCTCTTAAAACGTGCAGACACTGAGTTCGGCATATCTGGGTGGATTACCATGTTCATCGATTCCAAAATGCCTTCTGCCACAGATGTACCGTTCCACAGGGTATTGGTAAGAAATAAAAATACAGTCACAATGACCTGCCATCGCCAGTAATAATGCACCCCAGTTTTAGAGAGGTGAGGTTGTGCAAAAATGTTTCTAGAATCAGTGAAACCCGGCAGCTCACTCTATCCTTATAACCATCTCTGTGAAGTAGGGAGAGCAGGGCATAGCAGGGAGAGGCTGAGTAATTAGTCCTAGGTCCTGTGGTCAAAAAGTAGCAGAGCATGGATCTGATCTCAGCTGGCGGGATTCCAGGGCCCAGGCTATTGGCAATTATGCTCTGCAGCCTCCTAAGCCACTGAGAATTCACAGATCAAACTCTCACTGAATGTGTGCAAAAGCCGCTCATCTATCCTGAGATTTTAGATGTGCAAAAGATGCTTCACAGAACACTACCAGCTCCCAGGGCAGTGAGGGGTGGAAGGGGCAGCAGCACCAAGGAGAGGATAACCCCACGAACTGTATCAGCTCCCTGTGGCTGCAATAACAAATGATCACAAAATGATGGTTTAAAACAACAGAAACTCATTGTCTCACAGTTCCAGAAGCTGGAAATCCAAAATCGTACCACTGGGCTGAAGCCAGCAGGTGACAGGACCAAACTTCCATCAGAGGCCCTACAGTAGAATCCACTCCCTGCTTCCTGCACCATCGAGGGACTCCTGGCACTCCTGGATTCTGGGCTTCCCCACTCCAACCTCTGCCTTCAGGGCCTCTACCGGGTCAAATTTTCCTCTGCCTCCCTTTTATAATTATGGACACATGTGACTGCATGTAGGGTCCACCTGGATAAACCAGGTTGGCCTCCTCATCCTGAAGTCCTTAACATCATCACAGCTGCGAAGATCCTTTTCCCATATAAAGTAATACTCACAGGTTTCAGGGATTAGGACCTGGATATCGTTGGGGGCCATTATTCATCTGACCACCCAAACCAAAGGTGGAACATGTTTCTAGGGCCTTCCAAGCCTGGATATCTAAGCAAATAGGTACAAGTTTTTGAAATATTCATCCATATTTTAATATTTCCAAACTTGTGATGGAAAAGAACCTTTACCCAATATATCTAGAAATGTAATGACTGCTCCAACTAAATGCGCCTGGGATAATTATAAAAGAAATCAGGGTTTAGTTTGCTAATGCTACAAAGGACGAGTTTGACAAATGACCTCGGGCAGGTCTGATGGGGCTTGTGAAGCAGAGTCCTGGATGGGGACTTGAGATAGGGAAACTAAAGGGACCCCATGAAAACCTGCTTTGGGGTGGGGGTTGGGATGGGGAGGGAGAGGGAAAGAATCTGAAGCAGACTCCACACCCAGAGCGGAGCCCAACACGGGGCTGGGTCTCACAAACCTGGGATCATGACCAAGCCGAAATCAAGAGTCTGATGCTTACCTGACTGAACCACCCAGGTGCCCTGAAAACTTGTGGGGGTTTTTTTCACTCCTTTTCCTGTTTCTATTCTTGCTAGGACCTGCACCCCCCACCTTGCACACACCTTATAGAACAGACAATATATGTCTTCTTTATAAAAGTCAAGGATTTAATGATTTCTTTGGAGGATTCCAGCACAACAGATAACATCTAGGGAGGAATCACATGGGGTTGGCATGACCACTGACTCATCAAAATTCCTGCCTCCAGGGCATGCATGAGTGATTTACCGGGGACACCTAAACACCTGACTTTGTTCCTGGATTACTGAAAAGACACAGACCACGGTCCTCAGAAAAAACCCCCGACCCCACGCAAAGAGGAGATTCACCATCTTTCCTGAGTCTCCTAGACGCTCTGTCCATATCTACACTCTTTCACAAACTCTACTCCCACTTCCTCACTTTTGATTTCTTTCCAGCACAAAGTCAAGGACCCCCTTGTCTGGTCCTGTAAGACCCCCACCCCCCGCCCATGTCCTTGGACCCAACCAGC
The DNA here is from genome assembly GCF_963455335.1 of Martes martes. Taxonomy (NCBI): domain Eukaryota; kingdom Metazoa; phylum Chordata; class Mammalia; order Carnivora; family Mustelidae; genus Martes; species Martes martes. Next base: position 57,488,377 of record NC_137904.1, read on the forward strand.
CTGCATCCGATAGAAAACTAGAACCCTTACAAAGAAACCAGAGGAAGGAAACCGACACCTGTTTTAGAGAGAAAGCAGCCCGTGCATACAGGCAGAGAACACAATCTGGCCCTGCATTAGTAAGGGACAAAAGGACACTCCACAGAGATGTCCTGGGGGTGGTGACAGGACCGCTGAGGGGCTGCAGAGAGTGGCGCGCACCCATGCAAGGGGCAAAGAAGGACCGAGTCACCCAAGATCTGAGACAACAGTTTTCACCACTGTCTGAGCGCGGGCCGCCCTAACAAAACCCCACACACTGGGTGACTTAACACAAAGGGACTTCTCACAGTTCTGGAGCCTGAGACTCCAAGATCGGGGTGCGAGGAGGCCTGGGTTCTGGGGAGGACCCTTGTGATAACTGCAATTTATAACAAGAAATATCTGATTGGTCTTTGCCCCTATTTCTGGCACAAGAGCTCTTTAAAAACGCTTGGGGAGTCCTGTCAGTGATAAGAGAGATTAAAGTGTCTCGGTAATTGTCACCGAGCTCTTTCCACCAAGCCTGAGCTTATGTTAATCAGGTGACCTCTAGAAAGCGCCCCAGGAGGGGGTCGGTTGCCAAGGGAAACCGAACACGTGACTAGAGGGTTGGAACTTTCAGCCCCACCCCCCGACCACCGGCCTGGAGGCAAAGTGGGAATGGAGAACGAATCAATGATTTAATCAGCCGTGCCCAGGTAATGAAACCGGGTAAAAACCCAGAAGGACAGGGTTTGGAGAGCTTCCTGTTTGGTGAACACACAGAGATGCCGCCAACTGAGGTGCGGGGAGAGAGCAGAGACCTCCCCGTCTCCCCCGCCTTTCCCCATACTTGGCCCCATGCTTCTCTCCTTTTGGCTGTTTCTGAGCTTTATCTTTTTGTAATAGACCAGTAATCTCAGGAGTACAGCTGACCCTTGAACACATGCGCGGCATGGGTCCAATTAGCCGAGAATTTTTTCCCATAAAGACAGTACAGTCCTGTAAATGTACTTTTTTCTTCCCTATGGTTTTCTTAATATTTTCTTTTCTCTAGCTTACGTTATTATAGTACAGCACATAATATACATAACATAGCAAATATGTATTAATCCACTGCTGATGTTATCAGTGGGGCTTTTAGTCAACCCTGCGAGCTCACTATGAACAGTTCCGTTCTGGAAGATTCAAAAGTTATACGGGGATTTTGGATTGTGTGTATAAGGGGCGGCAGGGGTTGGCACCCCTAACCCCTGTCCTGTCCAGGGGTCAACCGTAAGCTGTTTTCCTGAGTTCTGTGAGCCACTATAGCAAATTAATCAAATCCAAGGAGTGGGGATGGGAACCTCTGCTCTACAGCTGACCGACACAACCAGGACTTGATACTGGCAGGCAGGTAGATATCTGCAGGGAGATAGCGTCGGGATGAACTTGAACTGTAGGATGCCCAGCTAGTGTTGAAGAATCTTGGTGGTATGGAGAAAACACACACAACAAAGCTTTCTTCCTGGCCGGCAGGCACGACTTTCTCACGGGGTCCGCACAAGGCAGAGACAGAAGGAGCGTTCAAACTCTCTGGTGTCCACTCTTGTAAGAGCGCTAATCCCACGATAAGGGGTCCCACCCTCGGGGCCTTATCAAAGCCTCACACTCTCCCAAAGACTTCCCTTCAAATATGCACTGGGATTTAGGGCCTCAACATATATATGGGAAGGAGGGGGAGGCATCATTCCCTTGGTAGCAACAACTTGGATGTCAAACCCTGTAGACAGCCCACTAGCAACCTATTACAGGAGTAAAATAATCTAGTCAGTTACAGTGAGGCAGGGGAGGACTGAAGGTTTCCACCTCACCCTATCAAATCATATTGGTCTCCAAATGGCCAGTTGGTTACTAATCTGTCTGAAAGAAAGACCCCACAGGACAAGTAGCAAAGATGGGGGATGGTCCTAAGGGTCCAGTTTTATAGGCACAACTTTTCAACCTGTTCCCTTGGGAGCAGTAAAAAGAAGGGGCCATCTACCTATAGATAGCCACATCTACAAAAGGACATCTCACCTTCTAGAACCCAGAGGCAAGAGGGATGAACATCACAATGAAGCCCTCCTCTCAAATAAATACATAAATCTTAAAAGAGAGAGAGAGAGAGCGCTAAAATACAATGTAAAAGTATGGTACTGGCACAAAAACAGACACATAGATCCATGGAACAGAATAGAGAGCCCAGAAATGGACCCTCAACTCTATGGTCAACTAATCTTCGACAAAGCAGGAAAGAATGTCCAATGGAAAAAGGACAGTCTCTTCAACAAATGGTGTTGGGAAAATTGGACAGTCACATACAGAAGAATGAAACTGGACCATTTCCTTACACCACACACAAAAATAGACTCAAAATGGATGAAACACCTCAAAGTCAGACAGGAATCCATCAAAATCCTTGAGGAGAACACAGGCAGCAACCTCTTTGACCTCAGCCACAGCAGCTTCTTCCTAGAGACATTGCCAAAGGCAAGGGAAGCAAGGGCAAAAATGAACTATTGAAACTTCATCAAGATCAAAAGCTTTTGCACAGCAAAGGAAACAGTTAACAAAACCAAAAGACAACTGACAGAATGGGAGAAGATATTCGCAAATGACATATCAGATAAAGGGCTAGTACCCAAAATCTATAAAGAACTTATCAAACTCAACACCCAAAGAACAAATAATCCAATCAAGAAATGTGCAGAAGACATGAACAGCCATTTCATGAAGACATCCAGATGGCCAACAGACACATGAAAAAGTGGTCCACATCACATCACAACAGACACACATCAAAGTGCTCACTGGTGTGAGATACCACCTCACGCCAGTCAGAATGGCTAAGATGAACCAGTCAAGAAACAACAGGTGTTGGTGAAGATGCGGAGAAAGGGGAGAACCCTCTTACACTGCTGGTGGGAATGCAAGCTGGTACAGCCACTCTGGAAAAAAGAATGGAGATTCCTCAAAAAGTTGAAAATAGAGCTACTGACCCAGCAATCGCACTACCGGGTATTTACCCTAAAGATACAAATGTAGGGATCCGAAGGGCACGTGCACCCCAATGTTTATACAGCAATGTCCACAATAGCCAAAATACGGAAAGAGCCTAGATGTCCATCAACAGATGAATGGATAAAGAAGAGGTGGTATAGATCTACAATGGAATACTATGCAGCCATCAAAAGAAATGAAATCTTGCCATTTGCACGACGTGGATGGAACTAGAGAGTATTGTGCCGAGTGAAATAAGTCAATCAGAGAAAGACAATTATCACATGATCTCACCGATATGAGGAATTTGAGAGGCGGGGGGGGGGGGGTCATGGGGGTAGGGAAGGAAAAAATGAAACAAGACAGGATCGGTAGGGAGACAAACCGTAAGAGACTCTTATTCTTGTGAAACAAACTAAGGGTTGCTGGAGGGTGCGGGAGAGGGATAGGGTGACTGGGTTATGGGCACTGGGGAGGGTATCTGCTATGGTGAGTGCTGTGAAATGTGTAAACCTGGCGATTCACAGACCTGTACCCCTGGGGCAAATAATACAGTATATGGTAATTTTTTTAAAAAGATACAATGTACATAATGAACATATTGTTACATAATGGCATTACGGAATATCCTTATATATCATCACCTAAGATGCCATCAGAAACTACAGTATCATGATACAATATAAATCACCCACTTCTACCCCCAACCGTGTTGCCGAACTAGAACACTCTCAGCAAGAGAACCTAGCCTTAGCTTGCACTTCCCGCGCCTCATGACCTACAGGTCCTGCCCTAAACCACTTCCGGCATCTTCATGAGCCAGTCTCCTGGGAGGCCACCACTGGCCCGCTGCTTCGCCATATGGAAACCTGATATTCAAGTAGCTTCTGGTGAAATGGGGAGGGGTGAGCAGAGTCAGGATTCAGGGTGTCAGACAAAGCAGGTGATGACTTCTACGAAGGCTGCCGGGAGAACCAGGGGAGGAGAAAGGCAGCAGTAAATGGGAATATGGGCCAAAAGGAAGCTAGAGCCTCTCGGGGAAAAGGAGGTCTCCCTGGTGATTCTGGTGAGCTCTGAAATCTGCAACCCGGAGAACCAGATCCTCGCCCCTTTCATCTTGAGATCGTCCCTTCATCACCAGCAGGAAGTCCTTCCTTCCCTCTTTTCTCAGTCTTTGGCAATAGTAAAACTTGGCTTACAAGGGAAAGGGGAAGGTGCTGGAATTGCAGTGAATCACCCCAGAAAACAACACCCGAACAAAAGCAAGTCATGGGTAGCCTTCACTCGGGGGGTCCCCGACCTTGGCTGCACGCCAGAGCCTGTGTGGGGGTTCTGTTTCAGACACTGGGCCCTGCCATGCACACGATGAAATCAGCACCCCCGCAGGGAGTTTCAGGGGGTCTCAATATTTTTCTAAAGCACCAAAGACAACGTTCCCTGCTCCTTCCCACCCCTGCCCCGCCCCACCCACCTCCCTTCCCACACACTTCCTGATCACTTTGCTCAGAAAATGCCTGTTCTAAAAGGCAGTATAAACCTTTAGCTTCTTAGGTAAAACAGCATTAAGAAAGGAAAGCCATGACAAATCATAGAACAGATTCAAATCTCAGATTAAGGTTTTCTCATTTTTACCCGCACGGTTCATTATCCGGGCCTCATCCGTGTCTATTGTGCCCAGAAAGTGGTCCTTGCAAAGGGCACAGATCTGCTTCCAGGCCCTGAGCCCTTTAAACTTAGAAGCTGGAGGGAGTTTTCTCAAAGACCATCCCATTCGATTTTCCCAACATCTTCATTGCCACATGCATCAAGTTCCTCCTGCAGACCTGCTGTGGGCCAGGCACTGTGGGGATTGGTGTGGAGGACACAGGGGCACCAGAGCAGACCCACCCCTGCCCATGCTCCGGCCTTCAGGCCACAGAGGATCAGAGCCACAGGTGATGACAGTGTAGGGAAGAGAAAGCCCACCGAGGGAGAAGTGCCAAGTGGAACCAAGACAAGGGGCGGCCAGAGGAGGAACACACCAACCACATTGGAAGCAGGAGAGAGCTACTCCCCACTGCCACTGGGTTAGTAAGTATCACTTAGCTTTTGTGCTGGACTCAGCACACCTCGGTCCTGCTCGGGTCAAAGTGAGGAGAACTTCTACACTTATTCACCTAAGTCATTAGCAAAAGGAGGCTCCAGAGGGGACTGGCTATGATTTTGGAGTCACGGTGTGCTCCTGGGCCACGGGGATGAAACCCCTTCCCCTCCACCCACACCTAAGACACAGGACAGAGAAAGGAACTGCAGACCTAGACCAGCACAGAGCATTTCTGGAAGGAAATACTGAAGAGCAGTACTACTATGCATGTGCCTTGTCGTCTGTGCCCAGGGCTCAGTCAGTTCTACGCTGGACTCTTGACTTTGGCTCAGGTCATGATCTCGGGGTCGTGGGATCCAGCCCCGGGTCGGGCTCCCTGCTTGGCGGGGAGTCTGCTTGAGAGTCTCTCGCTTTCCTTCTTCCTCTGCCTCTCCCCCTGCTCACACGCTCACACTCTTTCTTTCGCAAATGAGTCAATAAATCTTTTTAGAAAATCAGTTTATTTTAAACTGCCAGTTTATTATAAAAACAAAAAGCACTTAGTGCTCGGCTAAAGTGAAGCAGAAGCTCTGGTGAGCGCACATGTGCATGTGTGCACACGTGTGTGTACATGTACGTGTGTGTGCACACATGCGTGTATGTGTTTTCATGCCAGACCCTCTTGCCTCTAGGAAGACACCACGCTGACACAGGTGGGTTCTGAACCCAGGCCAAGAGCCAGAGCGCACCGTCTCCGATGCTTTTAGGCCACAGGCAAAGCTACCAGTTTCTCCTGCAGCCCAGGGAGCCAGGACTGCGCGCACAGCTAACACGGGCACACCAACTGCCAGAGTAGTGCAAGTGCACAGCTAAACGTGCACGGCAAGACGGCCAGGACCAGTGAAAGCCACATGTTTTCCTTTTCCCAGAGGCAGCAAGCACAGCGCACTAGGAGGCTGCGCCCATCCCTTCAGCCCCTCTGCGGGCCCGCGAGACCAAAACCAACACCCGAGCTTCTTCCCTAAAGTCGCGAGAGGCTGCTGAACGCATCGCTCGCAAAACAAACCTCAAGCCTGGCTCCCGCTTGCACCTGGGGACCAGGTGGGCCTGGATGCCAGCGGGCCCTGAAGGCCTCTGTCGTCAAATTCCCATTCGGAAGGGCGAGCAGCTCCCCTGCGCGAAGGCCAGGCCATTGACATATCTTGTCCACTCCATAAAAGATTAAAAACCCCTTCGTCAGTGGATCCCTCCGGGAGACCACCTTTCCAGGGTGCCCTCTGGCCGTCAGAAACGAGCACACCCATCAGCGGTGTCTCGCTTAGCGAGCTCTGGCGCTCAGGGAGCAGACTCGGACAGCCTGCCCGCTCGGCGTGGTCTTATTCAAAACACCCAGCGCTTAACTGATGGCCTCTAGTGACATCCATGGCATGAGCTGTCCCTACCCGAGTCACCTCTCCACCTTAGTACCATCAATACCAAAAGAAACTAAGAGAATGTTGTTAGGAGCTGAATTGTGTCCCCTAAAATTCTTAAGTTGCAGCCCGAACCCCTGGACCTCAGAATGTGGCTGTATTTAGAGAGAGGGTCTTTGAAAGAGGTGATCAAGTTAAAATGAGACCATCAGGGTGGGCCCTAGGCCATCCAACCGGTGTCCGTAGGAGAGGACATTCAGACGCACAGGGAGATACCGAGCATGTCCCTGCATAGAAGCAAGACCACGTTGAGGGCCCAGCAGGACGGGAGCGTCTTCAAGTCAGCGAGAGAGGACGCAGAGGAAGCCCGACCCGCAGCCTCCCTGATCGCAGAGTTCCGGCCTCCACAGTCGGGAGGAAACATACTACTGTTTCTGGAGGGTCCTGGTCTGCAGCACTCCGTGCTGGTGGCCCTGGAAATGAGCACAGGTGTGCGGACAGTGAAGCTATACGCCCCTTTGCAAGATCTCATCCCTCTTGGACCGGATTCTACAGCCAGTGGAGTCGCCGGATAACCCCCCGTGCCCCAGCCCCTGCACTGGAGGCTCTCTCCAGCCTAGCGACGATGGCAACAACCCATCAAACCCAGTATACCTTCCAGTATGAAGGGAACTGCATCTGCCAAAGCTCAACCAAGCAGGAGAAAGAAGGAAGCACCAAGGGGCGCCTGGGTGGCTCAGACGGTGAAGTGCCTGACTTCGGCTCAGGTCATGATCTCGGGGTCTTGGGATCGAGCCCTGCTTCTCCTTCTCCCTCTGCTTCCTCTCTCCCTCCCCTTCCTCCCCCACCTCCCATTCATGCAGGCGCATGTGCACTTTCTCTCTCCTTCAAATAAATAAATAAAATCTTTAAAAAAAAAAAAACAATAAACAAAAAACAGAAGGAAGCACTAAAACGGAGGCAGAGGGCCAGTCTTGGCTGGGCTTAGCAGACAATGCAGGCTTCTGCTCCAGGCTCTCTGGGTGGTTTGATCGTTGCAGTTTCTCCCTGTGGCATTCTGTAAGGTGCTCCTGCCACGCCCTCGCCCTCCCCCCCCCCCCCCGCAACCCCATCTTCTCTCTGCAAGGTGTTCTTTGGTGAAGTAGAATCAGAATGCTGAAGATGGAGAGAACCTATACAAGAGAAAAAAAAACTTCCAAAGGCCCCCTCTGGGGGAAAAGTACTCGCTTCCTGCAAGTTGG